>NW_017731687.1:491320-495580 GCF_001890085.2 Hipposideros armiger
TCTCCTCCATTTACCAAGTGGATTGACTAAGATGCGGGTCACATTCGCAATTTCTCCAGCAGGTTCTTCCTGAGAACCAGCTCTCACCTTTTCTCCCTCCCATTAGGACAGCCATCCTAGGGTCTCTCTGAATCACCTCTCCCAAACCTAAGCAGGTACCAAGCTGCAGGGGCGGAGATGCACAAAGCGGAACCAGCAGCTGTGTGCACATCACAGGAGGCAGTGCTGGCTCCCACGTCGCCCCACAGGCCTGGCGGGCCCAGGACTCCCACACTGAGACCATGGCATTGACCTCAGAGTCCGGCTCAGAGTCCTTGGACTGGAGAACACGGAGCCCCTCCTGCCCAGAGCAAAAAGTGCTGGTGTAGCTTGATGTTAGCTCCGCCCCCACGTTTTCTGGAACATGTTTCAATTGGTCCCAAAGGCTTTGAAAGTGAAAGGCAGATGCTTCCTGGCTCCCTGCTGTCCCCTGACCTGGGTGAATTTCCAAGACACAGCACCTATGAGTGACCATCCTGAGAAAAAGCCAGAGCTGATTTAAATCTGTCATCTCAAGGGCGACCTGCTGAACACAAGGTGAGCTGTGACTAGGGAAGTCCATGTTCTGCTCAACGGTCCAGGGGGAAAGAAACAGCATCTGAGACACAGCCCCACGGGTCTGAAGGTCGTGTAAGCAACACTGGCGACACCAGCTCCCTGCCTATCTGGAGTCTACAAAGTAGAAATAACAAATCTCATTTCTTAGTGCTCCCTTAACCTTGGCTGCCAGGTAAGCAGGGGTCCACGTGAGGATTGGGGTCCTATACCAGCCCTGCTGGAACTGACCAGGCAGCTGTGTTCTGCCCATGACAGAAGGGTTTGCTTTCAGGTCCACGTGCAGTCACTTCCCCTAGTCTCGATGGAATTGACGATAGCGGGTGGGTCAGGGGACAGAAGACAGTGCCTGTGAGGGGTCATCAGGCCTGCCACTGGGCTGCTGAGGAGTTTGTGACTCCAGACCATGGGCTTGTCCTGCACGAGGGGGCAACGTGAAGGAACGCTAACATGAAGGAAACCTGAGCAAGCCCCTCTCGGGACAAAGCCGCTCTTTGCCCACCGGGCAGTGGCTGTCAGGGTCCCCCAGCACGCTCCATCAGCCCCATGGCTGCAAGGACTCACCTGGCTCTTAGGAGACTCAACCTGCGTTACCAGCAGTTGCAAAATATACAGGACATTTTAACCCATACGACTGGAGTACCTTTTACATCTACAATGGTGTATCTGATTCTGTTGAGAATGACTTAATACAGTTCTCACAGCCTGGGCCAAAGGCCCTCAGCCCAACTGGACAGTTGTAAGCTGGAGACACTGCAGTGCTCACCGTATGCGGATTCCTTGTCTGCAGTGGCCAGAATCAGAGCTGGAAGTTCCCCTCTCTGGGGCGCTCCCTCTATTCACTGAATGCAGGATGTGTGAGAGAACTGATNGTGTCACTGGCCCTCATATATGGGATCCGAACCGGGGCCCTCTGGCATCCCAAGCCAGTTCTTAACCATCGCGCCACTCGGCCGGCCCGAATCCACGTCTTCTGCTTCTTGTTTAGTGTTCGTAACAACACTGACATGAACGAAAGGAATAGTAAAGATTTTTTTTTTCTTTCAGTCTTCCTCTCAAATAAGAAATCCTTGCCCGTTGGCCCACATTCCTGCCCAGTCCCTGCCCCCCAAGCCCAACACATCTCTATTACCTGCTGCGTGTTGCTCTAGTATCTCCAAGTACCTGTTATAAAGGTAGTCTGAGGGCACCAGGTGGACTCAGGTAGAAGGGAAAAGCCAAGCAAAACCCAAGAGAAGTCCACTGATACTAGTTACTGGGTTGTCGAAAAAGTCATGACATATTTTTTTCTATGTTTTTCATTGCAAAAATGCATCATGACTTTTCCAACAACCCAATATTTTCAAGAGTTATTTTTGAGAGTCTGAAGGTTCTCTTTATGAAATGTATTCTATCTGTTGGCCTTTTAGGTTTGTTTGTTGCATTTTTAAATTGTTGCTCTCAGAGTCACAATATCCATCCTTGCCTTTTCACAGTCTAGAGTTGATACTGTACCACTTCACAAAATATGTGAAATTCTTATAAATGTCCATTTATCCCCCACTATCCTTTTTCTATGATTATCATTATGTATCACATCAATATACACTATAAACCTCATAAGACAATGGCATAATTTGCTTTAAACAGTCCTATGTGTTTTTTAAAAGCTAAGGAAACAGCGTCTTTAATATTTGCCTAAATATTTACCATTGTTCATGATGTTCTTCCTTCCTTCTTGAAGATCCCAGTTCCCCTCTGGTGTTATTTCTCAATCTCATGAATTTACTTTAGCATTACTGCATTACTTGTACTGTGGTAGTGTGGGAATGCTGACAGTAAATTATCTTAATCTCCTTTTATCTGCAAATGTCTTTATTTTGCTTTCATTCTTGAAGGCCAGTTTTGCTCAATATGGAATTCTAGGTTGACAGTTGTTTCTTGCAGTATTTTTAGAAGTTGTTCCCTCGCCTTTTGGTCTCTCTAGTTTCTGATAAGTTGGTGATAATTTCAGTCATCGTTCCCTTGACATGTTATTTTTCTCTGTATGCTTGCAAAACTCTATCTTTGTGGTTCAGAAGCCTAGCTATGACTCATGGTGGGCCCATCACTGAGAAGCAAGTGGCTTCTGGAAACCACCGAAGGGTCCTCAGCTTTACTAAGAGGTGAAGGGAGTGTTCAGAGCTGGCCAGGGAAGTCTCTACTTCACACTCAGCAATGGTCAGTAGAGTGGCCCAGAGAAGTGGAACCCTTGTCACTATGCACCAGCGAACAGCAAGTCTGTCTGAAACACATCCTGAAAATTAGCTACTTCCCCCCATGGCACTTGTCCTCTAGAACATCAGAAAGATGTCACCAAGTACAACCAGGAAAGGGTTAAGTCTGGTAAGGCACAAGCATAGCACCTACCCCAACCCAGAACATAAACTAGACTCATGTTTCTACCTCACAGGATGTATGGAAGCCCAAGCAGGGTGTCACTGTGGTGACTGGGACAGTTACAGAATTCTGCTCCACGTTTCCAGACCGGGACCTGGCTGACCAGAGCAGGAAGTGCTGCTGCTGACCATAGTGAGTACTTATCCTCAGCCTGTCTGGGTCAATCATGTTGCTGGTGGTGACAAAACAAGAAAATTAACGATCTAGCGATTGCATTCTTGCATTCAACCGGCACTTCCTGTGTGCACTATTCAGCGGGTACACCCTGTCCTTTGCAGCCTAAAAGCATTTATCAGCTCAGCAAAGATTTGCATTCACCCCAGGTGGCCCATCCCTCAACAGGACAGAGATCCGATATGTGTACTAGGATGACCTCTGCCCCCAAATATATTTTTGGGCGGAGTAGCCAACACCAATGGAAAAGGAATCCACAGATCAAGGTAGGCCATCACTTGAAGGTACCACATTAGACACTGAACCCATACCAATGAAGTCTGGAGAGATGTCATGGCAGTGTGAAGTTTACAGTGTGTGATCCTCAGGGACCCGAGTGACCCAGCCCACACTAAGGAAGATCTGACATGTGAGGTATATCTCATTCTACATCCTGAAACAACCCATTCTCATCTATTTCTTGTGAGAGAAAAAAATGATTAAGGTGAATCATCCTTTGAATACAATGAAGCTAATTATTTTTAATTTTTGGCAACCGAAGGTATACCAGAAAGCATTGCAGAAGACGAGAAATGGGCAGAGGGCTGAATGGCACTTAGGGACTGTGTAAAGAGACACTTCCCAGGAGGCGGAGCCCCTTGCTTCAGTAGGCACTGAACCTGTCCCTTTTCTGCCAACAGGGAAACCCAGCAGGTTGGGCATTCTTCTGGGAAGGTGGGCTACCTCGTGCCACCACCTCACCTGGCCCACTTGTTGTCACAGAGAGCCTCAGGGAAAGGGTGCCTGTGAGGAAGATAACTCCAAACAACGGGGCAGACTGAGTGGGTGGGTAAGTGACCGGACTCTGTCCCTCAGGAGAGTCAATGTGAGATGCACTGTACATGGTTCCTCAGGGTCCCCTGTGGGCTTGGGCCCCATCACCTCACAGGTGACCAGCTCAATAAGACCCCATTCAGGGGCTGCTCCCACCACCCCATCTCTGGTCCACCACTCTCAAATAAAGTACCAAATAAAATAGTCAAAAGAATTGCCCGAGATGTCCACATCCCAGTCCTCGGGCTTTTGTTATGTGGC
>NW_017731687.1:498120-500132 GCF_001890085.2 Hipposideros armiger
ACCTGTTGGCAGCTCACGGCTGCTCAGCTCGGGCTGACTCGAACCGCTGTTGCTCAGAGCTCAAACTCTTGAGCGAGCTCTTAACCACCTGAGCCACTCAGCCGGCCCTAGTATCACTGTTTTAATAACCTCTTAAGTTTCCACTATCTGTATAATTACCAGGGAAAAAATAGTCGTAAAGAAAAGGGACAAAATGTTTTCATTTCAGTTATTCAAACACCCCCTTCTCAGGGACCCCGCAAGTACAGGGTGGAGAGGTACATACTTCCAGGCTTTAGGGTCCGGGGGTCCTTCCACGGTCCTTGCCCTGTGGTTCCAACACCTATGGACCAGCCTTCTCAGAGGAACCCTAACCAGTGGAAAAGGGGAAGCACAGGTCAGAGCTTGTCACCTGAAAATTCCACCCCTTTAAGGTACTAAACTTAGTAACATGAAGACAAACACCGGAAGGAGGACCCCGAGCAGTGTGATGAAGGCCAGAGATCTGCGCGTCCAGGAGTGCCAGGCTTCGAGGGAAGACTGGAGTGGTCCAAGACCCCAGCACACACTTCCACGGAATCAACTTCCTGTGCACGTCTGGAGATAAACTGAAGCTAAAATCTTGTTCACTTGTTCTGTAGATGAGAAACCTCAGCTGGACCAGCTCAAATACTCTGGCAAGGGCAAGACCCTAGCTCTGACACATACACAAGAGAACCAGGCAAATAACAAACGTCCTTGGCTGTGACATGAGGGGCTTGGGAGGATGAGAACCCCACAAAGCCTTCATAGGCACCTGTGGGAAAGACAAAGCCAAACAGCCTCGAGGCCTTCACCTTGGTCCATCAGCACAGCGTCTAAGCCACTGTGACCTGGGCGAAGTGAAGGTGGCAGGATGAGGGTTTTAAACACCCCTCAGTCTTACTTCTGAGTCAGTCCTGGGAGTTTCAAAAGAAGGTAGCACTTCCCAAGTTAGCATTCATTAGAATTCATGGCACTAAACAAAGATGAGAGTCAGAAATTGGAATATAAACCTTTCCCTCCACAGAAATAACATCAATTGCTCAAATTCAAGAGAGAAGTGAACCATTCCTAGAAGCTCAAGAAACGAAAAGGATAATTTACGAAACTAAAATGTAGTAAGAACAATTTTAAATCACATCTCTCCTAAATGGTAGGAATTTGAAGAACTGTGTACAATTAGAAATGCGTAACTGACATATTAAAGTATTCACACAGGCATAGAAACCTTAAACATCAGCAATTATTCTACAGGGATGTAGGAAACAGCTAAGTTTTCCAAGAAATAGTCTGTGGGAGAAATCTACGTACATGAATCAGATTGAATTTTAGATAATACAACAGTGTTATATTCTTGGATGGCAAAAAATGATATTTGGCTAGAAACACCAGCCATAGAAGCCAAGAAAAGCAAATTAATTTCCAGTAATCAGAATTGTAAGGTCTCTGCCTCTCAGTAAACATCTTCCAGAATCATAGAGGGGAACCAGGCTGAATGGGATTAGGAGTCTATAAGGAATCTCTCCTTAGGAGAGGGGGAAAAGACACCATCACAGGATGCATGTCAGTGACCTCCGCTATGGAGTTCGAGGAGCCTGCCCCAGCAGGGCTGATGTGTATCTTTCGTACAGATAGGAAAGCCAGGAGCACTGGCATCATTCTGCAGTGGGCAGACATTTCTCTAGATCCTCATGTGATCTATGACGTCTTCTATGCCCCTTGTTTCAACACAACACAGCAGTGAGAACATATTTTAGTTGTGACTAAAATTTGAGAGTCACAGGAAGACAAACCTTCCCTACTCTCCTTGGCAAGCCTTGAGCTCTCTCTCCTGGATGTAGCTATTCTCAGGCTAACTCTGAGCCGCTTTCCATCCTACCTGTGTGGATAATGTCCAGGAAGCACACACCCTAAGTCACGTAAGAATGAGTGCTCTAGAGGGAACAACAGACATGCCCAATGACAGGACCTCCAGGATCATTTTCTTCCTTCAGATGTAGCTCATAACCATG
>NW_017731687.1:501522-503980 GCF_001890085.2 Hipposideros armiger
TTTAAAGCCCTACAAGACCTTGAGTCATTACAGATTTTCTTTTTCCATCTACACATAAAAGAACACCAAATGGGGCCTCCCCCTTTCCCTCTCCCTTTACTTCAGGTCTCGTTAAGATCCCTAATCAGGGCTTTAGTCACTTGTGGGTCTTTGGTTGAAGAGCTTTTTCTCAACTGGTGGGACACTAAACAGGGCTTTACAGGCTGGTACTCAGAAAATCATGGTAGGACATAGTCTGTGCAGGCACCCTAGTTCAAAGCAGCACTGGTGCTCACCTAAGGCTGGAGATGTCTGGAAATCTAAGAGGACTCCCCAAGGGGGACGCCACTGAGAGTCCTAAGTCGGGCTGAAAGATCCCCAAGGGGGACGACCCGAGGGGAGGCTCACCTGCCCTAAGACAACCTCCTTAGACTTTCTTTCCTGCTCTTTTTCAGACCACCATGGGAATCGCTCACTCCATCCCTTCAAATGCACTTCTCAGCTGCATTCTCAGCCATTGGGAAAAATTTGACCCCAATGACCTAAAGAAAAAATGCTTTGTTTTCTTTTGTAACATAGTTTGGCCCCAGTATAAATTGGGGGACCAAGAACATTGGCGAATTAATGGAAGCCTAAATTATAATACTATTTTACAACTAAATTTATTTTGCAGGAGAGAAAGCAAGTGGTCAGAGGTTCCATGTGTTTAGGCCTTTATGGTCCTCTACCAAGATCCCATGTTATGAATGAGAAGACCCATAGAAACACAGACCAAAAGTGAGACCCAGGCCCTTTGGATCTTGATGACCCCTGCTCCCCGTCTCTCAGGGGGAATCACATCTGCTACCATATCGACCTCCCCCAGCTACTCCCAAAGCCCCTCCCAAGAACTCTGGGACCATTCTTAGCCCTTGCACACCAGGAGTGAGACACTTTACCCTGTAGTCCCCTTGTCCACTCCCTCCTCTCTCTTAGAGAGGCGCCTGAGATGGAAGGCACCATCAGGGCTCAAGTCCCCTTCTCAGGAACAGACACCCAGCAGTGTAAAGAGAGGCCAGACAGATATTCTGAGGACCCCGAAAACCTTGCAGAAGGATTTCAGGCATTAATGTTAGTCTTTGATCTCTCGTGGAGAGATGTCCAATTTATTTTAGCCACTTGCCGCACCCCAGTGGAAAAGGACCACTATCTAGAGGTGCCCCAGAGGGAGGCAGGTGAAATCTTTGCAAGAAATCCACAAGGAAACTTCCCCAGGTCAGAAACAATACCATCTATCAATCCCCAACTGGGATTATAATGCCACTGGTGGGATGGCCAGAAGGGGGAGGTCCTTAGAAATCCTCATAGGAGGTATGAACAAAGGAATACAAAAACCTGCGAATTATGATCAACTTAGAGAAATAAGCCAGCCAACTTCTATAGCCGATTGGAGGAAGCTCTAAAGAAACACACCATCCCTAAACCTTACTTCCCCAGCGGGACAAATTCTTTTTTTTTTTTTTTAAAGATTTTTTTATTGGGGAATTAAGGGGATGGGAACAGTGCTGGGGAATTGGGGGGAGCTGTTGTTCAGCATTTTAGCTGTAGAGGGCAGCGTCACTGGCCCTCATATGTGGGATCCGAACAGGGGCTCTCTGGCGTCCCAAGCCAGTTCTTAACCGTTGCGCCACTCTGCCGGCCCGGGACAAATTCTTTTAGGACATTTTATTAGCCAGTCAGCCCGGACATCAGTGTGAGCTTCAGAAGCTGCAGGTGGGGCCACAGGCTAATCAAAGTCAGCAATTAGACGGGGCCTTCGTGGTCTGTAACCATCAGGATCTCGAGGAGGGAAAAAGAACCGACTAAGGAAAAATGACAAGCCAGAATTATGACAGTTGCAGATGGCAAAGCCCTTGTTACCCAAGGAACGTCTAAAGGCCCCTTGAAGAGCCTAAAGGAAAGGGTGCCTGCTTCACATGCAAAAAGGTTGGACACTGGGCAAAGGAATGCACTAAGTCGCCTCCGGGCTCCCGTCGGCTGTGCCAGAACACTGGTACTGATCCCCAACACTGGAGAATTAACTGCCCGCTGGCCCGAAGGGGGGCCAGCCAGTCAAAGCCCTAGTAGCATGGATGAAAGCCTAAGTAACTGAGGGGGCCCGGGGCTACCCTCGCTGCCTCTGTCCAGAAATGTCATCACAAGTGAGGAACCCAGGGTAACTCTGAGCATCATGGGGGAGCAAATTCAATTCCCTTTAGATACAGGGGCTACTTACTCTGTTCTCCCCACATTCACGGGAAAATCCTCCATGCGAACTACGATTATTATGGGGGTAGAAGGAAAACAGAGTTAAAAACTTCACCCCACCATTGACTTGCCAATTTGAAGGCAAAATATTTTTACAGGAGTTTTGAAGAGTTCCAAGCTGCCCTGCTCCCCGCTTAGGAAGGGATATTATGACAAAATTAGGGGCTACACTTCAGCTCAGACATAGGCCCCC
>NW_017731687.1:505309-506621 GCF_001890085.2 Hipposideros armiger
CAGCCCAGCTCCAGGTTGAGCTGTTGTTCAGCATCTTAGCTGTAGAGGGCACAGCGTCACTGGCCCTCATATGTGGGATCCGAACCCGGGGCCCTCTGGCGTCCCAAGCCAGCTCTTAACCAACAGGGTGACACTCGGCCGGCCCTCATAGGAAGTCTTTACTTCCACAGTTCATGCAGCAGAAGCCATCAAGGCCTTCCTACGTGACGCCTTTCACATAGGAAGAGACGCCACCATAACCCTGGTCAGCCGGGTTTTTGGGGATGAGGACTAGCCCAGACTGTTAAATAAGTTTGTAGGGCCTGCCCTTTCTGTACCTATAATAAGCCATCCTTATTAGAACCAGTCCAATGAAGAGGCTCATATCCAGGAGGAGATTAGCAAACAGCTTTTACCCATATGCCCACATGCAAGGGGTTTAAATATTTGCTAATGCTGATAGACACCTTCACTGGTTGGTGAAGAGGCAGACCCAATCAGAATTGAAAAAGCCACAGAAGTCATCAAATCGCTCCTTAATGAGATTATCCCCAGGACTGGGCTACCCCGCAGCCTCCAGAGAAGGACCTTCCTTCTCACATAACACAAGGGGTGTCCACGGCCTTAGGGATAAGATATTACTTACGCTCTGCATGGAGACCCCAATCATCAGGCAAAGTAGAAAGAGCTGATCAGACTTTAAAATGCACCTTAGGAAAGCTATGCCAGGAACCTTCGGGGACCTGGGTTTCTATGTTACCCGTTGCCCTCATGAGAATAAAGAACACCCCCAGGGAAAAAATAAACCTTAGCCCTTATGAGATGCTGTATGGCAGGCCGTTTCTTTCGGGAGACACGATCACTGACCCCAAAATGGCCCATCTTATAAAATATTTTACTAATCTGGGCCAGTTCCAAATAACCTTACAGGAATGTGGGAATCATACTTCCCATGCCCAGCTCTAATGCCCGTCTGACCAAAATACAGCCGAGTGGCCAGGTCCTTAGGAAAACCTGGCGAGAATGATCTCCCACTGATCAAGTACAACCCAGCTGGGAAGGCCTACTCTCTGTAATCCTAACAACCCCCTCGGTAATCAAGGTGATAGGTATAGACAGTTGGATTCATCTCTCCAGGGTGAAGCCAGTGCCACCTGTGTGACTGGATCCTGTAAGCCCCTCAATGCAGACACTCTACTACTCCTGCAAGCCATTAGAAGACCTTAAACTACTCATCAAGAAAGAGCCCTCATGTAAATAACAGATAAGTCATGCTAGTAGTTGGTATTGCTTTTGGTGCCACGTTTTTACTCGTAATTCTTCTCTCTCCTTA
>NW_017731687.1:509508-511249 GCF_001890085.2 Hipposideros armiger
AGCACCTATGGACAGTCCTTTGGAGGAGGAGAAAAAGGCGGAGGAACCCCTCACTTCAAATGAGATTAGGGAGGTGTGTAAAATGTGGGAAACTGTGCAAAATTTTGTAGAAAAGCACCACCCGAATAAGGCTGTAGCAGTGTGAGCGATGAATCTAACGACAATGTGATGCCACATTTCTGTGAAACCCTCAAAAGGAGGCTAAAGCAAGTGTCATTAGATAGGTTCCTTGTGAAAGTTGCGCAAAAAGAGAAAGAGTCCATTGAGCCAATAGACAGCAGTGACTCCGTTAGTGACAGTGCGAGTCCTACACAACAACCCTCCTCTCTCGTCTCCCTCACACCAGCCGCAAAGGTTTTCAAAGGTAAGTGCAGGTTAATTTATTTTTCTTTATATTTTGCATTTTCTTTATTATTTTGTATTATATTACAGTATTGTAATCATTTTTATATGAATGTTTTTGGGTTGTGGGACGAATCATCTGAGTTTCCATTATTTCTTATGAGCAAATTCGCTTTGATATACAAGTGCTTGGGATTACAAGCATATTTCCGGAACGAATTATGCTTGCAAACCAAGGTTTTACTATATTAGGATCCTTAATATTCTTTTCCCTGGCAGTACTGGTCAAGAAAAAACAGTCATAAATATCAACATTTCCTGTCTGCATCCCAGCTGATAGTATTAAAGGATATTAGGAACAGCGTTCATTTAATTTAAACTTCAAATGTAGAGACACAAATGCCGTGAAAGACTTAAGTTATTAAAACTTAACTAAGAAGGGCTGGCTGAGTGGCTCAGTTGGTTGGGAGCTTGCTCAAGAGCGCGAGCTCTGAGCAACGGGGTCGCTGGTTCGATTCCCACATGGGCTCTAGCTGAGCCCCAGCTAAAAAAAAAAAAANAATCTATTTATGGTCATGACACCAGGGGGCAGAGACCCTGGGGTTATCTTAGAATTCTGCCTAGAGCACCAATACCCTGCTAACACCATCTTTGGGTAGCCAGTGACCGTGGTGAAACCCACACTTTCTGCTACCTACGGGAAAAAAATGGGGCAAGATGTGGGATATAAGAAGGCAGTGAATTCAAAAACCACATGAGAGAGTAAATTCAGGACAACAGGGAAACTTAGAAATGACTCAGCTGAACTATTATATTCCCCAAAGAGTCTTTGACAGCAGAGCCAGCGTGCTGGCCTGGGCTGCACAGTCTCTACAGCTGTTGAGTACTGAAAGATGTGTTCAGCCAGCCCACACACCCATGGTTACCTGAAGAATTGACTCAACGCTCAACCTGGAGGAGCCAGTTCAAGCACTATTGCATCAAAAGGACGAAGCACCAGCACAAGATTCAGCAGTGGGCTTCATCACAAGCACCGCCGGGCTCTTCAGTGGAGGAAGAGGAAGAGGCCTCATTATACAGAACTGCTGCAAACATTCACCCGATAGGTCCTGGAATTTCCCACACCTGTGACCCCGATATGCCCGAGTCTTCTGGTACGTGGAGGGGCTGATGCCCCTATTTGATGTCCACGGGACTCTTCACCTCAGGATGACCAGCAGGCATGTCTGGGGATCTCAGGACCTTATTGGGCCTCCATTTTCTGAGACATAGGTCAATTTGTGCAACTCTACACCTTCCCTAGGAAAGGTGATCCCAGCACCCTAGGTAATCTCTCTTCCCTAGTGTCCCACCTGTAGGAGCTGGCACCAATTTTCAGTATGGCTCAGACACAGTATGC
>NW_017731687.1:513939-515565 GCF_001890085.2 Hipposideros armiger
CTGAAGGGCTAAGCTTGAAAGTAAGGCCAGCAGCTGTGTGTACATCACAGAGGGTGGCGCTGACTCTCGCTTTGCCCCACAGGCATGGCGGGCCCAGGAGTCTGACACCAAGGTGACGGCATTGAGTTCAGAATCAGGCTCTTTGGAACACCGAGCCCTTCCTGTCAGAGAATAATGCTGACCACAACCCGCACTGCCTCAGGCTTTCTGGAACAAGTTCCCATTGGCTCCAAAGGGCAGGGCAGCAGCTGGCACTCTGCTCCTGTCATTCAGGCCATCACCCCCTCCTGGTGTATTTCCAAGATGCTGCACCTCCCAGTGGCCTTGCTGAGAACCCGCCAGGGCACATGAAGATCTGACACCCAAAAAACCACCTGCTCCTCACAAGGTGAGCTGTGACTCAGGGAGTCCATATTTTGTTGGACAGCCCAGAGTCACATGAGGATTGGGGTCATGGACCCGCCCTACTAAAATGAACCAGGCAGCTATTCCTTGTCTAATCTTTTTTTTTTCTTCTATGGTTTTCGTCTATTTAATAAATTAATCAGGCACATCAAATCTGCTGCTGTCTTAAACTCTGATTTTAGTCCATTTCTGCATTATAATAATTCCTGTCATTTGCATATGCTTTTCTCCTTTTTTATTTTTCATTTTATTTTATTTTTCTCAGTAATTTATTTTAGTTCCTTGTCTAATCTTGAGAGACAGGCTTGGTTTCAGGTCTCACCACATACAGCTCTTCGCCAAGGCCTGATGGAATGGGGGGTGGGGGGCAGGATGACAGTGCAGGCAGCCTGAGAAGAGTAGACTTCACTTTTGTCCCTGGAGTTGACTGAGCAGTCTGCCAGGTCCAGGCTAAGGAATGGCCCTGTATATGCGCAGCCACTTGAAGAATGGAAAAGCGGAAGTGAAACTTGAAGTGCCGCTCACTGCAGAGCAGCTCACTGGAAGCTGGGCGGTCCTCGCCCTCAGGACCTCTGAGGACGCTTCAGTAGGCACGTGGCTGCAAGGACTCACCTGGTCCTCATGGGATCCCAGCACGTGTTGCTATCGAGTAGTGAACGAGGGCATATTTAAGATGCCAGGGATGGTGTGACTGTTACATACAGCGTGATGCTGGAGCCGTATCTCAACTCTGCTGAAGGGAGCAACGCTTGCTTGTTTTAAGACTGCTGGCCACTGGAGCCGCCACAGAACCTCCCGGAAATGATTCACATCAGAGCTAGGACAAATCTCGGGGAAGAACATAGGTGATGATGGGCAGATTGAAATCTTGAGTTGCTGCCTGCTGCTTTGTCAGGTGAAGCAAGACTCGGGACCTTCTTTGGCAGTACCTGGCCAGCGTGTCATCCTTCCCTGGGTGGTGGTCATGCTCTGGAGCTGGGGTCTCTCAAAACAGGGCTATTCTTGAGGGAACTGGGGTGCTCTCGACGGTGCTGACCACTGGCTGCATCACTTTCATGTATACAGCCCACTCCTGCATACACAACTCAGCGTCCCCCTGCAAGCCATGTGGAAATCTAAGCTATTTCTCTTCACTATACACAAGAGGGTGGCATTGCATTGGACTGAAGGTCAACTGCACAATGAAAGATGCTCAAGACCCCGACTTTGGCAAGGCCTAAT
>NW_017731687.1:515905-526374 GCF_001890085.2 Hipposideros armiger
CCCCCACACATTTCTGAGCATCAAGAGAGGGAAGACTGGAGCTTGGATTTGGGGGAACAGAACTTTAATCCCTTATCACTGCTCTGAATGATTATATAAGAAAAGTAGGAACAAGTTAATGTGACCGTTTTCATTTGCATCCTCAAGTCCCCTTCCCCCACAGGGGGAGGCCCACTCACAGAGGCCCCCACAGTTAAGATAAAGTGTGGCTTGGGATCTTCCAACATTTAGGTTGTAGGGTCCCCTCTACGGTACTGGGCAAGTGGAGAACACCTATAGGCCCTTCTGTGCGCAGGCTTCTCGTCTGACTCTCTGGGTGAGAGAGAACTTTGTGAGATGGTACAAGAGGTAACGAAACATTTCCTATTTTATATGTTCAGAAAATAATTTATACCCACCAGCATAAAATAGTATCCTTCTCCGTTGGCAGTTTTTGATTCAAATTCAGTTATAAATCAGGGCTGACATGTCCTCAGTCTGGATCTTACAAGTACACTTCAGGATCATTGGCTACAATGAGCACAAAACAGGGAAAGAGCTGGAATAGCCAGTGGCGAGTTCTTTATCTGGTCACTCCTGAGGCAATGCTGACTCCTGAGAAGATCAGAGCCTTCCCCACCCCCAGAAAAACCTTTTCTGAAATAATGCAAGGTGTCATTCCTCAAGAAAGGCACAACTGTGACTCTTAGATGGAGCTCATGCGCTCGCCCAGGAAACAGCCGCGGGGAGCGTGCCTCCTCGCTAAGGACTTGCCCGGAGCACCAAGCCCCACCGTACGGCACACCCAGGAACTAGAGCCACGGTGGCCAGGAGGCTGCAGGGCTTGCTTCTACACAAGATGGAAATCACGCACAGAGTTTTCCTGGCCTTATACTCACTCAGTATCCCCTCCCGCACTCACCACACTAACGAATGCCAGTGCCGAGGTTCCATAAGGACACCCCTGTTTCAAGTCCTCCAGACAACCTAGGATCAGCTGCGGCAGGAAGGCCTTTCCCAAGTGCTGGATGCCAGCCTGACCACTAGTAGACACCAACTCAGACTCAAACCCCTGGCTTCCTGGCTCCCGCCCTTCGCCACAGCAAAGGGGAGAAACCTGAACACCCCAAGTCCGAGAGCCACAGGTGTAGGAGCTGCCCCTGATCACTGAAGCCCACGATCAACATTGTCCATGTAAGCAGCATCCATTGGGTGTTGCCTGGGGTAAGTTGGGGCAAAACATTCTTCCTGCACAGCCAGAAGATCACCTCGATGATGCCGAGTATTCTGGGATGAGAAGGAAATTTGAAACAAAAGGAACAGGACTGTCAGGCAGATGAGAAGGAAAGGAGGACCTAGGCTTGTCCAGCACGGGCTCAGATGATGAGCGTTACCATCTCCCCGTCCTTCACCCATATGTACACACGGCCCTGTGGGCAAGAGTCCAAGCAAAATAGCTTTAAAAGCGTTACTGTTAGAGAGTCAAGAAAGTATCTAATCCAACAGTACAGCAGGTTAGGCTGCCGAGGATAACAAGCAAGGAAATAGGTCCTCCCTTCCTCCTGGTCCATCCATGGGGGCTTCAGTGGGAAGGGAGCACATCCCCGGGCAGGTCTCACTCTAAGGCATGGGAGCTGAAGGATGTGATAGAATGTCAGCAGAAAAACTCTTCCCACCACAAAGAGCATAAAATACTCAAATTCAAATGAAAAATAGACCAGACTGGAAACCAAGACTGAAGGGAATGATCTTGTTCAAATACTGAATGGAAACAAAACTCTCAGATCCTATTTCTCCCTAAGCATGAACAAAATGAGGTATGCATCACCAGAAATGCAGTAACTGACATTAAAATAGTCATGCAGATCTAGAAAGTTAAAGCCTGAACAGCCATTTCATCCCAGTGAAAAAATGAGTTAAAGATTTCTTCCAACACATGACTTCCAAAATCCCATGGTAGCTAAGATAGATCTAATTATAGAGCTTCAAACAATTCATCTTAGAAGCTTTTAAAAACATGAGACAAAGTGAAACAATCCTTAGAATCCAATGAAAGTGAAATAGTCTCCAGTGACCAGAGTCCTGAGCTGTTTGTTGCTGACAGGCATTCCTGGGAAGCAGAAATGGAGGCTGAACGGGACACTCAGTCTCAAGAATTTCTTAGGAGAGAAGAAAAGCCACCATCCCAAGGGGTTGGATGTTGGGGAGTCAGCCATGGAATCATAATAGCTTTACTCTAGGAGGTACTGAGCCCACATTCCTCTTCTCCTGAAAGAAGAACCCAGGATGTTTGGTATTTTGCTGGCATGGCAGAGGCTAGGCATAGCTCCATGGCACATTCTCTGTGCCCACTTGTTTGGGGCACAGCTGTGAAGGACAGCAACATTTTTGTCACCTGCATCCCACCCTAAGTTCCTTCTTCAATCCATTTCTCAGCTCTTGG
The DNA here is from genome assembly GCF_001890085.2 of Hipposideros armiger. Lineage (NCBI taxonomy): Eukaryota > Metazoa > Chordata > Mammalia > Chiroptera > Hipposideridae > Hipposideros > Hipposideros armiger. Next base: position 518,328 of record NW_017731687.1, read on the forward strand.
GTTGTCACCAAGATCTCAGGTGGTGGCTCAGCCTCAGGGGCAAAGCACAATCCTTTGAACCAGACTCGATAGGCACTGCAAACAAGGCACTGTGGAGACAGCCCGCCATCGAAGGCTCATTGTAGAGCTCCAATTCCTAAGGAAGAAATTCAAAATGAACACGAGGAGCCAATTTCAACCTCAGAAATCTCATCCTACAGTGCTAAACAGCAGACTCAAACTCCTTGGGATGAAAACTAACTCTGTGAGGGTTCAGGACACTGAGCACCCCAGAAGCACAATGATCTTATTCCTGAGGACCAAGAGGACGTACTGCGCCCACTGACTACGTTCTCAGTGAAGTATTTCTGGCTCCGTTTTGCCCCACTGCACTTCATCAGGCCAGTCGTGTGGTACCATGATGATCGAAATGGTTTCAGAATTCTGTCTGCTCCATATCGTTCAGATTAGGCTCCCGTCTTCTCAGAGAAGGTGCTGGTGCTGACCATGATGGGCACAGTCCCCAGCCTGTCTGGGACAACCCAAATTCCTGCCAAAAGCATCATTAAAAAGTTGCAGAGGACACCTGGTTCCAAAGTTACTGCATTCAGTCTTTTGCTTCCTCCATGCAAATTTCAGATGCTGCCCTTCAGACATCACAGCCTCCTCAGTTCTGGTTGCCAAGTGTGTGGGGGCCCTGGAGAGAAGACTCGAGTGCCCCACGGGAATGCTAACCCCCTCCAGGGAAGCTGTATGACAGGAAACATCACCTCAACCACCCCAAGTATTCTGAGATGGAAAGGACCCCCTTTTTGAGACAAAAGAATAGGAATCTCAGGTAGACAAAGGCAAAATGTCAACCTATGCTGTAGCCAGCAGTCTCATATGTGCATCACACACGTCCTATGCACAGAGACCTGTGATCAGAAGTCAAAGCAAAATAGCTTTGGAAGAATGGCCCCCTGGAATGTCACCAGAGAGGCAGAAGCAACTCCAGAATGGCAGGGCAAGAACCTCCAAAAATCTGTCCCTACATAAAAGCAACGTGCACAATGACAAAAAATTGTCCAAGTTAACTTTGCTAGTACTCTGGAAATTAACCATATGCTTGCCACAGCCCCAAAAGTGTTTATTCAAGAAAAATGTGAACAATACCTTTGTAAGGACAATGAGCTTTGTGGCATTTTAACTTGTCTTATTCCCCCCAGCTCTGCAGTCGAGTTCAATATCATCATCCTCACAACCATGGTAGCTGTGAAACATAGCAGCCTATTAGCCATTGTAGAGGGTAAATTGGGCTTGGATCCTCATTAAAAAAAAAAAAAATCCCTGGCCCCAGAAACTAGAAACTACTTGAACCTGTCTAGCAGTTCCCAGTAACAGCCCTATTTCTTAGAGATTTTCAGTTGATCTTACAGAGTTGACTCACTGAAAACAGCCTTATCCCACTCTATGCTTGTCCAAAATAAATAAATAAAAGAGGCATACAAAAAAATAGGCCCATACATGGGGAAAAATTCAGTCAGTGGACACTATCCCTGAGGAAGTCCAGATGTTGTACTTACTATTCAAAAAAACCTTAAGTCAGCTGCCTTAAATACCTTCAAAGTAGTAAAAGAAAGAATCATGTGTAAAGAACTAAAGAAAAATAAAAATATGAGAACAATGTCTTATTAAGTAGAGAATATCAACAAGGAATTTTTTTTTAAATATGGAAATTCTCAAGTTGAAAAGTACAACAAATTCACCTGAGGGGCTCAATAGCAGATATGAGCTAGCAAAAGAATGAATCAAATTTGAAAATAAGTTGAGATTATAGTCTGAGGAACAGAAAATAAAATGAACATAGCCTCAGACACCTGCGGGACACCATCAGATACCAGCATGTATTATATATAACGGTAGCTCAAGGCGAGGGTAGAGAAAGGGGAACAATAATTGAAGAAACGGCTGTAAACTTCCCAAATTTGATTGCAATCATTCATCAACACATCCAAGCTCAATGAACTCCAAATAGTATAAATTCAAAGAGATCCACAGCTAGACACGCAGTCTAACTGTTGAAAGGCAGAATCCTAAAAGCAGCACGAGAAAAGGGATTCATCACATATAAAGGATCCTAGATAGGATTAACAGCTGATTTCTCATCAGAAACCATGGAGAGCCAAAGGCAATAAAACCACATATTCAAAGTGCTGAAAAAGATTTTCAAGAATTATTTATCCAATGAAACTATCCTTCCAAAAATGGAGAAATTAAGACATTTCTAGATAAATAAAAACTGAAGTAGCTGAGGTGATAATCACCTGTCTTGTCCGACTTTCCAATCCTTGACTAGACTAGCTGTGGTGCAAAACAGGAATTCAAGATCCCATGTCTTCCCTCTAATGGTTTCTCGGCCAGATAGAGATAGGGTAACTTGGTCCTTGAATTGATAGTCCCCTCAATCAATCACAAGAAGAAATGCTAGAATGAGAGGCGTGAACATGAACTCAAGCAGGCTGGCCTTGCTCTGCTGACCCTTCCTGCAGGCAAGGAGGCCTAGTTCTCCTCCTCTCAGGGGGTGAGCAAGTTGTGAGTAGGTGGCGTGAGAAACTCTCCTCTGAATGCCCCTTCCTATGATCCCTTCAGAAAAGCCGCTTAAGCACCTTGGCACTTGCACTAAGTAGCCAGGCATCTGTCCCTGGGTTAATAAACAAGACCTTGGATTTCAGTTCACAGCAAATAGGGTGTCTGCAGCTGGCCCTGATGCAAATGAAGTGAAAAGAGGCGTTGTTTTCCTGGCTAGGCAAATGGCCAACACTGAGCACCATCAGGGAGCAGGACTGAGGGTCTTTCTAGAAAAGATGCATAACTAAAAAGTTCCTTTGCGTGGAGCTGCTCTCTTGTGGTACGGGGCCATCAGGTTTCTCCCTGCTCAGAGTCTGCTCCATGTAGTTAGTCTATTCACTCCCACAGAGCGTGCTGAAGAAACAACAGAGGGGGCCAACCCAGCAAGGCACCTCCCTGTGTGGAAACCCTCAGTGGAAATTGAGCATCTACGTATTTGGATCTCAGAGGAACACACATGAACAGAGCTGCCCCCACCAACCCACAGGCCTGTGAGGACGAAAAGGACTAGTTCTTCTGGTAGACCCCTGAGATTTGGGTATTGTTTGCTCGGAAGCTGCCTGTGAGGACATCTTGTCATTTGCCTCGGCTACACTGAGTTGTGGTTCATTCCCTGGTACTGGTTTCTTCCAGGCAGGTCTAGTTTAAATGAAGCTGGGTGGGCATCCAACACAAACATGCCCCTCGAGAACATGGCCTGGCACACAGCCCTCTGGACTCTACTGCCCAACCCCACATATTCCCTGGAGGCCACAGGAGTCCACAGCCTTCTGTCGCCCATGCCCCAAGGGTGAAGTCGGCAGCTAAACAGAAGTTTATACATAGATTCTTCTGGTAAACGTGACCATTTTGGCTCTCTTCATTTTTTATGTCATCTTAAAGTATTGAGTCTGGGAATAGACACAAGGGTTAGTTACCATAGGCTATGAACATCGTTTTGTTTTTCATGTCAATATGTTCTTTGTTGTTTTTAGCTACTTATAGTAACAGAGGACTGGTGGATTTCCTGAGAGCTCTTGGCTGGTTAGGTTTTTCTCAAGTGAAAGTTAGGAGCCTTTCCCTTGAAAATGCTACGCTGAGATGTACTATAGGACAAAGGACAGGGCGGGTTCCAGTAGGCATCTTAGCTAGTTTTCTTCCTGTGAGGGGAAAAGGAATAGCACACCTGCTGATGAGTGCAGCTCCTTGTAAAAAACAAGTTATTAACATGAAGATGCAGAAGCAGTGTAACTCGCCCCTCTTCAGGGCCTCTACAGCCAGGGCCCAGTCATTGGCACACCGTAGCCCTGGAACGAAAAAGCAGAGGAGGCCAATCTCTCCCACACACACACTGGAGCAGCGGTAGGCTGAGAAATGCCTTAAGAGAGACCCTCAGGCTTGGACATTTACCCAAAGGATTATGAGCAGCTGCTCATCATCCCATGAGAGGCAGAGAGCAAAACTCCCAGCGTAAGGCAATGCAAGTCTCACTCAGCAGTGCGGCCCATTGGTGCTAACACCACACAACCTCACAACCTAATGTGAACTTAGGTCTTCACGTTTGGCAAGACAAGACAGTGGGAAAGAGTCCCGAGTAGAACAAAGACAACCCTGGGCCCGGTAGGCAGGCTGCCCTCCAAGTGTCAGCCAAAAGACAGAAAGAAAGAGTTGACTTTGCAAGAAAAAAATCCTCCTCCTGGTCATCACGCTTCCCTGTCGCCACCAGAACATTCCTGCATGTTATCACAGCTCACCTGTCCCTGCAGGGCTCCACCGTGTGGTCAAGGCTTTCTTGGTGTGTGACTGACGAGCCACAGGGATTTATTTGTACCCTACAACTTGAGACAAATGCCGGCTTGGCTAACAGCAGGGGAATCCTGGCGGGGGGGGTTTTATGAGAAACCGTCTTCTTGACATCGTTACTCTCTTCTATCTACTAAATAATTCTGATTGGTCGGAGAATCATTTCACCCAATCTGTATGGATTTGGCCAGCGGGCAGCATATGTTGGAAGAGTTTGGGCCAAGGAGATGCAAGCATTGTCCCATGCGGAATTCTGAGAACCCATCACTGCAATCAGAGTCTAAACACTAGACTCTGCATTTTAATAAGGTAATGCTATGGCTTCTATGCCCTTGATATACTTTAGTTTAAAAAAGAACTACAGATTACAAGTTCTGACAATGAAGTTCACAAACTTGTTGCAACGATGTTGCTAACCTTTTTTTTTTATATCAGAGGAATTATTCATTATGAATTTGTACCAACTGACCAGTTGACCAAGTTTATTATTTGGAAGTGCTGAATAGACTGCGTGAAAAAGTTAGACGACCTGAACTTTTCACCAACAATTCATGGCTCTTGCATCACGACAATGCACCAGCTTGCACAGCACTGTCTGTGAGGGAGTTTTTAGCCAGTAAACAAATAACTACTGGAACACCCTCCCTACTCACCTGACCTGGCCCCTAATGACTTTTCTTTACCCAAAGATAAAGGAAATATTGAAAGGAAGACATTTTGATGACATTCAGGACATCAAGGGTAATACGATGACAGCTCTGATGCCATTCCAGAAAAAGAGTTCCAAAATTGCTTTAAAGAGTAGACTAGGCACTGGCATCGGTGCGTAGCTTCCCAAGGGGAGTACTTCGAAGGTGACCATAATGATATTCAGCAATGAGGTATGTAGCACTTTTTCTAGGATGAGTTTGCAAACTTAATTGTCCAACCTCGTATACCCAGAAGATATCACCAAAATGATTAGCCTTTTGTTTTAAAACTCAGCTAATCTCACCAGAGCATTTCTGCTACAATGCAGCTATCTGGGTAACCCTGAACAGCCTGGGATTGAGTGATTACATGACTACAACTCCAAGTATGATAAATTTTACAGTCCGTTCATCGGAAGCCACTCTACTCCTGGCTGAAGACAAGCTGAGCGGCACCTTCTCCTCCCCCTGCCTGCTTCCAGAGAATGAGTCTTCCACAAGAAAGTTGGGGCAGAAGCCCAATAGCGACAGCAGGTTTAGCTCCCCAATTAGCTAAGTTATCTGGCTGAGGCACCTGTCATCCATAACCCAGTTCTCAGCTTCTCCACTGGATGGATCAATAGTAACTTTAAATGGCCTCTCTTGACAGTAAAAGCTGGAAATTTCATCCAAGGAACCTAGGCCTCCCTCTGAATTTTCATGATCACTTACTTTAAAATACATTTCTAGACAAGGACTCTGTCCATTAGGTAGGTTTTTAAGTACAATAGGCATATTTTGGGGGTGGGGGTTCTCCAAGCCAATCGTGGAGTGTACCTCCTTTGGGGCACTCTGGCTCACTGATTCTACACCCAGGTAAGTATTGGTTTGATGCTGTTCACCCCTGGCTTCACGGCCTTATCCTCGAGTACAAAGAAATTATCCGGATTAAAAAGACATAGAATCTTCTCTCTGGGCTGATAACCTGGACAGAAATTGGGTCCAGTGCTCTGAGCACAGACGGATGCACGGTCCAAGCAGCACCATCTAGCAGGGCTGTAAAGTAGTCGGTGTAAGATGCCAACAGAAACCTGCTCTTCAAGCAGACGTGCATAGCCTAGAACTTTCCGGGGAATGTTAACATTCTCTTTCAGCCAATGAAGGAAAGGAAGCAATGGATATACACTTCTCCCTGTTGATCTTCAGATGGAAAACAGAAGCTTCTGGAAGTTTCCAAGAAATCACGCCCCCACTCCCTCAGCAGCCACCTCAGTAGACAGCCGTGCCTTTTCTCTCCCTCTCCCCCTCTCCCCAGACCCTCCACTCCTCTCACTGGGAAGCACCTGTGAAGTTTTTGGGGTCAGGCTCAGATGTTAGGGGGAGACCAGGCTATGGCTTTGTGGCAAAGTTTGTAACCTCGAGATTTTAGAAGTCACTCTAGTAAGAGGATGTGCAAAACCACAGGAGGCCCCATTTTTGTGAGGAGTCTGCCTCATGACTCCAGGAGATAAATGGACGTGCTTGTATGAAGGGCAGCAGACCCTGCAGGGAGCCGAGTAGCCATCTCTGAACCGTCCCCCATCACTGCTGCCAGGCCTGCCCCCCAGACCATGAACTTTCATGCCCAGGGTGGTGGTTAAGCAACAGTGACGAGCACTTTCACACTGACCCCCCCCTACCCAGGGTCATGATCTAGTGTCACCTCGCAGCTGCTGTCTCAAATGCTCCTGCACTGACCCTTTGAAGTCATAAAGGAGTGTCTCGGAGTGCGGAGACCCGAGGGAATAATCTCAGTAAAGCTTCCTTATCTGATGGTATCTGAAATGCTGAGTCCATCCATAGGGATCCTGCTTGTGTGTGAAAACACAACTTGTGTTTGAACACAACAAGTTTCGGTGAAGCCGTTGCCAGACACATTGAATCAGCATACTGGGATGAGATATCCAAATTGACTTCTTTGTGGCTGTTGAGAATAAAAGCTTTGCACCCAGTTTGGGGCTCGGTCCACAGAGGCTTGAGACCCCTGGCCCGCAGTAACTCAATACTTGGCTCTTGTATTTCTTAACCCTTCGCCACCCCTCCTCGCGCTCCCCAGCCCTTGTCACGTGGGACGTGAATCTAGAACCCAGGTTCTCCCAACACGCACTGATTTTCCACCTCATGTCCTTTCCACTTAATGTCTCAATGGCTGTGCCACGGAGATCTGCCCTGAATCAGGGCTGAACCGTGGTCCAAAATATTAAATGGAAAACTTCAGAAACAAACAAGCTTCAGTTCCATGATGAAACCCTCCCTTGGTCCAGCGTCTCCACGCTGTATGCATATCCTGCCCATTAGTCCCTTAGTATCCACCTTGGTTATCAGGCCGACGGTCGCAGTATCAGAATGCCTGTGTTCAAGTCACCTTTATTTTACTTAGTGGCCCCAAAGTGCAAGATTCGTGATGCTGGCAATTTGGATCTGCCACAGAGAAGTCACGAAGTGCTCCTTTTAGGTGAAAATGTACAAGTTCTTGACTTAAGAAAAATCATACGCTGAGGTTGCCAAGATCTGTGGTAAGAAATCTTCAATCTATGAAATCCGTGAAGGAAAAAGAAACTGGTGCTAGTTCTGTTGTTGCTCCTCAAACTGCAAAAGTTGTGGTTGCAGTGCATGATAAGTGCTTAGTTGAGAAGAAAAACGCATTGAATTTGTGCAAGACATGAACAGAAAACTTGGCCTGATTGACCGCAACGGTTGTGCCAGAAAGCGTTGCGCCTATACGAAGACTTCAGCAAGGAGCACCCTGAAAGGAGTGACACCAAGCCATTTACTGCCAGAAGGGGATGGTTACACAGATTCAGGAATAGGTTTGGGCTGAAAAATATAAAAGTCACTGGAGAGGCCACGTCTGCTGATGAAGAAACCACCGCCACATTTCTGGCAGAGAAGCAGCTGATTAAGAGGAAAAAATATCATCCAAGCAAGTCTTCAACTGCAGTGAAACCAGGGTCTTCCAGAAGAAGGTG
>NW_017731687.1:526689-531211 GCF_001890085.2 Hipposideros armiger
CATTTCTGGCAGAGAAGCAGCTGATTAAGAGGAAAAAATATCATCCAAGCAAGTCTTCAACTGCAGTGAAACCAGGGTCTTCCAGAAGAAGGTGACCAACAAAACCTACATTTATAAAAGTGTAAAGGAGGCACGGGGGCACAGAACATGGGAAAACACGGACTCAGGTGCCTGGGGCATGGCTCAGGCCATAGGGTAAAGCCAGGTGCAGTATACAGAGTGAAAAACCCATGCGCTCTCAAAAACAAAAACATCACCAGCACATTAGGGCTAGAAGGCTGTAGAATAAAAGCTCCGTCTCATCAACATCATCTACTGAGTCTAAATGAAGATCTCAAACATTAAGAGAGTGTTAAGTTCCTCTGACCCACAAGCTGGACTGTGTGAATTAACGCAGCCTGGCAAAGCTGAGTGCTTTCCCCACAGTAACCCACATCCGAGTTTCAGGACGGGAGGCTGACTACTGCCACCCTGTGACATCTGCCGAGGTGATAAAGAAAGCCACAGGTTTGGACTAGGACTGTGTTTCAGAATGTGTAATTAGGTTCTGTCTTAATGACGAGTCATTTCTAGAGCAGCTAAAGTTGTATAAGAGCTTTCCATTGTGAAAGTTGGCACAGTACCCAGACCCATTCAAATGATCTGGGTATGCCAAATACAGTAACTACTGCAAACATTTTAAAAAGGTGGCCGAGACTGCCCCAGTGCTGTGCAATCATTTTGACACTGAAACACACAAAAACAGTACCAGGAAGCACAGACTTTGCCTTTCTCCCGGATGTTAGCGGAGAAGCATTCTAACCATTTAAAGATTCACAGAAATCATTTCTCAGTTTTTATAGAGTGTGTCGAGAACATCTGGAAATTTGAGATCAGCATTCAGACCCTCAGTGGGACACTGCTCAGATGCCCACACACATGCATGACTTCACGGCAGAAAGTCTGAGCCCCAGACAACGACCACCTGCTCAAAAACGGGGGTGACAGGAGTTCCCACTCCAAAGGTGCCGGCTGCTTCTTGAGGTGACAATGGATTTGGCAGTGAACCCTGCACAGTCTGTAGCAGACAGTGGAGGTGCTCCTCCAGCTCCCCTAATCCCATTTTTCCATGCAGTACCAGGAATCCACTGGAGAATCAATGGAGCTGTTCAGCGGGTGAGACATTTCAGTTACAAAAGAGGAAGAGGCTCTAGAACCCACTGAGCATGATGCCTATAGCTAGTACTGTATTGCGCACTTGTCTTTGTGAAGACAGCTCGTGTTAACTTTTCTGACCATAGTAAAAAAGTCAGTGGAGGAAACCTACAAATCGTGATGTTGGTTAGAACTTCATAGAATTGGGCTACTGATTTATACCCAAACATTGTACCTGTCTGTGCTAATGCAGGAAGTAACCCTTGTTAAGGAGAGGCTCACGTGGCTATACTCTGGGAGATGGAGTGGGAAAGGGATGGCAAAGCAGGGAACACCAAGAAATTCCTCTTGGTTCTTTGAGCAACAACATGGGGCCAAGCCTTAACTTCCCTCACCTGGTATTATCACCCAGATGGTAAGATACAAATGCAACAAGTCAGTGGACCACCAGGAGCTCGTTGCAGTAACCCACACTCTTTGCAGTTTGCTCCAAACGACATGGCACGGACAATGGCACACCCTCTCTGTCCAAGTCCAAGGTTATCTAGACAACGGCACACCCTCACTGTCCAAGTCCGTGGTGTTCTGACTGTACTGCTCCATCGCAATTGAGTCCACAAGGATCTTGTTTGCTTTGATGCCCCACAGGCCACCACATTGATCCAAAACAGCAAGGGCATTATTCAATTGGATCTGACAGACACCAAGAAGCAAGCACCCTGGGTGACTTAGCAATACGTACAAGTGCCCGAGGCTGGACGCAACCACCTCCCGGTTCAGGTCTGCCACCTCGGCGGCCTCCACAGATCAGAACACTCCCTCCAAAGCAAGGGACAAGTGACTATACCTTGCACTCGTCACCAGGAAGCAGGTAGCCCGATTTTTGGTGCATCTTTTTAGACTTTGGAGGCAGCACAGACCACATATGGGTAATGCGCAAACTCATTTACCAGGTAATCCATAAGCTGCTAAACTGAAGTAGCAGCAGAACAAGAGTGAACTCTCCAGCAGGTGCTAGCTGCCCTGCCACTTGGCCTTATGACATGGCTGACTCAAAGATACGGGGACTGTCTACAGTTAATAGAGTCTATGTAGAGCCTTCCACGGCCCCAGTAAGAAGAATCATAGTGCAGATACCTAGGGCACTGGGACAGGCCACGCCCTGTTCACTTGAATGACTGCTCTGGATCACTGCTGGGCTCTGCCAGAGGCGGAAGCCTGACCATAGGACACCACACAACCACACGATTTGATGGGTCAGATAAAACTCAGTTCATGACGGACATCTCAGGTCACAAAGTCAGGCCAGCACCACAATGCTGCATCCTAAGACAGAAATGATCATGAAAACCAACTCCAGGAAGTCCAGTGTGTGCTCAGAACCCCAGGAGACTCTCTCCTATTCATTCACCAGCTCTCTCAACCCACCTACTGTTTCTTGGGGGTGTTTACAATTAATTGAGGAAGAAATCTACAAATCTGGGTTATAGATGGGTCCATCGAGTGTGCCAGCAACATAGGGAAGTGGCAGTCACTGAGTCATGGCCCCCTTCAGTGGAGGGCGTGGGAGAAGGGAAGCCCCCACAGTAGGCAGCCCCCCTACAGTGGGCCGACTTTCGGCAGCTTTTCCCACTTTGCATGAAGGCACAAGAGAGCTTACTCATCAAACTAGATTTTCATGGGCAGCAGCCAACAAGCTGGCTGGTAGGCAGAGCCACTAAACAAACAGGATTGAGGGCACCGGCCAGCCTCGCCCTCAAGCCCCGCCATGCTTGCTCACCGAGGCACCACGGAGACAGGGGGGAAGGCTGTCACAGGATGGTTTTCCTAGGAAACGAACTGAGATGTCTTCACACACAGGACACTTACTAGGACCTGCTCTGGGGATTACCGCCTGTGGAGAGAAGCAGCGGGATCGGGCAGAGAGTAGCTGAGCTGGATACAGTCTCATGAGGCCCAGCCGACCCCACAGGGCGTGCTCCAGCTAGGACAGCCTGTCAAGGTCGTCTCAAGTTAGGATAAGAGGCCTGGGCTGTCATACTGATCAGGGACTGGGTGCGGGTCACATGCATTGCCCGAGGGGAGGGGATGGCACATGAGGCAAGCACGCTGGAGGGTTAATATCTGTCACCTGTCTGCCATCAGCCTTTCCAAAAGTGGAGGCAGCAAGTCCTCCACTGCTGAAGTGGGGTCCAGGCAACAGCACATCACGGTGCCCACCACCGAGGCCTTGCGTGGGCCTCAGCGGCGCAAATTCCTCCTCCGCGCCCAACTCTCAGGACTCAGTGGTTTCTTAATGCTGTTTCGGGTCAGACAACATTAGCCTCGGCAAGAACTCTGTACGTTTCCCCAGCCTTGTGCCTGGAGGGTGGCAGGCGCCATGTTAGAGGATTCCAGAGCTGCTTATGTAGACACCAAGGCACCCTGTCATTTATGAATGAGGGACGAGCACAGCAGCATTGTGTTTTACTCAGGTCTCCCTCAGGAAGTGCTCCTGAGCCTGCAGGCTGTGGCTCCACTAAGCAATCTGATTTTTTAGAACAGGAAATTTTCTTCAAGTAAGAATGTTACTGGGCTAGTCATACTGATATCTGTGTGGCCTTTTGTATACTTTCTAAAACATGTACTTAAATGTCTGAGAAAAGTGATTTTAATCATACAGATCTATCCTCTCATTGTTCACCTTTGAGAGTCAATGGGGGTAGGAACCCCAGGCTGAGAACCACAAGGGCCCTAAACCCCACAGTACCTCCACTAAGTGAATAGCTTGATAGGGGGTCTGTAGCATTGCCCAGCTAAGTATAGGGGTAGCATCTCACTTCCAGGGAGAAGGCTCTGGAACATTGAGGTGACTCCCTGTGTTACCCTAGGAGAGCAACATTCTCAGGCAGGGTCACTCACTGAACCCCTGGACTGGTGACCAGCGCAGTATTGTGGCCCCATATCCTGAGGTCTGAGGCTTTCCCAGAAGTCACAGCTGCTACCTGAACTCAACAGTTCCAATTACTAAAGTCTGGGTGCTGGATTCAAAATTCAAATGTCTGCCAAGGTCTTTGCACCACTTGTCCTGTCTCTTCATGCAAAGAGGCCCCAATTTTACACTCTGATATATACCTTTGGGGCATACACCAATCATCCACCCGACCCCAGAGAATCCCAGGGTCTCCTCCCCACTTATACGCCATATAGCTTTGATCTTGAAACTTATATACCCAGTAGGTCTATTCAAACATCTGATCTACGTTGACATAAAAGACCTGTCTGGAAAATGGATCTCCGGGTCTGTCATCTCATAGTACCACTTTCTTGGAAGCTACAGACTTAACATTCCATTTCTTAAATGTCCTGTGTTTGTAGTGAAAAGCCTGGTCTGTGGACCAGCTCTATA
>NW_017731687.1:533311-534059 GCF_001890085.2 Hipposideros armiger
AGAAAACAAGGAATACATAGTTATCCATGTAAGTATTTATGAGGGTCTTTTTTTTATTAAGACCTAAAGAAGAAACCGACCTAAACATGTGCCCAGGAGGCTCTGCTGAGCAAAGCATGATGTATTATCTGGAATTCCCTGACCAGCCTAGACTCAAAGGGGTGGCCAGGTAACTTTATCTAGGTAACACCGGAAGTCCGAGTTACCTGCAGATACCTTTCTAGAAACTTTAGAATTAGAAATATAAAAGGCATACAGTTATCCCAAACACTTCTGAAACTTGGTATGAGTGGACAGATACTTGATAAAATGAATTAGATATATGTGGTCTTCTTCACATCACCCTCTTTTCACCATGACTGTTCCAGAAAGAATGAAGTGTCTGTCCCCAGGAAAGGTGAGGGCTGAAGTCCCTCGGCAGGTTTACCGATGCCCACAGAACCTTTTTTCCTGATGAGAAAAGGTGCAAGCAGTCCCTTTAAAGGCCTTGCTCTCCCACCAAGCCTTCATGTAGCTCCCATCCAATACTGGACAGCAGGGGTCCCCGAGTTCCTGAAGGTAAAGAAGGCAAGCCATTGACAGCTAGAAGCTTCTCTCTTACAGATTTCATCTTGAGCCACAGTGTGTGCCTACAGGTAGAGCAACTCACCTGTACCCACAGTCTCTCACTTTGGGGGAGCCTTGCAGGAACACACACCCATTTCATAATGACATCCCCTGCTTCTTAGTAGCAATTGCCTGTGATTAA
>NW_017731687.1:535146-556083 GCF_001890085.2 Hipposideros armiger
TGCTTGCTTGGGAAAGACGCAAATGAAGGTAGGAAATTGCTTCCAGGAAAGCAGGTGGTGTGACTTAAAACAAATGCCCGTTGATCTGGTAACTGAAGAGCAGGACTTTTGCCCAACCACCCTGCTCACTCCTTGTGCCCTAAAGGGGGTCAATTTTCCTGACAAGGACTTTGTTGGGCAAGACCTCCACTGGTGATGACTCAATCTGAGATAGAAGAGCCCTCCACAGCGACAGATGCCACTGACACCTGAGCTCTCCGATCTCAGGCCCTTCTTCCTGCTCTGTCCCATCTTCTCCGTTTGTCTGAGGTCAAGACAGGCAGCATGGGGAGAGAGCACTTGTGCCCATTGCTCATAAACAGAGGCCCAGTTGCTTTGTGCGAGTGAAGGAACCCTTATGAGGAAGAAGGAACTCTTAGGTGCCACATGGAAAAAATGAACATGAGTTAATTTCAGCAGCACCTGGCGGTGGCCTTAAGACACATACATGTAGAGGCTGGAAGGCCTTGTAAACTGAGGCGACTCTGAAGTGTCATACGCCAAGCATGGTGGACTCTGGCAATTAAAAGACCTCAATACACACTCGGGCGAATCCTATGAGTGTCTAAAGAAGAATCGACCACTTAATTAAAAGTGAAGTGAATGTTGGGTTTTGAAATGTTGAGCAAGTCACTTCTCCAGAGGAAGCATGGCTGCAGAGAGGCTATGTTTTAAGACCACCTGCTACCATAGCAAGAAAGCCTTAACTGGTCACTCATGCTCACAGGGAACGCAACCTCGACGGACACTTGGTTCTCAGGCAGATGGAAGCAGAGCCAGCTGAACTAAGTCCTCAGGGGGCCACGAAGCCTGGGAAGTGGCCTCCCTTCTGAGTGGAGGTAGATGTCGCAAAAATTGCCAACAGAAGTCATCAAGGCCTAGTCAGGCGGGTCAGATGGCTTTTGTCTAGTGTTTCTGACCGGAGAACATTACTTCATACTCTAAATTATTAGGATAAAAAATTGCATTTCACACGGTCTTAGAAAACTTAGCTTGTAAAGGGGGGTAAGAGGGAGAGTAGCTGAAGACAATGGCAGCGGCCTACGTCCATGTCGCTCAATATTTCCTTCAAAACCAATACAGAATAAAAACAAGTGAGACTACACAAAAATCATGCCCTGAAAATAAGTTTGAGCACTCTTTCCTGAAGTTAAGTTATTTAAAAAACACCAAATGTCAGAAAACTACCTGACTAGCAAGCCTGTACAGTGAGCAACAGCAGGCCCAGAGAAACAGCAGGGAAGGAGGAAGAGAGAACTGGTAAGAGGCCCCAGGTGGATATAAAACCACCCCTAGAAAATGTAAGTCCACGCCCAGTGCAGCCATATTGAAGTGGCCTGGCAGATCAGAGCACAATCTACAGTACACACGATTTGAAGGGTCTTTAAAAGGTCTAGCTTCTGGCAGAGACGATGGCCAAAGAAGAGAGGGGCGCCGTTTGGCAATTGATTATTTTTCTCCAATATCACTCAACACCATGTAGTGAAAAAGCACCTCCAGATGTCCCCTAGGCATGGGTGTCATCCTCTGGCAGCTGTAGAAGTGTGTTTTCTGGGCTATTTATTGCCTCCTGCTCTGCTGAGGGTAGACTCAGCCCTATTGTTTTTGGAGACACTGCCTCAGGAAGGACTCCCTCTTTCCTTCATCAGGTTGCCCATGACCCAAGGGTCATCACATCCTCAGGACTTGGGCTCCTGATATCAACGCACATGCCTCTGTACAAAACATCAAGATCAATATAAGGGTTAGCCATGGTGACCTGTTCAACCGGAAGGAACTGAAAGTTTCTAGAAAGCAACCTTTACCCTAGCACTCCACACAAGTCCCCTAGCCAAATGTCCTTCCTCCAGAACAATTTGGCCAGAAGCAAGTTGAACATTCACAGCAAAGCATCTGTCCTCGGCTGGCATGAGTTGTGTTAGCGGATTCAGTTATAAAAGCCAATTGTAGGCAGAGAAATTGGACTGGCATGAGATCAATCCGGGGTTCCCACAGAGAACGTCAGGCACCGAGGGTGACAATGTAGCAAATTTAGTTGATGGATGAAGCATCCAAAAGGGATCACTTCCAGCCTCTCCTTCAAGGAAGAATGAGATGCCTGCAGCTGCTGGGAGTGCCAGCTCGTCTTCAGCTGTCACCCATTTCAGGCATTACCTTTGCTGCAGAGCCATCTTGCCCAGTGTCAGTCCCTCTGGGGATGTCCCACATCCAGTGACCTATCAATGGGTATATGAAAGCCAGGCTACTTTAGCCTGACGTGGAACATTTACTCAGGCAATTTCAGCTTGCAAGGTCCTGCCGGATCCTCTGAAGCATCAATCATCGATTAATGTGGCCCACAACTGCCCATCATTAGCTGGGTTCTGTCAGACCCACTAAGGCATGAGGTTGGACGAGCCCAGCAACAATCCCTCATGCTTTGGAAGTAGTGTATATGGGGCTGAGCACGAGAAGAGCCAGAGGACAAAAGCAACCTTATACCAGAGCAGGGATAGCAGACCCCCCCCCCAGCTCTGCTATTGCTCCAGCGCCCCTCCCTCAGCTCACCCTTATGCCCGAATGTAAGCTTCATCACAAATAGCCACAAAGAGAAAGAAGCTCGATTTACAAATGCGTCAGCTCAGCATGGGGGTACAAGCTAGAAAGGGGGCCTGCTATTCCAGAGCCTCACTCGTGGGTTGCCATGAAGGATGATGACAAGGAAAAGTCACCCCCTTGGGCAGCACGTGCAGCAATGTACTTGGTCATCTCCCTTGTGTGGAAAGAGACAGGGCCCAAAGTCATAATATGCATGGATTCAGGGCCATGGCAAATGGTCTGGCCAGCCGGGCAAGGACATGAAAGAAGAATATTGGAAGAGTGGAGGCGGTGAGGTCTAGGGTAGAGGGTAGGTAAATGGGCATATGGGAGTGGGCACAGAGTGGGAAGATCTTTGCATCACATGTTAAGGCCCATCAGAGAACATCAACAGAAAAGAGACAACCAACTTGGCAAACTGACTCTGCTGATGGGTGTCGTCTAGCCCTTGTTCATGTGTCCGTCATGCAACAGCATGGTGGCCAAGGACACAGTTGCCACAGCTGCAGAGAAGATTGCTGTTTGTGGTACAACAGCAGGGATTTCCACTTGGCAAGGTTAATCCAGCTACGACCTACCACCTCTGAATATCTAACTTGCCAGCAACAGTGACCAGCACCAAGCCCCTAGTACAGCACGTTCATGATGGCAAACCAAACTGCCCACATGGCAGCACGCTGACTCCAGTGGGCTTCTGCTATCCTGGAAGGGCCACTGCTTGGTTCCACAGACAACAGGCATGCCTGGTATGAGAATTTCCTGCCTGCAGACACTTAGCTGGCACCACTATCCATCCATCCCTGTGGTATCCTACACATCACATCAGACTAAGGCACCCATCTCACAGAGAAGAAGGTTCAGGCACGAGCCATGACCATGGGATTCACCGATGGCATCACGTGCTACATCGCTCATCAGCCGCTGACTCAGCGAATTTGAATGATGCTTCAAATGTGCCTTCAGCGGGCATCTCCGAGGCAATGCTCTAAGGATGGGATGCCGTCCTCCAGGATGAAGCGTACATTTTAATTCTAGTACTTTTACATGGCTGTGTCCCTCATCAGAAGAATACCTGGAACCAAGGGCAAGAAGCAAGAGGAGCTTTTTGCCGTCACGCCCAATAACCCACTCGAGGACTATGTGCTTTCCATTTGTGCAGCTTCACGGACCAGGAGCTCGAGCCCTGCAGAGCCCAGACGGTGAATATTTCTTTCAGAAGACATTTTGGGCTCCTTGTATCCTCCAACCAGTAAGCAAGAGGAGTCACCATCTTGTCACAGGTATTTGAACAGCAAGAAAATGCAGGGCTATTGATCCACAATTGGAGCTGGGGGAACGTGACAGGCACACAGGGGTCCCACGTGGACACCTCTTGGTATCCCTTTCCCAACTGTGATAAGTGGACAAGAGCAGCAAGCAATCTTATCCCGAGATGGACATGGTGACCAGGGACTCAGAACTTTCAGGAATGAAGAGTCTAAATTATGCCACCAAGTAACCCAATCAGATCAAGCTCACTGCAGGGGATGCAAATCGAGATAGGATGGTGGAGGAGGTAAACGATGAGGATGAGTTATCAGGAGATGGTGAATACTGGTGACAACCCTGAGACCAGCTAGAGCAACAGAGAAGTTCATCCCACCAACCCCCCCCCCTTTTTTAAAGTTGCTCAGGAAGAGAGGGCCACCTGAGTTTTCAAGAAACTATCTCAAATTATAGAAAGTAGATCTGATTTGGCACGAAGGATGGACTATGTTAGACAGATGCACAGACCAGATTCCCTTTCAAGGAATGACCTGGCCTGGTTTCTGGGAGCGCTGTTAGAAGCAAAGCACATCCTGTGCAAGAGAGGACAGGGAGACAACACCAGGATGTCCCTTTTCCAGCCTCTTTGCAGTCTGATAATGAGGTCCCCTTATGGCAGAAGCTACTCAGCAATGAGCTGACAGGCTGAGTCACTTTCCTCACTGCCTCCTGGCCCACACAGCACAGAAGGGCAGCTGGACCGCCAGATGCAGCTACGCTTAAAGGGGTTACATCCTCTTGGCAGTTGATTGGGCAGTGATCGGGATGGAAGGAGTAAGGTATTATGTGGACCAATGGGCTATATGAGCTTGCTTGAAGAATTAAAATGTCTGCCCAGATCCTCCCTGGGAATAATACATTTCTTCACCTGGTCGGCACACACTGTAGCTGGCAGATGGGCCAAAAGTGGGTCTAGGGGATGCTGACTTAATGCTGGTTACGGTTTAGGAAAATGTTTGTTGCTCTTGTGCCTGGCGCTTCTGGGAAAAAGGTGTGGCTAGAGTAGGAAGACGACTGGGGTAGCAGGTGAAGCTGTAGCTACTGAAATGGGACACATCGGTGCTGTGACAGTAGAAGAAGAGCAGACCCAGGCACCTGGGAGAGAATCACCTCAGACTCTGGGAGGGGCGGCCATGATCTTCCTCTTTCAGGGCAGCTTCTGGAACCTTCCCCCACAAGGAATACACCCAGGGCAGCTATCCCAGACTACTCTGGGTACTAGGAATGTAACTAACCACTGCCCTACGAATGTGGGCAGAGAAAGCTCTGGCCACAGGACAGCAGGGGAGGTCCCAGCTGTTCAACCTCCCATTAGAGAGATACCATTAGATGCCACCCCCACCTCCACTCTCAGTCCTTCCGTGGAGTGGATGAATAAGGACTCAGTCAGTTGCCCAGACTGAGTCCTGGAGCTGAAGGGCCAGTGGAAGACCTGTGGGGGACCTTGTGGGGACATGGCCATGCTGTGCTTTCTGGCTAATGTATTTCTCTCCTGGGGGCAGGGAGTATACAACTAAACAATGATTATTTCCAAGGGTACCAGGCATGTGCTCAGCATTCTATTTCTCATGTGAAAGGCAGATGTTAGTCTGCTTCCCTCATCAAAACAGTTACCTTAAAAAAAAAAGGACATTGGCTCTTTCCAGAGTGCAGTCTCAGTATTCTTTGGAGGAGAAGTATAGGGCTGTGTTTCACAAGTCACCTGGCCTTAGCTCTGCTGCAGCTGTCTATGCAATAGCCACCTCCAGGGTAGCGTGGTTACACATTCTGCGGATTCTTCCTTGGTCAGCACATGCTCTGGTTCCCACCTAAGGGCACAGGAATAGAAATTCCTGAGGAAGCTCAGGATTGGTGATTAGAAGTAACCGACTAGAGAAACTGGTGTTCAGGGGACAGTTGAAAGAGGATGTTTGGCCCACGGGACCATCCCTGCAATGATGCACGCTCTTCACCTGGTTTAGGTGGAACAAGTGGTGTATCGATCAAGGAGAGGGATGCCCTTCCTTTATTCCTCCCTCCTTCCTGGCTGGAGCCCCAGCAGTCATCTTGGATCATGAAGTGACCTTGGGAATAGAATCCACCCCTGGTGAAGCAACAAAATAGAGGATGTTTGGGTCCTTTACTGTGGACTGCTGTACCAGCCTTATATCCAGGTTTCTTGAACATGAAAAAAATAAACTTCTATTTGCTTAAGAACAAAAACAAAAAACCAGAAGATGCTACTGTACAATCTCTGTTAGGATTGACAAAGTCTTTCCCATTCACCCTGAAGTTAGCTGGTGAGAAGCAGGAAGATTTGTAGGCAGCTCTGGAAGAAGGGTTTCAACTTCTAAAGGCAGAAGAGATGATAACGTGGATGGGTACAGTCTGATGCATGGCGGGTAAGGGTAGGAGAGATGCCTTTCTCCTCTGCAAATACGAACCACCCAGGGCCCTGAATATGGGGACGTTTTTGCAGAAATCTTATTTCTTGTGGCCAAACACCGGAAATAACCAAACTTGAAGCCACCATATTGAAGAGCTTGGTGCCTCAAGCCAAAGCGCGTGCTATGAAGTCTCAACTCTGTGGTCCCTCCCAACATGGGGACAGAGCTTGGCATCTGCCATCTTCCTCCCATCTCTATGTCTCTAAGGCAAACAGACGGTGACTTAAAAATGCAAAGCTTATTTCAAGGACATCTTTACATGTAGCTGACATTCTCTGGCTACAACCACCCGACAGAAGGGCTCTCTTCCTGGACTTCCAGCATGGACGTTAACTTAACCACTGGGACCTCACACTGGCAGCCCATCCTGAAGATTTTGTTCAGCATCCACTAATCCTGCTGGAAGCTGCAGAAATAAGCGTTGAGCCTTGAAGTATCATAGGCTAGTGTCTGCTCATCCACAGAGGCAGCTCAGGGCCTGGACTGGTCCTCATGGGGGTTGGCAGAGACGAGGACACAGTGGCTTTCAGGATCATTCGTCATCCACTGGGGTCCAGGTTTGGTGTGTTTATAATGAGAGACCATCTTGGAGCCCCTGCCCTGGCACCCGGGACATCAATCCATGTCCCATGAAGACCAGCTGGAAATAAAGCAGCTTCCTCCGAGATCGGTAGCTCAGCCACCCCGCTTGCCCCAAGAAGAATAGGGCCACACACCAGCAGCTGATGACTCCGTTTCATCCAGGGGGAGGCAAGGAGCAAAGGGAGCCATTTTACAATGAATTCATTTTCCTCACGCCTTTGAAGGGCTTTGGGCAATATCGACGTTCTCCATTGAAGCTAGTTGTAAATGTATTTAGAAACTTGTCAAATGGAATTTCTCACGGGCAGTTCCTATCAGCGCCCCCTTGTGGGGAAGAATTGGAGGGCAGTGGAGGAGGCGCTAAAGCCACAGGCTAGGATGGCACGCTGCCCTTGAGATTCTCCAGGGACACCCAAGGGGAAAACCAGTGAGGGCTTCACCCACTCAGAGAGAAAGGCAGCAAAATCAGCCTCTGAGCTGGCCGGACCTCATCTTCCTCCCTTTCTGCAGAGTGGTACCCTCGGCATTTGGGACAAAAGTATATACAGTACTGCTTTAGAGAGAAACAAGGGAATCATGAAAGAATCATGGATCGAAGAACTTCTCACCTTCCCCAGCCAGTCAGTGACTAGCACCCAGCTTCCTGTGGTTACTAGAACTTGGAAACTGAGAAAACTTATGACTAAGAGAAGTAATGCATCTTTAGACCCTGTTGCCCCTCAGTTGTCTCCAAAAAACAGAAAATCTCTAAAGACTTGAGACAGATTTGAAGAGTCATAACTAAATGTGGCAATTGCTAATTATACAGAAAAGCTAGCTCGTGAATGGGTTATAGCCTGGCTAGCTCGAGCATATGTCTGACAAAATAAAAGTCATCTGGAGAAGGTATACTGTTTAAGAAAATTAGCCTTTTTGTCTTAAGTAGTCAAAAAAGGGTAGAGCTGCCAATTTAAGGTTATCTTTTTAAGATGCCAAAACAAAAAGCCAGGTGGATACTGTCGTCTCCTATCTGCTAATAAAGCAGGGTTTTTTTATGTGTGTATGCGCGCGCCGGGATCATGGTCTCGAGCACCAAAGAATGGAGACACAGACCAGAGAGGTCAAGTCTGCAGCAGAGGATAGTTTATTAGAGAAGAAAGTAACAGCTCTCAAAATGAGAGGGAGTCCCGACTGGGGTGCCCACTAGTTAGAGCAAAGGATTTGTTTTTATACCTTTTGTATGTCTGGGGAGGGGGCTGCCTGGTGCCTCTTGGCACTATTATCGGATTTACATTGTTGCTTAGCCTGGAGAAAGGAGGCATTTTCTTGACATTGTCTAATTTCCTTAGAGCTTAATCAACTTCTTCATTGTCTCTGCTCTGAGAGGCATATGTTAGCCGAGACTGTGGCTTTGAAGAAAGGACTCCTGACCGTCTTATGTTATGCTAACCACCTGGGGATTCCTGACTTCTGTTACAGGCTTGGGACCTGGGCTTCTCACCCTGGCGGGTTTTGTGACTTAAACCTATGTGGCAGTTCAAAAAGTTATTTCCCTGGCTTTGTTTTGGTTTTCACCCTGATTCCCTCTACCGTGGTCATTTCCCTGACTGCCTATCATTTTCCCTATACCTCTAACATCTATTCCTACTTAAGATTCAAGCTGTACTACAAAAAAAAAAAAAACAACAAACCATCACGCCCTTGTGCACATTATTTGTACCCCTGCCCACAGCCCGTGTTACATACACTTCCTAATGTCCTGGAAGGGTTGCATCAAAAGGACAATTCGACTGTGGGCATCCCCTGGAGTAGAGACGCTAACACCTACTTCCTGCAGACTCAGGCTTTAACAAAGGCAGTCAGGCCCTAAGCGCTCAGTTCACAAAAACTTCCAGTCCCGGAAATTCAGCAGATGTGTGTGAAATTAAAGGATCAAGTGGGAGAAGCTGAGATTGCTTCAGGAGCATGTGGGATGGACACTACACAGACGAGACTGCTTAAAGGTGCTGGGAAGCAAAGGGGCGGGAAGCTTAGTGACAGATCTGCATCAAGCAAGCAGAGCCATCCTCTCTTCATCCCCTTTTGTATTGAACTTGGAAATCTGGATGTGCCTGAGGGTTTAAGCCCCACCTGGCCAGACACAGCACTCTCCCAAACCTCTGGGCTCCACCTTTCCCAGATCAGAGGCTGCAGAAATCCAGGTTGGGGAGGGGTTTCCTTCTGGCCCCGTATTCTTTGGGGAAGAAGGGAATGAATTATGAGGTTCATTTTGTAGGTACCTCCATCAGTGAATCTTCCCGGAAAGGGTTCTATCTAGTCTCTGATGCCTAGAACTACCCAGAGACTGACACCAACTGATATCAACCAGGGTTGGACAACATTAAGTCCCACAGTGAACAGAGGCTGTATGAGTGCAGCTGAGAGGAAAATATCTAAGAGAAGACACAACATGAAGTCTGGTATTGCAAGAGAAACTACAAATTCAGAATCCACTGTTGCGGGGAACCCAGACAAAGAGACAGGACATCAAGGCGTGGGAAGCAACTTTTACTAATGCCGGCACTGGCTCAGCGGATTCACATCCAGAGGCTGAGCCCCGACCTGGGCGGGACTCGGGGCTATGTACCCTGAGGTTTCCGGGTTCCTTATTAGGACATGTGGCCATTGTGCCAGTTCCTGACTGGTTCTCAGGTGAGGTAGGAATTCGGAAATGTTAAACGCGGAAGTCTTGCTGACCATACAGTTCAGGAATGTCTTTGTCTGAAGCCCGTGCAAAATCCTTAGTGACCACATGGTCTGGGAAGGTCTTTGTCTAGGGCCCATTGCCACACCACTAGAGCAGGGGTTGGCAAACTGCGTCTCGCGAGCCACATGCAGCTAGCTCTTTGGGTATGTACATGTGAATTTATTTTAATAAAGATATAATATTACTTGTTATAATATTAAAGTTTTCCTTATTTGTAAAAATATATTTATGGCTGTCCAATAATTTTTAAATTGTTGTGAGAACAGGATTAGCTCTTCCATCTCAAAAGTTTGCTGACCCCTGGACTTGGGCATAGATGCCCATTTCCCATAATGTCCACACAGGACAGGCAATACTGTGATGCCAGTCTTATAAACATCAGCATTCCAGTGGTAACAGAAGGCAGTTATTATAGGGATGTCTCTACCCTCAAGATTTGGCAACTGACCCAGGAGCAAAGATGTGATTCTCACGGGAAGCCAGACATAAGTTGTCAGACTTCAGACGTTTAGGTGACAGATGCCCCCACACGACAGTGCAGTGCAACATGCGTGGTGGCCATGACAGCAACATGACGAGAGTTCAAGCGACTCCAATAAAGCCCATGTTATCAGAAAGCCATACTGGTTACCTGACAAGACCATAGAGAACACAGGTGAGGTGTATGCACAAAAGCTGCACAATATTAAGATATCCAGGGTCATCAGAGAGGGGGCTATGTATTTAGTTCTCAGTCTTCTGCCTACTTCTACCAGAAATTGATGGCCATTCTAGGGTCTCACTCATCCTCTAACTAGTCGTCATATTCATCCTCCAGTCTCAGCGTTAAGCTCACTCACTGTTTGCCTTTAAAACAAGGTGTCCTCTCACGCATGTGGGCCCTGGAAACCCTCAGATAGCCATGAGCTACAACTCAATAGGTAGAAACCCACCCCTCAGCTCAGGTTGTCCCTGAGGTTTGAGTAACTCTCTCCCACAAGTCTGGCCTCAGGGTCTAGCATATGAATGCTGGGAGAAAACCCTGTGCAGAGAGTGACTTATCAGTCAGCCAGGGGCATTGACCTGGTCCATGAACAGAACCCGACATAGGAAGAGGCTGGGAGAACCCAGGCCATCAGCAAATCAAAGCACAGCAAGGACTAGCTAGCATGTGGGGCTAATTCAACCTGACATGTCCTCAGACTGCCAGACGGGGCCAATAAAGTCAAGGAAAGGCCCATGAGAGGCAGGAGGACCCAGTCCCATCGCAGATTTAATCCAGGAGAACTAGAAAATGGAAGCGTTACTCCCTGATGCCTTCAGACTAACATGTCATGAGATCATTTCAGCCAAGTGCAAAAATCTCGGACAAGAAAAAATGTAGGCCAGTAGGGGTTTAGAACTCATAATGTCTGAAGACTTCACAGGTTGGGTGTGGTCCTCAACAGTTTGCCCACCTCCCGCCCCCAATTGTGGGGTTGTCCATGTGAGATGCATAGAATGAGATTAAGCAACTCCTGGACTTATCTCAGCTTGTGGAACCAAGATTGCCACAGGCAAGTTGAAAGACAATATTTATCCTTCGCTCTGGCCCTGCATATCACCTGTATTACTACAAGGACGTGTCAGTTGAACAAGTCTTCTCAGGGAAATTGCACTTATCCCAAAAACTATCAAGATGCACTAAAGCTTTGGAGAAAGTCATCTACGATGGGAAGTTAAATATGGCAAACGGAGGGTAACTAACTCAATCCCAAATCCCAAAGACTCTGGCTTTGAGGACTTCATGTTGAAGCCTGCAACCATCACACTGGAGTGGCTCTGCATGTCCTCCATTTATAGGTTTCTACACAAAATCCTGTCCAAATGGCTTAATTTCTATCACAAAGGGATGAATGGGTGGGAGACACAGCATAATATTGATACCCTGAGAAGTGTGGGTGATGGAGGTTTCCAGGTAACAGGGTAATGAGTTCCCAGAGGCTTCTGTAGCAGCCCCAACCCTAAAGCACTATTTGGGATGACACTCAGGGTCCTGCTCACCTGTCAGATACCATTGGCAAAGCCACTCAGAGAGGAAGACCCAATGTAGGCAAAACAGCCCGCGTTCTCTCTCAGGACCCATTTTGAAACCCCTGCAAGTGGGTGTTTCTCTTTCATCAGTGTGACACTCCTAGAGTCACACTGTGACAGAACTGCTACTGGTGACAGGAGTTCGGATATGCCCCGTGAGCTGTGTCCTGAGCTCCTGCAGGTGCCTGTGGACCTGTGTTTGAGGGTCCTCCACCAGACCTCTCTGCAGGCCTTCCTGTCCTCCCCCGTCTTCTGGCCCTGAACCGCACCCCCACCTGGCACTCAGCATGCTGGCACACCTTGTGCTCAGGGTATGTTCCTCTCCCTCAGAGGCCTTGGGGGGTTTCAGGGACATGCACCACACTCATTTAACTTCATTCACAGCTACTGACCAGAACTGGTGCCTGGACCTGCCTACGGTGTTTTTCCCGAGGAACTGAATGCCTAGGGTAGGTAGATGTTGAAGTTAGGATGGGCCAACCTGCCAGGAGAAGGGGCAACAGCCTCCAATGTCCTGGTATTCAGCTCCTGTCAGATGAAATGATTAGCCCAAAGACTCCTCTTTGTCTGCTTTAGGATCAAGAGTCAAGGAAGCTTCTACAAAGCTCTCAGTAGCAGAGGAAGCATTCGAGGCAAGACTCAGATGATTTTTTTGGCTGCTCTACTATTTGCCCAAGCAAGCAAATACTGGAAAACCCAGACTTCATTCAGAAAACATGTTTAATATTGGAAAGTGCTGATGAAGGACAAGGTCTAGTTATGGTGTCAAGAGCAATGGGGTCAGCCATGCTCACCCACTGGGAGCTTCTCAGTTGTCTCCAGGTCAGCCACTGAGCACATGTCAAACATAAGGACTTCACACCACGATGGAGGTCTCATGGAGGACAATTCTCCACTAACCTGCAGCGACCTGAGCATCCTTTCTCTTGTGCCAAGTGCCAACGACCAGTAAAGGAGCATAAGGAAAAAATCAAAAGGATGTTAATTTCCTACAGGGGCTACACATGTGGGGCAAATTTCACAAGCTTGGCAAGGCTGTGATCTGTTACAAAGTAATCACAAGGGTAATAGGCACTGTTCTCCATATCTCACAGGAATGTGTATCATGGCCAGTATCTCCCCAAGCTGGGCACACAGATGGGCCTGTTATGTGCAGAGAGCAGGAAGGCAGCTCAGGTAGGCATTCCTGAAACCCCAGGAAACATGAGAACATGGGTACTTCCTTCAGGGAGGGAGACTAATACGCGAGTTATGCCGTAGGTTTAAAGCCACACGACCCAGGAGGCGACAGTCTCCAAGAGGACTGGAGCTTGAAGACATTTGAAATGGAAAGTGGTAGCAACTTCCTTGGAAACTTTCTGAACTTCTCCCATCCCGCCTTGCCCCTCAAAAGTCTCACCGGGCTGCATTTAGTGCCAAAGCCAACCTCCACTGGGACGCTGATCATGAAGTTGCTATCTCATTTTGGCCATGGGACTCATAGCCAATGATTCACATGTAACCTACAGCCTGCTCCCTCACCAACAAACCGGAAGCCACGTGCAGGGCTGCCCGCTCCCCTCTGATTCTGATGTAGGATTTTTCTTTGTGCTAGGGTCGTAGTCTCATGAAGCTGAAGAATGGACACACGGACCAGGGAGAGGCAACAAGTTACAGGAGAGGACAGTTTCATTAAAGCAAGAGAAAGCCTGCAGCTCCTGAGCGGGAGGGGGTACCCAAAGCTGGAATGCCCACCAGCTAGGGTAAAAGGCTCAAGTTTTATACTTTTCTTTTTGCCTGGGAGGGGGAATGCTGGAATGCTGATGCCTGTTAAGGTGTTTATCAGGTTGCTCTGCTGCCCCGCCTTGGGAAGGCCTTTCATAACATCCTTCAAAATGGCTTTGCTGCCCTGGGGCATGATTGATGTCTCTGTTCCAGTAAGAGGGAGTTATCTTATATAACTTTGAAAGAAATGGCTAGTGTCAAAAATGGCCAGTGCTTTGTTTTTTTGCTCAGTCTACCAGGGAATTCCTGACTGCCTGACACTGTACTAACTAACCGGTCTTAGTTCTGCAAAAAGCCAGTGAAGCTCCAACTCCCACGAGTGGGCCTCTTGCTCAGTTTCCAATACACCAGATCTGCAGCACCCCTCACCCAGCCACACCCACTTCATTCTGGCCCCTGTGCTTGGTCTGGGACATTGTAGGACATGTGATCAGGCCACATCTAACAGCATGTCTTTGAGGGCAAGAATCGCCCATGTCCAGCTCTCCCAAACCCTGTGGGTGCCCTTTTCCATCTGGTTCTTCCAGCAGAGGCAAGGATTTTAGGGATCAGTAAGAATCCTTAGGGATTTCTAACTTCTGCCCTGAGAGAAACATCTGGTGGATGGGTACCTGGATGTTTGAGGAGAATGGCTGGCTGTACAAACAGTGGCCAATGTTGCAAGTCAGGAAAAAGTTCCTGTACACCCAATGCTTTTTGAAGACGTCAACCAGGGATTGGGAATTTAAGTCTCCATCGACTTCCTGAGGGTGGTCGATCAGCAACGAGGTGGTTTTTGAGTTAGGGGCAGACATTCATGCCACTTCCAGGGGTACACGTCAAGGGCATCCACAGGACAGATGCGTTCCTCAGGCAGCATCTGCCCAGCCAAGCTAAGTGACTGGACAGAGTCCCACGTGCCTGAATCTGACCTTGGTGTATTTACGTGCTAACAGGTCATGTTGGCCTGTACAGTGAGGAAACGGTGACTTTGAGCTACAACCTGCAGGATACAACTCAAGAGGGGAAAAGATTTCCCGAAGCGAGAGAAGGATGAAGTGAGAGACGGATAAAGCGAGAATCCTCAGGGGCCTCGTGCACTAAGTCTAGGGCATCTGTCCAAGGAGCTAGAGAGCCTGTTCTCTTAGGGAACTCCCCTCAGCTTGGACCAAGGCCACCCAAGCTCTCCCCACTTTCCAGAATCAATGGAAACTTCAATTAGTCAGCATCCAACACTCCGTCCATTGTCTGATCAGTGGGGGAGCTGCTGCAGGACACCCTCTTACTGTTCCCAGGAAGACAGCTCAGTGATCCTCAGTGGGGGGAGATTTTGGCCCCAGCCAAGCTATTATTTTATTTTTCAATTACCCCACTGTAACGCAATGATGTCAAACACAAAAGAGACATCAAGTAAGATGCTCATGTTCTCTGAACAACACAGCCATTGACCAAGTCGGCCAGTACTGCGTACAACAGAAATGCATGATGAAAACAAGACCACAGAGCATACTTACAGAAGCAAAAAGTTCATCTTATGCATCCAAGGACAAAGTTAAATAAAAATAACCAGTGCTTTGATACATAAAATGACTCAAGTCCACGTGTGCGTGGAGATGCCCACTCCCGTCGAGTCCAAAGTAACAGGGAGGGGTGTGAAGCAGAGGAATGTCCCTGCAGATATCCAGATGACTGGCTTACCAGGTCTACAGATGGCACCTTAAGAGGAAAGACGACCCTATGCCCGACCCCATTGCCTAAGCAGGTCTGTGTAAGGTTCCCAAGGCTCCTGTGGATCAGCAGATTGTACCCAGACAGCAAAGCCCCCAATTAGTTTCAGCAACAGAACCAAAGGTCAAACTGGCTCCTCTGTCAACTGGCGAATGACTGAGCTGTGACCCTGAGGTCAGCAGAGACTTGAGTCCCCTGGTGGAGCTTAAGCTCCACTGCAGGAAGTCGCTTGAACCCTCTGCTGGCTTCTTCCCCAACCGCCAGCTCCCCAGACAGAGCAGCACAAGGAAAGATGGCGGAGAGAGGGAGGGCCGGGGAAGGCTGACATTCCTGCTCCATTTGGGTAGGTTAGGTCCCTTGGTGGGGCACACAAGCTTCTTGCTTCAGTGTCAGGTCCCTCTAGGCATCAGGCAGGCTGCCCATGGCACAGCAGGCTCTGCCTGTCCATGTAACAGCTTGGCTGGCTGGCCAGCCTTGGGCAGCCCAACAAGTTGCCTTGTAGGCAAGCCCTCCCTCCAGCAAGACCAGAAGGGTTGATAAGTTATACGGGGCCTGTTGTAGAGAGGTAAAAGTACTCCTGCCAAGGGAGAACCTATTATATTGGGTTGTTGGAAAAACCATGACATATTTTTTCTATGTTTTTCGTTGCAAAAATGCGTCATGACTTTTCCGACAACCCAATATCAGGGATACTGCAACATAGGGAGATGTTATTGGTTGACGTGATTTACTGAAGGGTGCTATATCTTCAAGAAGAGGGTAAGGATGCTGTTAAAGATTTCACACATGAGCAGCACAGCCCCCCACAAAGAATCACCCAGCCTAAAATGTCAATAGTATTGCGGTTGAGAAATACAGAACAAGCTTGGACTTCTGCAAGAGAAAACCTGAACCATCGGTAGCCTTTGGCGTCTGTTCAGCACAGGGACAGCCTTTAAGGATTTTGAAATACTCATGACCCGAAACAGCACACCAAGATGTAAGCCCAACCCAAACTGTCGGAGCTTGTTGTTGCCCAGAGCAGAGAAATAAGGCGTCTTCCACCTACCTCTTCCAAGTTCTCCCAAAGACCCCTTCTCTGCCACGCATTGCTGCCTTCAAAGTGTCTGCAGACATTGAAGGTAACTTGGTTTAACCCCATTTCCTTCTGGGGACACTGACAGTACAGAGTCCATTTGGGGACACCTAGAAAGTCATGATGAGGAGACCAACCCACCCATTACTCTTTCCGCTGGAGGCCAAATCTGTTCTGTTGGGTGCAGGACGCCAGAGCCTAGGACAGCAAGCTCTGCTGTCCTGCCCAGGTGCTTTTTCTGTGCTAAGCTCGGGGGTCACTCTGCATTCCTTCCTCAAACTGGGCAGCATGGACAAGAGCCTCCCAGGTATGAATTCAGACTCTACCTCAGTCGACTGGGATACCCATGGAATATACCTCAGTCTCCATGGCAACTGACAAACTAATGATCTTTCTTCTTGCAGGGTAACTCCAAAAAAAGCAGTGGGTCCTAGCTATGACCACGGAAGACACTTTGGCTGCATCCATATTGCTGCAAATCATCTTGACAAGCTGCATTCTGCAATCGAAAGTGCCCTGAGTGGAGATTCACTGCTCAACGTGTGGATGTGAGATAGGAAAATTATAGGCAGTCAGGGAAATTGTCACGGTAGAGGGAGTCAGGGTAGAAACCATAAAGCCAGGGAAGTAATCTTAATAGCTAACAGATAGGTTTAAGTCACAGGACCCTCCAGAATGACAAACTCAGGTGGGGGAGGAAGAAGACCTCTTTTTCCAAGTCAGGGATTCCCAGGTAGAATGCATATCTTCAAAGAGGTTATTTAACATAAGACAAGACTGTCAGGAGTCCTTTCTTCGAAGACAGTCTCCAGCTAACATGCTCCTCTCAGAGCAGAGACATTGATTAAGCTGATTAAGCGCTAAGGAAATTAGACAGTGTCAAGAAAATGCCTCCTCTTTCTCCAGGCTAAGCAACAGGGTAAATCTGATAATAGTGCCAAGAGGCACCAGGCAGCCCCCCTCCCCAGACATACAAAAGGTATAAAAGCCAAAGCTTTTGCCCTAACTAGTGGGCAACCCCATTGGGACCCCCTCTTGTTTTGAGAGCTGTTGCTTACTACCCTAATAAACTGTCCTCTGCTGTACACTTTACCTCTCTGGTCCATGTCTCCATTCTTCAGTGCTATGAGACCACAAACCCCAGCGTGTACATACATACATACACACACACACACACACACACACACACACACACACACACACAAATCCTGCATCAGATAGAGGTTACAAGACCATTGCTTGATGCAAATACAGTCTCAGGCTGAAAATGTCCCCTCTGTGAGGAATAAACTCTTCGAGCCTTATCAGGCAGTGAGCTAACTGGACCTGCTTCAGAAGCATATTTGTCTTACTGCTGCACCCAGCTCATCTGCCAGCTGCCACCAGTGGAGGCCACAGAACTGTCACAGCAGACACTGTGCACTGACTAGGAGACAATCCTCAGCTGCAGCCTCCACTCCTGTCAAGCCCTTGACCTTCTACAGTGGAGAAGCTTGAGCCCCTGGAGCACCTCCCTCCAAGGAGAGCTTTGTGAACTTGACCCCTATTCTATCGGCTGTGGACAGTCTGAAGGACAAGTGTGTGAACAGAGCTGGGGTTAATGGTTGCACTGGCAATCATGTCATTTATGGTCAAAAAGACAGAAGTTCAAGCAAGGAATAAAGACCTCGAGTCCGGCATGTCTTCTTGGCATGGGAAAGTAGATGATTATAACCTTGATACAGTGAGAGGCTCACTGAACCCAGGCCCTAGCTTCACAGAAGGATTAGTTCAACATTCAACAAACTGTAAATGGACTGTTGCAATTCTGTGACTCCCTTAGAGGGTACCCTAAAATCCTCCCGAAGCGAAGTCCAATCAGTACGCTTGGTCATCTCTTTGACATGAAAGGAGAAGGGGTCTAAAAGGAATATTCAGAATCATATGCAATGGCCAGTTGGGCTGGCTGGCCAGGGTCCTAGAAGCAGCACGATTAGAAGGTTAGAGACAAGGAGATCTGGGAAAGAGGCCCAAAGCTGAAAGCTTTTTGTATCGCAAGACAGTACCGACCGAAGTACCCATCACAGAGAACACGCTCAGTCAAGCGGCCAGGATGACAGGGAGCCGGCGTCTGTGCTCAGACACCCAAACGCTTACAAAAGGGGCCTGCCCACTCTGTCTTCTCACCAAGGCCGACCTACCCACAGCCTCTGCTTTATAGCTGGCCTGTCAGTAGCAGAAACCAATGTTAAGTCCTCCCTAGGGCACCATCCCTTCAAGGGGCCGCTCAGCCTCTTATTGGCAAGGGGATTGCAGCAGCCCTGTCTGCCCAAGAGACAAGGAAGCATCCGCCCTACTGTGATTGATCAGTATTCTGGATGTGTGTGCCTTTCGTGGCACAGCATCTGTGCTAGCACCACTCAGGGCTTTCACCACACCTACTTTACGGCATAAAAGCCCATAGAAGTCACCTGGAACAAGTGACCCATTTTACAGTGAAAGTATAAACGAGACATAATCACAGGAGACATTTTATTATACATTATCTAGAAGCTGTCAGCCTCACATGATACTGGAGTGACCTCTTACATGCTCTGCTCAAGCACCAAATTGAGGATGCACTGCAGAGCTGGGGTGCCCTGGTCCACACACAGACACGCCACCCCGTCCCCTTCCAGGAAGGACACGCTGCTTGGTAGGAAGCACCATCAACAGTAGCCTCCAGCTAGCTGTCAGTCCCCCCCTCCGGGGCCTGACTGAGCCAGGAGCAGAAACTGCAGTCATCAGTTTGGTGGGGGGTGAGGCTAATAACCCACAAACTTCAGATACCTACAAACAGATGCTGCTGTGCAGTGCCCCACCTGAGTCACTGGGGCTTCGCCAGTCTCCCATCCCAGTCTGACATCTGCCCAGTCCTCCTTCCTACCTCCTCTGATAAACATTTCACACCCACACCTTCGCTTCTGCATTCCTAAGTCAGCTCCCCAGAATCTCTTTCCTAGAAAACTCAACGGCACAACCACCGCGAAGCGTCCGCAGCAGTCGACTCGACATGGCCCCTGGGGTAGAAGGAATCATGTTTGTGAGGCCCTCTTGGAGTCCACCCAAGTTCACTAGCAGTTTCAAGACAGTTCAAGATAGGAAATGCACCTGAGACGCACTGTTCTGTTACAGGCTGGGGTGCTCTGCTAGCCAACTATGGGCCATTGTAGGATGCTCCGACCCAGTAGCTACGATAGAGGTCTGGGAGCCAAGGAATGGGGTCAGCTTTCTCTTATAAACTCCCCATGACCCAAGTGGTCAAGTTTGTGGGGGTGGAAAGCACAAGACCAGCAGGTCTAGCGGTCCCACCAGGGGACTCAAGCAGTGCTGCCAAGTCACTTTGGGCTTCTTACCAGTAGA
Organism: Hipposideros armiger; assembly: GCF_001890085.2. Taxonomy (NCBI): domain Eukaryota; kingdom Metazoa; phylum Chordata; class Mammalia; order Chiroptera; family Hipposideridae; genus Hipposideros; species Hipposideros armiger. The sequence continues at coordinate 554,780 of NW_017731687.1, forward strand.
CCAACATTTTCTGCTACATGAAAGAGGAGCGAGACGGGTACAGAACTCATGACTCCTTGTCTTCAGCACATGTGTGTGTGTGTGACTGTCCCCAGGCAAGGCTGTTCCTGAGTCCGAGTCAGTGGGCTCCCCTTTCAGCGTGCGAAACTCAGTGAATCAGGTCCCCTAGTCATACATAGAGGAATGAGAAATAACGTTCAAGAGAAAAAACAATTCACCAGCTCAGAGAGGCAGCGAAGACGAGTGTGGAAAGGGGGAGGGGGGGGGAGTTCACCTTCTCAGAGCTAAGGAGAATGGCATTAGCCATAAATATATAGTTTTCAAACTTCCTGTCGAGAAGCTACTTGAATCCTTTTTCTGCTTGTCTTTGTAGGACCTTTAGTTGTTCAGGACCATTCATCCTGGCTTTACTTTTGCTAATATGTGTATCTAGGATGCCCTCAGGCTGTCCAGGAAACAGGAGCTTCAAGTTTTGTGCTAAGCTCTTAGCACTCTGCCCCTGACTTCCAGGGAGGCCTGGCCTGTGGAATCTACAGCTGGACCCCTGGCTCTCGCTCCTGGTTCTAAGGTCAACAGAAACCCTCTTCCAAGCAGAAGCAGGCGACTGGCAAGTTGGACCACATATTGGACAACAGCAGGGGAACTCTGGATAGACTTACCGATGGTCCTGTGAACCAAGCAACTGAAAGGTAATTGTGGGCCATTGAGCACATTACCAGTGTTTTACGTATGTAAAATGTTTCAATAAAAGCTTTAGACTGTTAGGATCATTACAGGTAACTGTGGGGTATCCAAATATTAAGTCTTGAAGTCAGAATTTTATAGTTTATCCCTATACCTTGAATACTCAAAGACTTTGAAACAAAAAATGTGACTGCTACCTCAGGAATTACCTCAATTTGTCATGTTAGGCTTTTTGAATTCGTACAGAAGCCTAATTGTTGGCATCATCTCCTTCATTATCACGTAAGAGAATTTTACTTTCGCCTTGACCTAGGTCGATTTTAAAGTTGTGGTTCCCAAGGGAAGTTCCTGGTTTTATGTCAAAAATTTCTTATTCAAGGCAAAACTTGTATCTGCGGCCACATGAGTCACATTGAGATAGAAAAATTATAGGCAGTCAGGGACATGGCCACGGTGGAGGGGAGTAAGGCCGAGGCCATGTATAGAGCATATAAAATATACTATAAACAAGGTTGTTTCGGGATTTAGGTTTGCAAGACAAGTTTACTAGTAAGGACGCAAGCCAGACTGCACATATGTGAGACTGATAAGAGTGAAAGTAAATATGTTTGGGGCCGGCC
>NW_017731687.1:557223-570785 GCF_001890085.2 Hipposideros armiger
TGAGGTGCAAGCTGCCACACCCAGGAGTTGCCGACGTTCTTCCTCACAAGACCAGCTGCCTCAGGCCCGTCGTGGGCCCCGTCGTCTCTCCCGGACCAGGGACCTTCTCCATCTCGATTGACTCTGGGACTTGGTTCGTTATTAAGTTCTGCTCCATTCTGTATAACCCCCGCCCTCTGTGCTTACCAGGGCGTTGGCCTGTGGAGGGACATTGGTTCCCGAATAAAGTGTGTCACTCACTATCTGAACCTGTGTGTCGGGGCTTTGCTCCCCACTCACATCACGAGTACCACGCAGGGACATCGGGCCCTGCCCAGGGGTTAATGTCCCCTTGACTTTCAGGACGAGACTGAAATGTGACGACTGCCCTTCCAGGCGCTTGCAACGGACCATAACCAAAGCTAAACAAAATAACTTTCAAATAGCTAACAAATTCGAACTGCAGAGCCCGCCAAGGTTAACTGCCCAGGTCCAGGGGACCCATCAGCTCCAACTCAGACATTCGAGTTCCCAGCGCAGCCCAACCCCGGGGGGGGGGGCGGGGAGCATTCCACTTTCGGATCCCCCCCTCTCTGCGGAGAGCTGGTCTCTTGTGCTTTACAATAAAACCATGCTGCTTAGACCTTGCCTCTCCCATTCGCGTTCCCCTTCTTCGAAGACTGCGAGATCACGATCCCGGGAACACACCAGGGTCCTGTATCAACATCACATGATGTTCACCATCAACAGAGTTTTGTGAAGAAACAAGTTTACCAGGCTCAGGGCACAACCCCCAGCTTCGGGGGCGGAGGGAGACCCCGGAGGGAGGCGGTGGCCCATGCACCCCTGCGTTATCAGGAGATCTCCCCCAGGCATGGAATCACCTATGTTTCAAGAAGTAGGTGAGCTTGGTGTGGGCGATGGGCTGAGATGGTTCACACGGAATAAATACAGATCTGAAGAGAAACGGCAAGAGCAAAGATGGGCAGGCACAGGAAAGATTCCCCACCGAAGCCCTCCAAACCCCTTCTCCAGGGCTCCCTGAGAGCGCAGGGCTGTCCGTTTCCTTCCTAGGGCCTGGCTGAGGGGCGTCCTCTGGCGCCCCCTGGTGGCCTTGGGCCGTCACAACAGTAGACTGTGCAAGCTTAACATCCCGGTCTCCACCCAGCCTGCGACCCGCAGACCTTAACCTTTACAAGTGACCCGATCTTCTAGGAAAGGGGGACACGGACATCACCGCATTAGTGGGAGAAAAGGGAAATTGAGTTGCAAGAACGAGACAGTATGGCCAGAGGTGGCAGGCTCTGCCCTGGGGCTTCTATGACTTAAGGGGGTCACACTCCACGCACTTGTCACATCTGAGGCTCCTCTGTCATGGACAAGGGTCTCTGACTAGTAAAGCGCATACAGAGCTCAGAGCAGCTGTGCTGAACTAAAAGCCCTACATAGGTAAATGTCACTTGGGGAAAAGTGGGGCCAGGGAACTTCCATGATATTGGGCGTCAGAGGTAAAGCCGCCCTTCTCCGCAGCTCTCACCGTGGAGGCTTGTGTTTTTAAGGGGGCATCTATTCTTGCTACAGTTCTTTGGAGTCTAGTCGTTAGATTATATTTCTTATATTTGGTTTCCTTCAGTTGAGGACTTCACTTGAGCCCATGACAACCTGGGAGGACCCAGGAGCCCACAGGCAGTCCCCTCCCCTTTGCTTTTGCACCTGCAATTCAATAGGCCCGACATCAAATCATTTAGAGGGAGGACATCGATAGACAGGAAACAAAAGATCTCATGGGTAAACTGTTGAGACACCACCACACAGCCGAGCGGCCCGCCTGCTCCCATCACAAGTCTGAGTTTCCCACCGAGCGTGGCCCCAGCAAGACAAGACTCACCACACGTATCACCGACACTGGGGTTGGTACATGTGAGCCAGCCGGGCTCCCCTCTGGGCCACAATCTCAGGTGCTGTGTCCTAACTCCCCCTGGCTCCTCTCAAGCCTCTTTAGACCCCAGTAAAGAAACTCTGCTCAGATACCAAGGTCTGCTCCGACTGAGGGTACAGACAAGTATGCCTTAACGCATTAAGATAAGCCCCGTTGTTCAAGCCCAGCTAGAGCCTTATGCCTGATGACTCCAGCCAAAGCCATGCCGGAGGCACCAGCTGTTACAAGAGCCACAGAGCGTGCAGGTGAAAGCCAGCTGTAGCTATAAGAGGTGCGAAGCTCAGCCAACATGGGCACAGAGCCGTCTTCCTGCGTATGCAGCCCACACCCACCCAGGACAAGCATCAAACACCAGCAGCTCCATGGCCTCACCAGGAAGCTCCCTCTTCCAACACACCGGCCTCCAGCTTTAACTATATCATTGAAGCAAGGGACCTGATGAGCAGTTAGAAACCCCATATAAGATTGGAGACTGAGCTGAGGTCTCCCCATTGAGCTTTACGTTATAAAAATGGATTCACCCGTTTCCATCGGTCAGGAGTTCCTTGAGGGCAAAGGGATAAAAGGTTGGACTTGGGCACCAACACCCCACGACAAAACAAGTGTGGGAAACTGATTAGGTGAGTCTACATGGAAGAAGGGTTTGACTTTGCTTTGTTTTTTTACCCTAACTCAATGCAAGATAGAGCCCCAAGGCCATTTCCACCAAAGAGTATTTTGAGATTACAAGAAGTAGGGAGCAGCTGTCACTCATATGAATTCACCCCGATTTTTCTATTAAACTGCCATCCTTCAGCTCCCCGCTGCACCCCTAACCAAATAATCCAACCTAATCCACACGATGAAACCCTCGCCAGGTGGTCAGACTCCAACACCACACCCCAGCTGTCCCTACGTGGCCTAACAGCAGTTAGGAGTAAGGACGTGGCCATCAGAGCCCTGCTGCCATTTCAGAATAATTTGGGTCACATCAGGGATTTGATGGGCCATAGGAATGAAAATACGTATTTGTACAGCCAAGATACCCCCTTAGACCAGGAGTTCATTTCTCGACACGAGTTTCATACGTGCCATCCCAGCACGATTAGCTCAGCCAACCCCCTGACACTAAGCACAACTGACATCATCGCCATTCAGGAGCCAGTCACAGAGGGAACTGGCCGATTCGCTACCTAGTCAGATACAGCTGTAGGGGAAGTAAGTTTGGGACTCCGAGTCCTCCTCAACTTTAACTAGGGTTGAAGACAGTTCTTGCTGTCCAGGTTGAGGGGGTTGGAGAGTCCGCTGTGCATCTCAACCCTGATGTTTGTGTCAAGTGGGGACCATGCAAGACAGGAGGTAATTGTGGAGGCAAAGCTGTTCTATAACGTGAGCGCCCAGGGTTGAACGGAGATTGCTTACTGCACCCCCACTGAGCGTCTGATCGGAATCAGTGTGCATTCTGACAGAGCAGCAGCCCCTCCCCTGCCTCCCGGCACAGGCTGTTATTCTGACCTGGCCGGCGTGTCATTCCCCATACAATGACACCACTCACGTGCCACCAATAACTGGCCCCCTTTACTCTATATGATTCTCTGGTGCCTGCCAAGCGGTGCTGGGCTCCATGTCCCCTTGCAGCCACCCAAGATGCACCCCGTATGTACATTTCCCTTCAACTGTTAGTTACCAGACTGTACTGGCCTGCCTCCTCGGGTCTTTCTCAGCTTTCTACCTACAGAGGTCGATTTTCAGTCCCAGGACCTTTCCCTGGGTCTACGTGTATGAACAGTTGGCAAGCCAGCCAGGAGACTGAAGAAATGGGTCTTGGGAGAGGCATCTGTGGGGGAAACCCAGGGTTAGCCATTCACATCTATGTGGGGAGGGGTGACCTGTGTGTTGGGTATATGTGGGCTGCCGCATGAGCATGGGGCACCCCAAGGATGCCAACTGGCCTTACACGTTTGAGGAGCTATACATTGCATGCTGCAGCAAGGAAAGGAAGCACATGGCCACAGCTGGCCACTGATGCCCAGTTTGAGGCAGAAGCCGGGTCAGAAAATTAGAAGAACTGAAATTAGAAAGATGTTGGAATGTCTACAACTCCGCTAGCATAGGGATTTGGCTGATCGAGTTGGGAAATCTTAGCTTGTCACTTTGCCAAACTGGGAGGATGCCAGCTGCCACAACCTATGGTCTGGGCACTTATGACTAAGCCAGGCTGGGGTACAAAGCAATGGAACCCACAGACGAGTGAAGAGGAAGAGGAAATTACAGTGATAGACAGTGAGATGGATGACAACACCCCACGCCAACTGACTTTTGATTCAGAAAAAGGCAAGAGTATCAGCAACAACCTCTCCAAGAAGGGAAGGGCGGCCTCTGACACAGGAGACCCACAATCCAGGAGTACTCACACACTGAACTAGTTGATGTAGATGCCACGTTTCAGCCCCAAGTTTATTTCTGGATACAGAAATACCTCTATACCATCACACACACACCATACTTCGGTCCCGTTTCAACTTGAGTTGCAGGACGTGACCCGACCACCTTACAAAAGAGGGAAACACGTCCCACATCTCCATGGCACCCCCAGCTCCCTGGCACGGCGCCTGGCACACGAGGTACTGCTGCTCAGTCTTCACAGAAGCTTGCTTCCCATACAACCCACCGTATCTTAGCTTCTTTCCTGTCGTGCACTCGATTTTAGAAAACCAAGGTCCATGATCCTTTCCATGTGTCTACCCCCTCAATGTCCGTGTCATGCTCGCAGTGGGTGTGTCATCTTTTGTCATCTTATAAGCATGGCTGAGGTGACATAACCCACCTAACTGAGTATCCTGGTATGTTGGCTTCATTTCTTGATGATCAAGGATGATCCTCAAAGTTCTTTGATAGTAGATGGTGGGGTAGTTGGGGGAAGACACCCACGAGGGTGGAAATAAGGTTTTTGTGAACCAATACTGAAGTACTGGAATACACAAACTAACACCAGCTCTGTCTAGGATGCAGCGTCCGCCGTTTCCAAGCTTCACATGTTATAAGGAGCGCCACCGAATGGTATTAATCTTGATTCCACCCCTCTTGGAATTAACCTCATCCCATGGATTTCTAGTGGTGCAGTGACGGCAGCAACCCCCCGTTTTCGGGATCCCTTAATAGGACACAGATGTACCCACTTCCTGAGAAGAGCCACAGCTCAAAGCCATTTAGGGCTTCAATGGGGCAGACATGCCCAGGTAAGAGTGCGAACCTTGTTTAAAGTTAAAGCCAGGTGCCAGCCATCCTCAAATGGATGTTAATGGTGCCACCTGATCTGTTAACTTTGACATCCGCATCTGAGCTCCTTTACCTCCAGCCACATTGCTACCATCTCCCTTGCATTATCGACCTGAAAACAATCACATACAACTTGAGTTGTCTGCGTCTATAGAAGCCCTTACTATCCAGTCCCAGCAATGTCATTGGCAGGGGACTAGAGCCCACCCAGCCAGGGACAGGAGCTTGGGGCTTCTCCAGGCCCAGACTCAAGCTGAGGCATCAAGGCAGAGCCGCCTCTGGCAGTCTGCAGCCTGTGCCACCCCCAGCTGAACTTGGACCAGCAGTATTTCATGTCAGTCGGGCTGAGAAACTGAGCTCCCATGGGCAGCACCAGAGCCAAGTAGCCCCCAACATGACCAAAATGGTCCAGTGGCTATTCACTCTAAGCTGCTGCATTTGAGCATTTTAGAACAGAAGCCAGATCTGGGGGTGGGACAGGGAGTAACTCTTTTACAGTCACTTCTTTGGTAGGACACCTATTCTCATTTTGTACTCTCATTGAGGGTTTTCCCAAGGGCAGGTACCCCAGAACGGGTGGCAAACCTACAGTGTAAGTGGGTCTCTGCAAACTCAGATGTCTTGTGCCCTTTCCCTCCAAGGGACTCAGAGGTCAGGGGGTGGGGCTCTGGATGGGTGCACGACAGCGAGGGAAGACAGGCAAGCCCTTTCTTACCTACTATTATGGGTTGAATTGTGTTTCCACAATCATACATTCAAGTCCCAGTTAACAGTATCTCAGAATGGGACCTTATTGAGCAACAGCGTCATTGCAGATGTAATTAGCTAAGATGAGTTCATACTGTAGGGTGGGCTCTCATCCAGTATGGCGGGTGTCTTTCTGAAAAGGGGAATTTGGTTCACAGACACCAAGGGAGAACATCATGTGAACATGGGCCGAGTTGGGGTGATGCTTCCCTCAGCCTGAGTGCCAGCGAGCCCCCAGGAGCTGGGAGACAGACCTGGAGCTGACTCCTCCTTGGAACCTGCAGTAAGGCGGCCCCTGCTGACACCTTGAGCTCAGGCTCCCAGCCTCCAGGCTGAGACAGTCTGTTCAAGCCACTCAGCTTGTGGTGCTGTTACAGCAACCACGTGCAGGCCTGGGCACTTTGGGGTGGGGGTGTCTACATGGAAGCATGTGACCAATTGGAGGGAGCAGAGCACCTGTACTTAGTACGCAGGCAGGTCCTGAGGCCCCAACTCTGCCCGGCCAGCTCCCTGGGCTGCTCTACTGGAGCAGGTCACTCCTTCCCCCAAGAGAGGATGGAGTGTGTATAGAAAATCAACCCCCTCTCTCTCCATGGACGCAAGCAGGCCAGAGCCCTCAGCCAAAATACACCCTGCCTCATGTTTCCTGTGCATGGGGCCAAGGAGCTGGGCCTCTGTTCTCATCTTAGATAAGTGGGCTAGAGAGAGGACCATTGGTGTGAAGAGGGTTTGGAAACAGGCGGCAATGGCTGAGTCGGAGGCAGTGGCCTGAAGTAGATGGTGATGGCAGAAGCCGGACTGGATTTCCAGAAAGCTTCGACACTCCCTGAGAGCCTCAGACTTACTCAGGGAAAAGGGTTGGAGCCAATTCCACAGAATTGGGGCTTGAACACACCCTGTACTCAGTGTGTGGAAATCTGGGCTGTCTCCATGCCTGCAACGGTGGGGGAGAACGACCCCAGTGCTGACCAGACTGGAGAGCAAGGCAAGCCTCAAGTTATACTAGGAAGCTTTCTGCAGAGAGCAGAGCATTTTTGGCCCAAGGCTTCATGTCAACCCTCAGACTGACCCCCACTGGAGGATGTCAAGGGATCTTGTAGCCAAGCACCCGCTTCATGGGTGCGGCCAGGACACGTCAGTGCCCAGAGCCATGCAGATCACGCAATGAGCCAGAGATGGCTAGGTCATCTCCTGGGATGAAGTCAGGGGAAGGGATAGGCAGGAGCGCTATCAACCTGAGTGTCCGAAAGAGACAAACGCTTTACTGCTGGAGAATGACCAACATCCTTGAACTTGCCTGAAGAGCTACTGAATTCTACCATTTACTAAAACATAGTTGGGTTCTTGGAAAGGCAACTTTAAGACTTGCAAAGGTTCAGCCCTTCCTCACATGTTAAGGACAACAGCTTGGGCTCTGAAGGCAGATTTGAGCTTGAATCCTAGTTGCACCCCTACTTTTGAACTTGAACAAGTCATCATCTGACCCAAGGGAGATCATGGAAGTCAGTGCCTGTCTCACCAAGTGCTCCCACGCGTGAGGGCAGAGAAGTCTGCTGTTCTAGCAAGAACCTCTCTTCTCGGGGAGGCTGAGATGTAGACCCCCCCTCACCTGTCCTCAGACAACCACTTCACACAGGCAGCAAGGAAAGGCAGGAGAAGCACCGTGTTCATTTTATAGCTCACAGGTTTTGAGACTTCAATTTAAAAAAAAAATTGAGGTAACATTGGTTAATTAAGTATAAAATTATAAAGCCTAACTTCCTTCTGTTACCGTATATTTGACCCCCCTTTACCCAACTGTCCCCTGTCCCCTCTGCTAACCACCATTCTGTCATCTATGAGCTTGTTTTTGTCTTCATTTGTTATTTGCCAACAACATGGCTGGATCCTGAGGGCATTATGCTAAGCGGAATAAGTCACATGGAAAAGGACAAAAACCATATCGTTTCACTCACTGGAGTTCTTCGTGCAAAATGGAAAGGGGCAGGAGACCGGAATGGTGCCGTTTTGCAGAGGACCAAGTACAGCAGCGTAGGACACAGGCTTAGGTCCAAGTCTCAGAAACCAGGTGTGCAAGCTCCAGCCAATTAACCCTCACCCAGACCTTCGAAGGATCAGATAGTGCAGGTTCAGCTGCCTATGAAGCGACGGTTTAAAGAAATAGGTCAGTAACTTGAGTAAATAGGATGTATTCCCTAAACTACATGAAAACTAGTCTGAAGCTATGCAGTGCTGCAGTTCTCCTCTTGGAGGTGCCTCTACTGGAGATAACCTCAAATGGGAAAGTAACTTATGCACAAGGTTCCACAGTTTGCAGGGGCCTGAAAACTCTTCAAACACTGGATACAGGTGTTCTTCACCTGTTTGCAAAGTGCAGTGCCCCACTGGACCCTGTTAAGTACACTTGCTTTCAATTAAGCAGCCCAAAGAGCAACCCAGCAACAGTGTGCGCTCAGTTGGAGATAGTTCACTTGTACTTCCCTTGAAGACTTTACACAGCAGAGGCGAATACTTTTGCATAGGGTAACCAAGGCAGGCCAGGGCTTTGTGTGATCAATCCTCTTTGACAAGGCATGGAGGACAAAAGCAGTCCAGAACTTTTGGGAGGATGGCCCAGCCCTCGGTAGTTCTCCCTTCTAGTAGGAAAGCCCAAAGCCACACCCCAGATTTCCAGGGCACCAGGTGGGTACCTGGTAGCTAAGTCGGTCCCATGTGACCTCACCCTCTCTCCATGACTACTGTATTTCCCCATGTATAAGACGCACCCTTTTTCGAAAAATTTGGGGTATAAAAACTGGGTGCATCTTATACAGTGGTTGTAGATTTTTTTACTTGCATTTCCCGCTTTTTCGTGCTTGTTATCTTTGCGCTCATTGTTTGGCACTGGTTACTGGTATATTACTTACAGTAGGTTACGTTTTGCCACGTTCTGCCCAGAAATGGCTCAGAAAATATTTTTGTACCATGCTGAGTTCAAGTTAAAAGTGATCCAGTTTGCAAAAGTGAATGGAAATCGTGCTGCTGAATGTAAGTTTGGTCTTCCTCCAACTGAGAAAACAATCCGAGACTGGCTATGGGAAGAAGAAACCCTACTGAAAACACTACGGCAGAAGAAGGCCATGAGAGGCAATATATGAAGACAGTGATTCGTCATCAGACACAGATGAGGACAAACTAATGGCTGGGAGTTTTTACAGTGATGAGTTGTATGAATTTTATGAATAAAACTTGAGCTCAATGCCTTTATGTTTTTTTCAAATTTCGGGCCACAAAATTAAGGTGCATCTTATACATGGGGAAAAACAGTAGGTGGACTATGGATGAACCCTTGACCCAGCTGGGATAGATATTCTGGGAATTTGGAGTGCGGGGGCTGCTCATGGTGCAAATTGGAGGTGATGGTAGGAGGCTGGCTCAAGGTAGTAGAGATGGAGGTGATCTATTCCAGGAACACTTTTAAAAAAATAAAGATTTTTATTGGGGACTTGAGGGATGGGAACAGTGCTGGGGAATTGGGGGAAGGGGAACAGACAAGTTACTGTCGTTTTGTTCTTCAGTCTAGTCGTGGAGGACGTTGCTTCACTGGCCCATGTTGGTATTATGATTATTGTGCTCTTCCCAGGCGAGGCAGATCAGTTGCTGGCCTCTGGACGGCTGCTCACGGCAGCTGCTGGCTGCTCACGCTGGCTGCCGGCTACACACGGTAGCCCATGGCAACCCACTGCAGCAGGGGCTGCAGCCTATGCCTTTGCGGGCGACTCACGGCCGCCCAGCTCCAGGTTGAGCTGTTGTTCAGCATCTTAGCTGTAGAGGGCAGTGTCACTGGCCCGCATATGTGGGATCCGAACCGGGGCCCTCTGGCATCCCAAGCCAGCTCTTAACCAACGCGCCACTCGTCCAGCCCCCCAGGAATACTTTAAAGATGGTCCTTGAATGTGGCTTACCTGAGCTTGTTTGCAAACTACAGGGAAGGACCCAGAAGACACTAAGAGTCCCAGAGGGGGCGGGGCCAGTGACAGAGAAGGTACCCCACTGTCCAGACATCCGTTCCAGGACAGACTAGTCCAAACAGGAGTTCCTGGAGAGAGGCAGTGCCCACCCTGCTTCTGGCACAGCCCTTCACAGGCGCCCGACACACTTGAACAGGAAGGAGAGCCCTTTCCTCGGAGCCTGGAACAGGAGGACATGAGGGTTGCAAGTGAGCAAGTAGGTTTATGGGCCTTGGAGAGAAGTTCGGAACTCCTGTGTGCTTCTGTCTTGTCTTTCTCTGCTTGTCTGCTTCTCCCCAGAAGCTCCTGAGAGCAGGAGCCTCACTTGTCTCCTATATATTCCCGTTTCTGGAAGATGAAACAAGGGCTGAGGCTAAGCACGCTCAGGGCGAGGTGGGTTCCCGTAGAGCCAGGCATCCCCAGCCCTCATTTGCACTACAAAGCATTCAGCAGGACTGACCTGAGGCCCACTCCCTCCAAGGAGAAGCCAGAAGGCCTCCTACACAGACCTAAGCCCAATCTAAGGGTTTGGTCCAAGTTACGCAGCCCAAGCAACTGCAACCCGTTTACCCAAAGCCAGTCTCGGACTTTTCCTCAAGGAAGATTTATTTACGGCGTTGCCCCAAGTAGTATATTTTTAAGAGACTAACTTACGCTTGGGATTTTCAACGCACATTCAGCTGATGCTGCCCCTCAATGCCGCTAGGACGCAATCAGCAGCTTCACTAGGCTCACTTGGTGGGCGCTTCGCTAAGGGTTGGAAAACCCCGTGGACCCTGTTCCCATGATGTTTACCAAGGGGTGGGGAGGGAGACAGGTCAATTAACCCAGCAGGCATAGGAGTGAATGTGTAACAAATACTACTTCAGTCTTATTTGAGAATCTAGTTGAAGGGCCTACCCTTCAACATTCTCCCAGAGGTGCCAAGGAAGCAGTTGGTTACAGAAGTGAGGTGCTCAGTGGCTGGGCTAGAGCAATGAGTCCCTGGGAGAGAGAACTTACAGGTCCCCCCCCCACCCCCACCCCGAGACAGAAGGCACGCTTGTTAAGAGGTTGTATTAATAAAGGTGTAGGTGGGGAGTAGGAAAACCTGAGGAACCGTGCTGGAACCACAGCTAGGCACAGCTGGCCCCCCAGTGACCCTTCCGGCTGAGGCTACTAAATCAAGCTCGCCTCACCAAGAAGTAGGAATAACACCCTGGTACCCCTCTCCTTCCTTTCAACCCCAGCAACTGCCTGCCAAGTCATGTTATCTGTAGACATACTTATGGTTTCTATCGCAAACAGCATCCCCATCCCAAGTTTCTTATGCCCCCAAACTAACATGTAACTTTCTCTTATGCCAAGAGTAAGCCATACAGCCTAGCAACCTGCCAGGGGTTTCGGGACGTTTTGCCCAGGGTTGCTTTGTAGTCTCATTTTGAGCAGGGTTACCAGCTTGCAAGAGCTTGAGGTTTGTGCCTTAGTTTTACATTCACACCAGTTCTTCTATCACGTAAGTGCCCTAGGGGTGAACTTAAATTGTCACACCTGCTCTTAGCCCCAGTGCCATTAAGATCTGATCTTTAAATCCTGGCGTCTCAGATTAGTTACAGCCCGCACTTGTAGACCACTTGTGTTTTGCATTTCTGCCTTAATCATCACCCATTTTGTACAAAAACATTTCTAGGGTCCGCCAGTTCACAAGACTACGTTCGCATCCATTGAATCTTGATTGAGATTGCATTTAGGGTGCTGGAGCAGCCATTTGAGCATCTACCATGTGCCAGGGGTACACTCTACCCAAGTCGGGGAAGGGAGTATAAGCGTTAGCAAGGGCCGGAGGGTTGCAATTTAAAATAAGGTCGTCCGGATAGGTGACCTTCATCAAGAAATTGACACCTGGAACACTTCAGTACTTTTGGATACAACTAATTCCAGGTAGAAGACAGATGTCAGAGACCTTGAACCAGGAGCAATTCAGGAGTTTCCTGGGGCACCAAGGTCAGCTTGCCAGAGAAAGCAAGTAAGGGAGGGTGCAGCTGAGCGCTGAGTAGTGTAGATGGCATCTCCCGGAACCCTGAGACCTATCAAGTTGAGGCCCAGTAGGCCATTTCAGGGAGGTTAGCTTTTATGTTGAGAGGCTTGGAGTTCCTATAGGTTTTAAGCTGAGGAATAGTGAGATTTGATTTTCAATCTAAAAAACTCAGGCTGCACTACGGAGAACAGGCTGCGATCAAGGTGGGAGAGCGGAGGAGCACGGGGATCAGATAGCATACACCTGCAGTAACCCAAGTGAGGCTCCGGGTCTCGGGGCTGCAAGAGGAATAGCCAAGGAGGCCAATTACTACCCTGGATACATTTCGAAAAACAGAGCCAACAGAATTTCCTAGTAGCTTAGACAAGAAGTCAAGGATCACGCAAACGTTTGAAGCCCAAGCGAGAAAGCCCTGACGTGCCCATAGGTGCTGTAGGCATTCGCATTTACCGTTCCCCCGCCAAGTTAAGAGAAAGATAGTAAGATCCCCACGGAAAGGTGAAGCTCTAACACTTCGGAGTCCTTGTTTTCCCCCCTGCAGGAGCCACTGCCTCGATTACAAGAGTAATTCCCTTTTTCCTTCTGCTTTCTTATCAGGGAGTCAACCCTGGTTCCCTTAGGACCTACAGCCTCTCCCCGGCCTCTTCTTGGCTACTTAGCTTTCTAAAAGAAAGTTTTGAGAGCCCGGGCCCAGCAAGGCACACCCCGCAAGTTCCTGCTGCCAGCAGTTATTTCCGAGGAACAGCGACTCTCATTTAGTCGTGCTTTTACAAAAAAAAAAAAAGAAAAGAAAAAGCACTATGTTCGCAAATTCCGAGCGGTCGCCTCACAGCTTCTGCAAACACCGGCGCCCAGAAGGCCGGGAACGCCCGCTTCGCAAACACAGGCACGAAAAAGGTTTCCCTAGACGCCCCCTGCCCCCCCACAGCGCGAAGGCGCTCTCAGCGCACCCAGACCCCCAGCAAAGAGCAGCCTCGAGCAGGCCAGTCCGTTGCCAACTCCGCCCACTTATATACCTCTCGCCCACCCGCTCCTGGGACCATGCTGAGGCCAAGCGCCGCCCGCGCCGTCCTTTCACAGGGCCGCGTGGTGACGCCACTTCCGGAGGCGGGGCGTCCGGGCGGAGCCCGCGTTGGGGGAGGGGCGCGGCCAGGTCCGCGCAGGCTCGCCAGGGCCGCTGCGCCGAGCTGAGCGCTTGACTATATATGGTCAAAGCTGGGGGCGAGCCGCGCGCGGGGCCGCGCTTCCGGGTTCGGTGCGTCCGCAGCGGCAACGCGCAGGGCAGGGCGCGAGCGGACCTCGGAGCCCCGGCCTCGGACCGCCCCCTCCGCGCCCGGCACGCCCGGCGCAGCCTCTCGGTCCCTGTCCCCGGCTCGGCCTCGGCTAGGTCTGATCTCGCGGCGCGGGCGGCCCCGGAGGGTCTTGGCGAGCGCGGCGCGGTAACAAGTGGGCGAGGATGCCGTACGAGATCAGTAAGTGCCGCGCCCCGGTGCCCCCGGGGTGGGCGCCCGCGCTGCCGGACCGGACCCTTCGGCCATCGTCGGGGCGTGGGCGGCTCGCCGGAGTCCCGGGGCGCGGGGGAGGGGTACGGCCGCAGGCCGGTGAGCGCCCCGCCGCCCTCGGGGGCTGCCGC
>NW_017731687.1:579045-596315 GCF_001890085.2 Hipposideros armiger
CCATCTGCTTCCTGTCACTTTAGGATTGCCCTTTCTAGAATTTCATACAAAAGGAGTCGTGCGTTGTGTTGGCTTTTTCACTTGGCCTAGTGCTTTTGGGGGTCGCTGCTGTTGTGGGAGTGAGGCGCGGGCCTCTTCATTGCCGACTCGGATCCTGCTGGATGGACGGTTTTCCATCTCCAGTCGGGACGCCTGGGTGGTTTCCAGTTGGGGCTGTCACTGATACAGCATCTCTGACCTTGCACGTGACTTTCTGTGGGCTTGTGCATTTACTTCTTTTGGGTAGATACCTAGAAGTTCAATTGCGGGGTTTTTGTGTGGCCTGTTTAACTAGAGGTAACCAGCCTGACTGTCTTCTGCCTGCTTTGGTTTCCACCAGCAATACCTGAACGTTTCAGAGAGAGAGAGAGAGAGAGAGTCATCTTTGTCAACATTTGGTGGCATCCCTGTTTTAATTTTACTTGTTCTAGTGGGTATGAAGTGGTATCTTGTAGTTTTAATTTGCATTTCCCAAAGAATAATGATATTGAGCGCCTTTTCATTTGCTTAATTGCCACTTAGTATCTTGTCTCTTTTTTGAATACCTGATATCTTTCTGATTTCGTTAGCAAATGTTCATTCCGACAGGGATTAATTTCTGAACCACATATAGTAAGTGTCTACTACGTCACATAATAATAAATGCCAAGTCTTAGGGGTGAAAGAGAAGGACTATGAAACCTTTTTCCCCCAAATAATTATTTATTGAGCACCTGTTATTTGCTAACTGCTGAAGAGATAAATGCACACGAAACAGGTCACAGAAGAGTTGGACAAGGGGTAGGAGGTGCGGGGCCGCACAGTGGGGTGTCAGCGCCGCACAGTGGGGCGTCAGTGCCTCCGGGCGCATTCGTGATGCTTGGAAAGCAAAGAAGCGAGGAGGCGGCCACGGAGCCGGCTCTTCAGCTAGGCCTGATGCCTAAGTGGGTGTTAGCAGGCAGGGAGAGGTGTTGCTGGCCGAGGGAACAGCACTGACAGACTCAGGACTAACGGGATTGGCAGAAGGTGGCTGGAATTTAGGGTGTGCTTTGTGGTGTCAGTCTGGTGGGGGGCGGGGGTGGGTCCTGTGCCTGGAGCCTGAGAAGCGCACAGGACATGAGGGAGAGGACAATATCAGGCGGCCAGAACAGGCAGGGGTGCCGTTGGGGGTCAGGTTAGACACCTGCAGTGGCTGCTCCTGGAGAGCTGGGCGGCCTCGCCGGAGCCTGATCTGTGGGCAGCTGCCTCTTTCCAGACAGCACTTGGTTCATAGAACGCTGACGGCGAGTGACCGGGTCTTCACGGCCTCCTGTGAAAGCAAGCTCAGCCTGCAAACCCAGACAAATCGAGAGCATCTCAGGGTGATTTCAGGATTGCCCAGGCCTCCTGGGGAGGTGGAGGGGGCAGGTGCAGGGAGCTACTTTCAATAAATCATGTTAAATTAAGCCTTACTTCTGGGTAGTGAAGACGCTCCTAGTCTCAAACGTGGGCTTCATTCTTGCCGCAGAGTCCAGCCAACCTGGGTTGTGCTACGAAAGGGAGTGGAAATCCACGTTTCCTGAACGAAGGTTTTGAAAGGAGAGGCTCCCAGCCACGTGCCCCACTCTGCTCTGGTGCCCCAGAGCCAGGGGCTCTGTTTGGGTCATACCTCGCGTGGCAGCCTGGGGTAGAGCTGGTTCTGAGCAGGGCAGACCAACCGGCTCTGGAAGAGCTGGAAGACAGCTGACTTGAAGAATTCTACAGCTGCAGCTGGCGGGCTCCCACAAATGGGAGAAAATTAGAACCGTAGATTTTTTTTTCCTCAATGAAATGCCTATTTCATGTGTATTTCACAATGTATGGGAAAGAACATCACCTCGAATTCAATCCTCATAGATTACAGAGAAAGAGTTAAAATTAACTAGAATTCTAGCACCCAAAGATAGGCAGGCAGTAGGTATATAGGTGGCTAGGTGTACTTCCGGGATTTTCTTCGTGAAGGTTTTGAGTTAGTGTGCCGTTTGCCTCTAAATCCATGAGTTGGGAAGGCGGAAAGCAATTTGACTGCTCCTGTGTTCCTCGTGTTCACTCGGTCTCTCCCTGCAGAACCCAGCCCTCGCCGACATCTACACAGAGCACGCCCATCAGGTGGTGGTGGCCAAGTACGCGCCCAGCGGATTCTACATCGCCTCTGGAGGTATTGTGCGTGCGTGCCTCGTGGACCATGCGTGGCCGAGGGGGCCCTGGGGCTTGGGGGGATGGGGGCTGGAGGGTTTGGGGGTGGCAGGTGGATGTAGTGGGATTAGTTTAGTCGGGGCTGGCAAGGAGAGTATAAGCGCCCGGTAGCCCCATCCCGGAACTTGGTGGTTTGCAGCCTTCCGGCTGGCTCCAGCCACAGGGCAGCGGAGATGCTCTGGTGAGGCCGGCCAGAGGCCTTGTGGGTGGCTGCGTCAGGATGGATTGGAGTGGGCACCTAATGGTTTTTGTGTTTAGACCTCTGACTCCATCTGTAAAACTTGCTCTTATTTAGATCCTATGATTTATTTTAGCCCTGTGAATTTTTTTTTCCTGCCCCTCTTGCCAGCAAAATGTCTCTTCATTTTAAAGCCTCAAGATTTGGCCCTGGTGCCTTTTAAAACTCTATCTTCTCAGGAGAGAAATATGTGGTGAGGCCCCCACTGCCTGCTTGGCACAGCACCCCTGCGCTGGTGCCTGAGCCGGGAGCCCGGCTGCTGAATCACTGGCGAGCCCAGGCCTGCCCTGTCCCATGTCCCCAGGCCAGGGTGGTGAGCCAGACAGAAGTCCGTGCCTTCGGATGCTCGTGCAGAATCGGGGAGGAAAGCTGGCACAGACTGTTCCAAAGCCCAGTGCATACAAGTAAAGGATCGATTTGACATGTTCTTAGTTCGGTAGGGACACCAAGGGGGACTTGGCTGTGCGAGTCCGGGTGGTCCCAGTACAGATCATTTTATTTCCAGGGCTCTGGTCCTTTGTACGGCGAAGACCACAAAACAGTCTCTGCAGAGATGAGAGCCCGGAGCCAAACAGTGTGCTCTGGGCGGGGGCTGTGCTTTTTGCCTAGTGGGTTACCTGGTACCGGTGTACCAGGGTGGGGCCGGAGTCCCAGTACCTCGGGAAGCCTGCCACTCCCTCCAGCCTTCTGCTGGATACTTAGGTCCCTGTAAGTCTGGCTGTCCACGTCTGCTGAATGAGTGAACCTTCTAGAAGGCCTGTCATGAGGAAGCCCATGTCTGGGCCGCTGGCCGTGAGCAGGACAGCCCATCTCTGCCCTGGGGGACCCTCGGTGCCACGTGGTGGTTCTCAGTGTGGAGCCCAATTCCCTTCCTCTGGTAGCAGCTTCCTCGGGTAACTGTGATGCTGGTGGCCTGTGCCCCGCGCTCAGTCCCTGGGGCGCCTGAGCAGGGTGGCCTCGGGGAGCAGCACACCCAGGCTGTGCAGGGGCAAGCTTTCTAGAGTTGGGGCCCCGCGCCCAGAGAAGGATGTGTGGGTTGCTCAGGTGAGGAACGTGGGAGGGGAGACCAGGCCATGCTGCCGGTGTGAGCAGAGGCCTCTCGAATCACTCTGTCTGTCCCCTTGTACTGGGGTGTTTTTTTCTTCCTGGTCCTGTGTCAACTGACGGATGAGTGGATGTGTGTCCCCTTCGAGACCTCAGGCAGGTGCTGTGTCCCCAGCACTTGGCACGGGGCTTGGTGCCTGTGGCGCTCAGTCGCTATCAGGTGACTGCATCAGCCTGCCCTCATCAGGAGGGGCCTGGGCGCCTGGCTTCCAGCCCGTTGTTTTTCTGGCCCCAGTTGCTTCTGAAAAGAACTTAGTGAGCAAAGCAGGGCGCGGTGGAGGCGGCAGTGGGAAACTGCCATGATGCCTGGCCTGGAATGGCGCCTGAGCTGACAGAGCGACAGGCGGGCCGCTTGCTGAGCCCAGGGCGGTGGGAAAGCTGGGTTCATCCTGCGAGAGGGTGGGGCGCCCTCAGTCTTGTGCTGCAGTTGTGTCTCCCGTGACTCGGTGCAGCCCCCTGGACTGGCCTGAGCACAGAGGACACCGGCCTGGTGCTGGCTGGGTGTGCGCGTGCATGCCCTGCCCCACACGCTGCTCCTTTTTTACACGGCCGGCATCTGACACTTCTCTTCCTTTCCCGCCCGAAGGGACTTAAAGAGGTCCACGTCGTCTTTGGAACTCCCCTCGGGTACGTGCTAGGCAGTTTTCCTGGACCTCGCCCAGAGCGGCCCAGGGGCCCCTAGGAGCCCCCGTGCTGCTCACATGGAAGTTAGCATCTCTTCTTGTCTGTCCCACAGCTGGGCTGTGGGTGCCAGGTGTCTGCTCACCGGTGAGGGTTCTCCTGCAGAGCTTTAGTTAGCTCACTGACGAGTTAGGACCAACTCATAAGGAGTGCCTCCGGCGTACTAAGGGCTGGGCTAAGAGGTGACACCTGTTAACTCATGGCTGCGTGACAGCGAGGTGACAGCATTATTCCCCCTCTGGTGGTATGGCTGTAGGTGTTGTTTGAGACCCCAGAGTTCCTGGGCAGGGCATTCCTGGAGCCGGCGCTGCCCTTGTAGCTCCATCTCTCCCCTCATTCAGCTCCACCTGAACAGGATGAGCTGTTCTGGGGCACCGCTGCAGTTTGTGTTAAGTGCTAAAGTGGGCNCAGTGGCCCGGGGGTCCTGAGTTAGGGCTCCGTTCCTCTGGGTGAGGAGGAGCCGGGAAGGTTGAGTGGGGGTGGGGGTGGGGGGTTGGAGCTCAACGGGTTTCTACTTGGAGGCTGGGCGCCATTTATATGCAGTCATTCGTTTACTGCTGGATCCCAGGGCCCGCCCAGAGTAGATGCTGGGAGGTCTTTGAAGGAATGAAGGGGCCATAGTGGGTGCAGCCTTGCCGTCCTTGGAGGCAGTGGGGTGGGGCTCAGCCCTGGGTTCAGATCCACCGGTTTGTGTAGCTGCTTCGGAGCTGGGTACTTGGCCTTAGTCACCAGTGGACAGAGGGCCCTGCAAATTACAAATTGTTAATACACAGGCCCAGCTACCAGGCACTGCTTGCAGGAGCTGGGAGTATTGAGAAAGACAGGAAGCACAGTCCTGGAAGATCAGGCTCGTTCTCCTTGGTCAGAGTGTGGGGGGCGCCCCAGGCTGTGTGGAGGCTCCAGGGGACCCTCGGCAGCTACAGGAGCGCGGAGGTCCGCGATGCTCAGGCAGCTTCAACACTGGTCAGTTCCGGAGGCCTCCCGCCCGCCTGACACACCTGTTGGGCTCGCGGTGGGCTAGGAGCTGAGGCGAAAGACCGCCCTGCCCTTTGATCCGGGCCATGATCTAACCTTACCTGTAGCATGGTGTGGTGACCTCTGACCCCTCAGCAAGGAGACTGAGGACACAAAGAGTGGAAGAGCCTCGGGGAGCGCAGGGGTGGCTGTTAGACACTGCCAGGGGCTCATTTCTCCTGTGCTGCAGCCAGGCTCAGGCTGGCCAGGTGTCCGAAAGGTGGTGGGGAGTGTGAGGTGTGCTGGTCCTGGGGAGGGGCCTCTGCACACAGGTGGAGGCAGGGCTGGCCTCCTGGTTGGGCCCAGGCTCCTGCACTGCTGGACCTTGAACCAGCCCCCACAGTGAGGCCAGAGCCGGGGCAGGTCTTTCCTGTCGGGTGTGAGACTCCCCGGCCTCAGAGCCCTGAGCCCTGCCCTCCCTCAGCTAAGTTGCCGAGTGCCCCCTGCCAGGCCCTGTGCTGGGCCCTGAGCTCAGCAGGGGACACCTCGTGGGAAGTGGTATGGGGGGCAGGTCCTGTTCTGACTCTGAGGTGGGGTCTGGGAAGAGTGGAGGCGGAGGGGTCAGGCCCTACAGCTCCTGGGGGAAGGATTTCAAGGAGGGGGTGAGGTGATCAGAGTTGGGACCTAGAGACTGGCGGGTTGATGGAAGGTCGAGAGCAATTCAGAGGATATCATCATGGCCCCAGGAGGCATAGGAAGAGCTGGGTGGAATCTGGCCGTGGTGGAAAGAGGAGGTGGGTTTGGAAGCTGTCGGGAAGACAGGGCAGGGCTGGGGCAGCGGGCAAGGCAACCGGAGGCCTTGGTGGGCTCGTCAGCCTCTGCCCACGTCCGCTTGGTGCCCACAGGGCCTCAAGCCCCAGGGCTCCTCTTGCCTGTGGTCTCTAGTCCTCTGCACGAGCTAGTGTCTCCAGCAGCAGCACAGGAAGGAAGTCCCAGAAGGGGCTCCCCAGCCTCCGCACCCCTTGGGTGGATGACTGAGCCCTGCTGTGAAGGTCTCCCAGGGCCCGAGGGAGGGACGCTCTGCCACAGCGTGCTCCTTGGTGCTCCCAGAACTGACTTCCTTCCCTCCCTGACTCACCTCCCCTGGGTCAGGGCCCTTCCCCAAATCCCGCTTCCCATCCCTGAGACAGCAGGAGAGGGCGGAGGAGTGAGCATCGGGGCCGGTCCCGGTGCCAGCCGGGCCAGGCTGATGTGGAACGTGCCTGCCCTGTGGACGGGGAGGTGTGTCCTCTGCCTCCAGCAGCAGGCGTCCCTGCGTGCTCAGCAGTGGGGAGGGGTGGCCGCTGACTCCGAGGCACCAGTGTTCAGCCTGGAGACCTGGCCCCCTGGTCCAGCTGTGTTTGGAAGACAGTTTAGAGTGATGCCTCATCCAGCCCAGTTTTCTGGTGCGGAGCCTGCCAGGGACAACCTTGGGAGTGTCACATGCCCTGCCCTTGCAGGTGCCCTGCCCGTCTAGGGGAAGGAATTGTTAGGGCAGAATTCCCTCCCAGGGCCATTGCCTACTGGTCTTCCACCCCTCCCCCAGGGCACCCATGGAGCCCACCCATTTAAAGGCAGGGCAGGGTGGGGAGTGCCAGCGTGGGTGGGTAATTGCTCTCTGGATGGCTTTCTCATCTGTAAGTGGGCTTAACGGGGCCCGCTGTGTGGGGGGTAAGAAAGACCCCTGGGTCAGCCTAGAAACGGACACCTGAACAAGGCCCTTGGTGGTGGTGGCCTGTGCACAGCCCGCTCTAGCCAGCTGCTTTGTGAGGGGACTTGTCAGGGTTGCAACGTGAGACTGCAGGGCTAAGTTGGGCAGGAGCGGATTGGACTAGGCAGACATTTAATGGATACCAGGCATCTCCGTTTTACTGAGATGGAATTAAGATGTAAGAAAATCACTTCGTTTTAAGTATATACAACCTCGACAAATATATGTATAGCTCTGTAACCACCACCATAGTCATCATATAGAACATTCCAGTCATTCCACCAAGTCCCCTGGCCCTGCCTCTTGCAATCAGTTGGCCCCCTCCACCCCCGGCCCCTAGTAATGATCCATCTGCTTCCTGTCACTTTAGGATTGCCCTTTCTAGAATTTCATACAAAAGGAGTCGTGCGTTGTGTTGGCTTTTTCACTTGGCCTAGTGCTTTTGGGGGTCGCTGCTGTTGTGGGAGTGAGGCGCGGGCCTCTTCATTGCCGACTCGGATCCTGCTGGATGGACGGTTTTCCATCTCCAGTCGGGACACCTGGGTGGTTTCCAGTTGGGGCTGTCACTGATACAGCATCTCTGACCTTGCACGTGACTTTCTGTGGGCTTGTGCATTTACTTCTTTTGGGTAGATACCTAGAAGTTCAATTGCGGGGTTTTTGTGTGGCCTGTTTAACTAGAGGTAACCAGCCTGACTGTCTTCTGCCTGCTTTGGTTTCCACCAGCAATACCTGAACGTTTCAGAGAGAGAGAGAGAGAGAGAGTCATCTTTGTCAACATTTGGTGGCATCCCTGTTTTAATTTTACTTGTTCTAGTGGGTATGAAGTGGTATCTTGTAGTTTTAATTTGCATTTCCCAAAGAATAATGATATTGAGCGCCTTTTCATTTGCTTAATTGCCACTTAGTATCTTGTCTCTTTTTTGAATACCTGATATCTTTCTGATTTCGTTAGCAAATGTTCATTCCGACAGGGATTAATTTCTGAACCACATATAGTAAGTGTCTACTACGTCACATAATAATAAATGCCAAGTCTTAGGGGTGAAAGAGAAGGACTATGAAACCTTTTTCCCCCAAATAATTATTTATTGAGCACCTGTTATTTGCTAACTGCTGAAGAGATAAATGCACACGAAACAGGTCACAGAAGAGTTGGACAAGGGGTAGGAGGTGCGGGGCCGCACAGTGGGGTGTCAGCGCCGCACAGTGGGGCGTCAGTGCCTCCGGGCGCATTCGTGATGCTTGGAAAGCAAAGAAGCGAGGAGGCGGCCACGGAGCCGGCTCTTCAGCTAGGCCTGATGCCTAAGTGGGTGTTAGCAGGCAGGGAGAGGTGTTGCTGGCCGAGGGAACAGCACTGACAGACTCAGGACTAACGGGATTGGCAGAAGGTGGCTGGAATTTAGGGTGTGCTTTGTGGTGTCAGTCTGGTGGGGGGCNGTTCTGGTGTAAATTGGGCTCTGAACCCTTGTTTGATTGGTGGGCCGTTGGTGCCCCAGTAAAGGTGGTAGGATTTTATAGCAGTAAAACAGAGCGCTCCAGTGAAACACAAGAATCCTCAACATCCAGGGGCTAGGAAGGAAGACGGTGGGTTAGAGTACAGGCCCAGGGGGAGAGAAGCGACAGGAAAGGGAGGTGGGGACCCGACCGTGGAATGTCCAACACATGTCTGACCAGCATCTCATACTTAACGTGCCCAGTCCGCATTTGGGCTCCGCACGTGCCCTTCCCCAAGAACAGCAACACAGTGTCTCCAGCTGTTCAGGCCCCAGACCCTGGACTTGACTCCCCTCTTCTCTTCTGTGTCATATTTAATACTTTACAGAATCCTATTGTCTCTGCAGTCAAAGTAACTTGAGAATCTGACCAGTTTTCACTACTTCTCTGCTTGCACGCTCATCCAAGCTACCATCCTGGATTGCAGAAACAAACAGCCCAGACTGGTCTCCCTGCTTGCACCCTGGCTCCTCCAGCCTGTTCTCAGCACCACGCTGGACTGGTTATGTTAAAACAGGAGACCAGCTGCTCCTTTGCTGTCCCTTCCTGTGGCTGACAGGGCCTTGCCATCTGGCCTCACACCTCACACTCAGCTCCAGGCATGTCCTCACGGTGCTTGCAGTCTAGCAGGGAAAACCAACTCTCAGGAACTCGAGTCAGGACTGGCACTGAGAGGAAGCAGAGGTGCCGTGGGCTCTCACCACGGGAGGCCCTGCATGCCTGCGGGCTCAGGGAAGAGCCCTGGAGGGTCATGGGTGCCAGTCAGGTGAAGTGTGGGTGGTGAGAGGGTTCCGCGGAGTTTCAGGGCCTGGAGAGATGGTCAGAGCTGGAGCGCTGGGTGTGTGTGTGGGGGGGGGGGTGGCAGGCAGCACGGGTGTGCAGGGCTTGGGTGGTAGTTGGTCAGGCAGCCCTACTACAGAGCCCAGCCCTGGTCCAGGGAGCACCAGCACCATTAAAAGGTTAGGCAGCCAGTGATAGGATCAAATCTGTGGTAGACTATTCTGTATCTTAGATTTGAGGCAGGGTGACCAATTCGGAAGCCACTCAAGGATCAGCATGTCACTCAGCAAGTGCTCGTCGGCAGGCACAGTCAGTCCTGGCATCTGGATATTTCCCACACACATTCAGCCCCGTCTTGCTGAGCTCTGCCCATAGCCACAGTGCCCAAGGTTGAAATCCGTGGTTCTCAGGGACAGGCACTTTTGCCCCCACCCCCCTGAGGCATATTTGGCAGTGTCTGAGGACATTTTTGTGCTGCTATCTAGTGTGATGTTGCCAAACATTCTACAATGCACAGGACTGTCCTACAGCAGTAATCCAGCCCAAAACATCAGTAGCGCTTGAACCCTGATACATAATATTCTAATGGAGTTGAGTAGAAGAGTGTCCTGACTGATTGGGAAGCAAGAGGGAAGAACCATCTCCGCCACAGGGTAGCAGGGCGGGTTTCCGGAGATAGGGCACATTTGAGTTGGGTTTCGGAGGATGAGTAAGAGTTCCCCAGGAAGAGGATGGAGACAGGCTGCAGAGGTGGGGAGAATTAGAGATGTGCGTTGAGGGTGGAAGAAGTTTGACTTGTGTCCTGTCAGCGCCATTATGGACTCCTACAGGGTGCTTTTGGTACATTTCATACCTTGTTGATGGAGAGAGAGCAAAGCCTATGAGGTAAAAAAATGTTGCAGCCTCATGCTTGAGGCCAGCAGAGAGATGGTCATGTTTCTGGTTGATTCGTGGAAGCTGGAATGGTTGAAGATGCTCACGGAGATCCCCACCCAGTCCTGACCCTTGGAATGTGGGCTCCCCCAACCCCCCAGGACCTTATTACAGATGACTTGTAGGCCCTGGAGTGGAAAGGACCTCGTTACTTCTGCAGCCTCCGTGGTGGAGTCTCCCCACTTTGTGGTGATGTGCCCTTTAGAAAGACCTGGACCCTGAGCTTTGGTCAGCTGGCTTGTAGCTTCTACCCACAGGCCTTCCCTCTGCTTTCTGAGCCGTTAGCCAGAAAAGGGCAGTTCCCCTACCGTAGACTCGAGCTGAACCCCCATCATACGCACCCCAGGTCTGCCCTGTTCTCTGGGAGCGCTGGCTGCTTCCAGCCCTGCACATGACCACGAGCTTCTCTGGCATCCCAGCCAGTCTTTGACGGGCATATTTTGGGCCACAGTGGCTGTGCACTTGTCTCATTCAGTTCAGTTCCCACATCTGTAAGAATAATGTTATTATAGGGTCAGTGTGAGACTTAATTCACAGGTGTCCCTATAGGGTTGCCTGGGCTGTGACAGGTACGTGATCTGCCTTTGTCTTCACACCCTCCCTGTTGGGTGAGACTAGACTGTCTTTAGAGACGTGAACACTGAAGTCCCAGGAGGTTCTGGGAAGTGAAATGGAGCAGCCCCCCAAAGTCTTCCCTTGTGACTCCTCAGAAGGCCCTGGGCAGGCAGAGGGAAAGTGAGGGGACAGTAAGGGCGGTGGCAGTGTCTAGTGGGCTGCTAATGTGCCCAGGGTCACACGGGGAGCCCTCAGGGTGCCTGTTGTAAGGCTTGCTTTGCTTTATTGGGAAGGGGCTGAGCTGAGAGGCAGGAAGGAGAAGGCTTTCAGGGCTGGGAGAGATTATTTCCTGCTTGGAGCATCAGGGAACAGGCTTGTTGAAGGAGGCGGCCTTTGCCTGGGTGTTAAAAGATAAGTCGATGCCATTGGGGATTGGGTAGGAGGGAAGACATTCCAGACCAAGGCAGATAAAGGGATTTGACGGAGGACCGATGAGGGCATAGTGGGCAGTGGCCCGGGGGTCCTGAGTTAGGGCTCCGTTCCTCTGGGTGAGGAGGAGCCGGGAAGGTTGAGTGGGGGTGGGGGTGGGGGGTTGGAGCTCACGGGTTTCTACTTCGGAGGCTGGGCGCCATTTATATGCAGTCATTCGTTTACTGCTGGATCCCAGGGCCCGCCCAGAGTAGATGCTGGGAGGTCTTTGAAGGAATGAAGNGGGGTGGGCAAAGTTGGCGTTTCTGGCCCGGCCCGGTGCAGCCCCTGCGTCCCCAAAGGGCCCGGCCGGGATCGTGGACCAGGAAGTCGCGCGGTCCCCTGCGCTCCTTCAGAGTGGCGGCCACCCCTCCGGGTGGAGGCAACAGGTGACCGGCGGAGACCGGCCCTGGGCCTCTGCTGTCCTCCCTCCGCTCCTTTCTCAGCCCAGCCCAGCCGGGGACCGGGGCGGGGGCCACCCCTAACGCGCCCCGCCGCGTTTGTGTCTCCGCAGAGAAGGTGTTCGCCAGCCTCCCTCAGGTGGAGAGGGGCGTCTCCAAAATCATCGGCGGCGACCCCAAGGGCAACAATTTCCTTTACACCAATGGAAAGTGCGTCATCCTAAGGAACATCGACGTGAGTGTCCCCTTCCCGCCACCGGGCGCCGGTCGGCCCCTGCGCATCCCCTAGGTTAAGTCTCCTTCCCCTTCCACCCGCTCGTTGCTGGCCCCGCGGCTTGGGACGGGAGGACGCCACGCCCCCTCAGCCTGGGGCGCGCACCTCAGCAGCCCGGAAAGACTGGACGAAGTTGATCGAAGCCCGATTCTTTTTCTTCATGGGGAAACTGAGTCTCAGATTGGTTCAGGCCGTAACCACAAGGGCTCTGGAGTTGAGCGAAAAAACGGGCTTCACCTTGGGGTGGGTGGTGACTTGGGCCTCTCTGAACCCCAGTTTCCTCATCTCTAAAATGGAGGTGATGAGATGAGGCTCCCTCCCCCACCACACTTCCCCTGGCTGCCCTGCCCACTGAATGAGATGATGCGTGCCTGCCTCCAGCCTAGCATGCCTGGCACACACCCAGCACTCGGTAAAAAGCGTTTACGTTTAATCATTAGCCCTGGGTCTCCCGGTGTGGCAGAGCCCAGGCTCAGACCCAGACCTCTGCACGCCAGACTCATTTCCTGCTACGGATCTGAGCCCCAGTGCAAAATCAGGAACCGGTTAATTCCCATGAATCATTGGCACAGGCTCCTCCACCCAGGCTGAGAATGCTTCTAGAGCCAATTCCCTGGGAAATCCTTGCAAATTCCTGCTACTCCTCTGTGATTATTGAAATGACCCCGTCTGCTTGTCAGTCTCCCCGCTGCCAGGATTGCCTGCTGAAGTCTTTCTTTTCCCCTCTGGACCTGAGTGATGGAATGGGGAATGGAAGCTGGAGGTGCCAGCAGGACCACTGGGGTGGGGAGTCCCTCGAGCTGGGCTTGGGGTTTCGCCTTGTGCACAGTGTGTAGGTAGGCGACTTTGCTGGGCAATGCTCTTCAAGGGTGTCAACTTGAATTCACATCTGTTGTGACTACACTTGGTGGGTTAGGGTTGTCACGGATCAGACGCACTTGACCTCAGGAACCTCACAGCTTGCTGAGGGAATGAAGGGGCCCTGTGGGCCTCAGTTTCCTTGTCTGTAGAAGGAGAGGCCTCTGCAGGGTGTGAGGTGCTGCTGGCTCTGCCCCCACGTCTCTGGTGAAGCCAGCCAGTGCTGGAAGATGGAGCTCGGGCAGTTTCTGGCGGGTTGCTGGGCTACTCAGCTGAGGAGGCGGGTGGGTGGGTGTGAATGCGCTTTAAAGGTGCTAACAGCTACTCTGCCAGTCCCACGGGTTCCTAGAAAGCTGATACGTCTCACTCAAGTGGAGGAAGCACCACCAAGGACTGAGATCATAAAGATCCAGGGGTCTCCTGAGCGGGGGCCTGAAAATTTAAGAACAGTTGAGATGGCCCTAAGGAGATACTCATGTGAAGTTTGGCACATAAAAATGGACGGAGGCATCTCAGGGATGCAGACGGTGGACCACTACAGGGCAGGCGTGTGTCGTGGCCGTTTACACTTGCTTCCAGATGCCGACCTGTGAAGTACTGTGTCTGGCACCGTGAAACACGGTTCTCACTGCAGCATCTCCGGCCCCACAATGGGCCCATCCCTCTGAAGGGGCGCGAGGCTCAGCGAGGTGAAGGAAGCCAGTAACGAGCTGGTTCCAGTGGAGAAGCTGTTCGTGGCCGCCGACAAGCCCCCTCTGCGGGAGGTGTTCCCTGACTCATGAAACCCATACTGCTCGTCTTCTGAGGCCTTTATTTTTACCAGTACCCCAGGGTCTCCCATTCTCGGGGGGCGCATCTGCGTCCCCTTCCCACCTATTTGTAAGTTTCTTCAGGGCCAGGACAGCATAGGCTGCTGCTGACGTTACCCTCCCTGTTCTGGTGTAAATTGGGCTCTGNCCCGCTGCCTCCCTCCTCACGGGGCCCTCTCCCCTCTGTGCTGCTTGTTCACATCTCCCTCCTCTTACACGGTCGCCATTATTGCAGCAGGGCCCACCCTAGTCACCTCCTCTTAGCTTGATGACATCTGCAAAGACCCTATTTCCAAATAAGGTCACATTGACAGGTAGCAGGACTGCAGTCTTGTCGGGTCCCAGCTCATCCTGTAACATGAAACAGACACATGCAGACGCTTCCACACAAACACTTCCGTTTAACGTGAAGTCAGTGATCTTTCGCATGTTTAAAAATACATACAAACAACACGAAGTCAGTGCTTTCTTTGGCTGGGGGGGCAGGGTTGTGCCGAGTAACTGGTGCTCCTGAAGGTCGGGCGCCTCTGCCCTAGAGGCCTCTGACCCCCCACACCTTCGGGGGAGGGGTGTGTGGCTGGGGCGGGAGCTGGCGGCTGTGCATTTGGGGTTTCTAGAGGATCGTTCTCTGACACAAACCCATCTTGACTGAGGGAAAAGTGAGTTCATGTATTTATTCAGGTGAGGGAATCACCTTTGGAGGTCATTTCTCACCTACTCAGACTCCTCATGAAGGTCGTTTCCATTATTTGTCTTTAAAACCTCAGTGGTTTGCTCACTGAGCACCTGCTGTGTGCTGGGCCCGGGCCAGGCCTGGGAACCCTGGGAACCCGGGGAGGGGGCCGGAGGGGCCTGGCGGGCAGGAAGCCTCGGGGTTCGGGGGCCCAGCGGGAAGAGGGCAGCCTGAAGAGCTCAGGGAGCACGGCTAGCAGAGGCCGAGGGCCTTCCCCGCAGGGAGGTGGGCCTGGGCCGAGGCCGGCAGGCTGCACCAGCCCCCCCAGCTGAGTCGGGAGCTAACTGGCATTGTTGAAGCTTTGAAGACTTCCTGTGGAAGGCAGGCAGTTCACATTAGTAGCTGTTCGCGGCAGGCTCTACACCTCAGAGAACTTGCCTGAACCTCCTGTCGTCAGGTGGGTAACTGTCCTCTTTCCCACAGGACCACAGCCGCTTTGTCAACTGTGTGCGTTTCTCTCCCGATGGGAACAGATTTGCCACGGCCAGCGCTGACGGCCAGGTGAGAGCTGGGGCCGGGCTGGGGGCCCCTGCGGTGGGGGCCCCTCCAGTTGTCCTGTGTGACTGCTCAGAACAGACAGACTAGCTAAGCCAGTCTCCGTGTGCGGAACTTAGGAATCTCCCTCCTCCCCACCTCCTGGAATGAGGCTCGGTCACGGGGCTGTCACCAAAGCACAGGACACACGGTTCTCTGTCTCCTTTTAAATGGAGCTCGAAACTCAATCTATCAGCACTTTTTTAGATTAATCCCCTTTTTTGAGTCACAGCCGGGAACTCTGACAGCAGGATAGATAAGGAAGGGCTCCTTCAGCGTGCTAACTGCTAAGAGTGTTCACATGTATGCAGATAATCCCCATACACTTTTATTTCTGAAAGATATACATCTACGATGGAAAGACGGGAGAGAAAGTGTGCTCACTGGGAGGAAGCAAGGCTCACGACGGAGGCATTTATGCTGTGAGTATGGCTTTGTGTTCCGTGACTTGTCTCTGGCAGTGGTCGGGCCATATCCGCATTTGCAGTCATCCGAACAGATTTTGCAATTAGAAGCTTTTTTTNCACTGCGTAGAGCCCAGATTCCAATGACTTCAGTGTTTGTTCTTTGAACGCGCATGTGTGAAGCATGGTCGCGAGCCGGGGCTGCACTGCCGGCACCCACTCCCCTCCTTTGAGCACTGGCCACTCAGCTGCCCGTGTCCCATCAACCTGCCCAGGACTGATGTCTCTTTCCTGTGACTCCTCTCATTGGGTAAAGGTTTGGTGCCGTCTTCCTGTGGGACAGTGGCTCTTCCGTGGGCGAGATCACGGGACACAACAAAGTCATCAACAGCGTGGACATCAAGCAGAGCAGGCCATACCGGCTGGTGACGGGCAGCGACGATAACTGCGCCGCGTTCTTTGAGGGGCCACCATTCAAGTTCAAGTTTACAATTGGCGTAAGTGAACTTCTGTCAGATGGTTTGGGGGTGAACTTTGTGGTTTGCATGTGAAGCCAGTGGAGTGTGGACCTGTTAGATGTTGACGGCAGAGGTCGCGGGCACACGTCATTAATGTGCAGGCGGAAAGCAGGGCTCGCTGGGGGAGCTTCACACAGAGTGGACGAGCACCCCAGCCCCGGGGCCTCCGGGTAGGACGGCGTGGGCGGTCCCAGCGGGAGGGGCTTCCCTCGGAGCTGTGTGTGCTCCGGCATGAGGAGGGAGCATCTGCGAGCCCTGTGACGCGGCAAGCACCCTGGTTGGAAGGTGCCTTGTTAGCAGCGGGGAGCCCAGGGCTGGCGTCAGCCTGCTCTCTGGTTGTGCCACCTTGAGACCTGCTGAGCCACCAAAGTCGTGGAGGAGGTGAGCTTCCAGGGACATCCAGGTTTGTTCCCAGCGCCTTCCTGGGAGAGAGGACGGCAGGGACACGTGTGAAGTGACAGGCGATGGGAAAATTCGATGTTTCACCTGGAGATCCGTGGCCCAGGCCTGGTGGAGTGTTAAGGCTCTGGGTGTCAATGGCCCTGTGGTCTCAGTCCCAGCTCTGCACGCGCTCCTGACTGGCTGGCCCAGGGCCTGGCCCTCTCTAGGCCTCACTTTTCCATCTGCAAGATGGGTGTTGCTGGCATCAGAGCGTTTTCACCGTGAATTTGAGCTGTGCAAAGCTGCCCACAGGTCCGGGCAGCTCCATGTCCCGCCTCATGGAGGACTAGATGAGAGAATGCCCTTGAAGAGGCTCACTGGGGACTCCTGTTAACTTTGATGACAGTGCAGTAGATCACAAACAGCGGGCAGGGTGTCGCTGTCTCGTCAGGTCCCCAGAGGGCAGGTCTCGCACTGGGGGCAAAATTTTCAGACACAGACCTTCGCTCAGGTCCAGAGGGTTCTCCAAGAGTTCCCTGTTGGTAGCGAGACAGGCTTCATTTCGTCCTGGGGCCACTGAGCAGGGTCTGGCTGGTGCCCAAGTGGCATGTGCCACATGGGAGGTGCCCGCCTCCCAGCAGCCTGCAGCTCTCCAGGGCCTTGTCGGTGGCGGGAGGGAGCTTTGCTGAGCCTGTGGTTCATGGTCGGTGTATTCTGAGTGCGGACAGGGACCAAGCAATGCAGTGACTCATGCTGAGTCAGATAAGTGCACCCTGCGGGGGAGGGTGGAGGGGGAGCGGTCTCTGTAGCCGCAGGCAGCCGTCCTGGCCGTCTCAGCGGAGCCATGCCAGTTCCCCGAGCCCCCACACGTTCTGTTTGGTTCCACTGGGCTGGGGTGGGCGGGCTCCTTTCCCTTCCTGGGAGGGGTCAGTTCCTCTTTGCAGTTGTGGATAAAAGCCCGAGGAGCCAGGGTTGGAGCCGAGGCAGCTCCAGCCTGTGCCCTCACCGCCCTGCCAACCTGCTCACTCGGCTGGAATAGTCTTTCCCTCTCTGTTCTCCCTTCTAACCTGAGAACAGCCCTCACCCCAGGCAGGCCCGGCCGGGAGTGTTGGTAAAAGGTGGCCCAGCCTGCACCTGCCTCCACCGTGGGCTCACAGTTTACCTCC
>NW_017731687.1:598295-599664 GCF_001890085.2 Hipposideros armiger
CTGGTCTCGCTTTTCAAAGAGCTGTGTGTGCAGACGTGATGGTCACGTGGGGAGGTCAGCAGGGCGGGGCCCCTCCTCATCTGTCTCCTGAGCAAACGGAGGCTGAGGGCAGGTGAGTGACCTGGCCAAGCTCCCGTGGACAGCAGTGCAGTGAGTGGCCCAAGGAGGATTAGAGCAGGGCTTTTGTCCCTTCATCTGGCCCTCTTTCTCCAGGGGAAAGTGGTGACTGGGCAGGTATGTCCAGGCTGACAGGAGAGGCAGGGGAAGGGTGCCTGCTGTCCCGCCCCGCGAGGCGCATACGCAGAAACTTGGCAGCACGAGGAGGAAGCCAGGTCTGGGAGGGGGCGCTGGACTGAAGGACGGTGAGGCCACATTCCAGGTCAGGGTGCCGGCCCATTTCAGAGCCCCGATGACGGGGCACGTGCTGCGCTCGGGGAGGAGGTGACGGTGAGCACATGTGTCTGAGCCTGTTCCTGCCGCCTCCAGCTCATGACGAGGGAGCAAGGGGCTGGGCACAGAGCGTTTCAGCATGAGGGTCAGAAGCAGCCCAGCTGACGGGACAGCTGGGGCCAGTGGGACTAGAAGGGTTCAGGGGACACCTGAGCTGAGTGGCTAGTTCAGTGCAGACTGGAGTCAGGCCCTGGAGCCTCGTGGGGGTCTGTACCTATCAGTGCTGCGGACTCGGGCGTCACTCACTTGTTACCTAATTGCTTCACCCTCGGTTTTCTCAGTGGTGGAGGGAGGTGATGGTCGGAGGGGAGGGAGTAATGGTGAGGCTCTAATGACCGCGGGGGTCTTGGGAGCGTCGGTGAGTGCTGGCTGTGACTGAAGGGCCAGCGGGAGTAGACCAGCCAGGACCTTCCACGTCGGGAAGGCCTGAGCGAGTGGAGGGCGGACCTGCAGGACGGTGCTGCGCCCCGCTGAGATGGTCAGGAGGGGCCCGGAGCCCCAGCCCAGGAGGTGGCCGCAGGGTTGGCAGCCATAAGAAGCCCCTGAGTCCGAACCCCCGTGATCCCCCCCAGACCCTTCTCTGTACGCTGGTATCACCTCCCTATGGAATGGGCTATTTTTAGCCCTCTGTCTTTGGGTTAATGGGCTGTTCAGGGTCCTTCCCTTTAACTGGGCTATTTCAGGAGCAGACATCAGTCTCCTGCTCATTTGAACACTTGGCTCAAATTTCAGGAAAAGCTGACAGGAAGGAGTTTCCAAAGTCACTCACTCAGCGCCCGTACTTGGGGGGCGTCTGTCTGTCCATCCAGCCTCCACTAACCCATGGCCAGCAGGGCCCCTCCCAAGAGCCTGCATTGTTCCAGGGCCGGGGGTGGGGCACCCTGGTGGGGAGACAGACCACAGACGCGTCAGCGTGAGC
>NW_017731687.1:600099-602329 GCF_001890085.2 Hipposideros armiger
GCCGGGCTTCTTTAGGACACTCCCCTTCTCTCAGGGAACCGGGGAAACTGCCGCTTGTGCCGAGTTGAACATGGTTCAGTGTTTCTCTAGGTCACAGCCGGCTCCTTAGGCCCAGTACAGAGGGCCAGTGCTCACTGTAGCACCCCCATCAGCCCCGAGACCTGCCTCCCTGGTCTCCTGGCACGTGGTCGGTCACAGGGTCCCCAGGGGGAGCCATAGAGGTCAGGGCCAAGGAAACTGGACCTGTGCGGGGGCTTGGGGGAGCTATGCCTGCCTGTCCTTCCCACAGGGTGGTTCTGAGGCTTGAGAGGGACGTATGGAGGCTGGCGTGGGCCCTCGTGTGTGGCTGGCGCCTTTACAGCCTGAGTGGACAGCAGAACGGTGGCAGGCGGCCTGGGAGTTAAGGATCTGACCTCCGGGTGGCTCCCTGCCAGCCTCCTGCCCGGAGCCAGAGCGGGCGCAGTCGAGAGCGCTGGACGAGAAACGAGCCAGGCTCCTCCCAGCCCAGCCTCTCCAGGCCTGGCTGTCGCCCATCACGGCCCCTGTGGTGGAAGGGCGGCGGGCGTGCGGCAGCGGTGGGGGCTGAGCAGTCGGGCCCAGGAGCCCCTGGGGGAAGCCGACTGTTTTCACTTTGCTTCAGTAGGGGATCGCACCTGCTGGGGAACCCTGTCCTCTAACCGCCTGTGCCTAGAACTGCCGCAAGTGGCATGTACGCCATAGAACAGGGGGTGTCAGCCTTACAAATGGGGAGTGGACACGAAACCAGAAAGGCACAACCCACCACTGAGCTGGAACACAAGGGGTCACCGTGGCTCCCAGTTGAGCCTCTGCACTGGGAGGCAGGTGGGTGGCAAAGGGCTGGCCTTGTCACGGGTGCTGGTGATGCTCCCGTGAAAAACAAGCTCTTAAGTCCAAGCAAAGTTCCAGTCCCACGATGGCGCTCGTGAAACGAGGTCGGAGGGGCCATCCGCCCATATGCCAGGTGGCCGCCATGATTGTGTAAGGCAGCTGTAATGGGCCACCGCTGACCTCACACTTGGGGTTCTCAAGCCTTCATCTTCCTCAGTGGGCTGGGAGGGCCTCTCTGCGCCTGACTCCTGCTGTAGCTCCAAGTCTGGCCTGACCCCCTGTGGACACGACCCCTGAGGACGGTCCGGGAGCAACGTGAAGCTGCAGCTGCCTCCGGCCTTGTCAGCTGAGGGAGGTGGACTNCTGCCCCCTTCCTCATGACCACGTGTATTAAGGCCACAGGATAAGGACATGTGAGGAGCACAGTGGGGTCGAGTTCAAGTTGCCGCTTTGCAAACGAGTTGTGTTCTGCACTTCGGTCCACGCCGAACCAAAACGTGCTGCGTGACGCAGTGGGGAAGTGAAAGCAGTTCTTCAGTGTGGCCGCACTGCCTCAAGCGGCGCCTGCAGGCCTGCGTGCGGGAGCGCGGTGCTGTTCCTTTCTGCTCAGGAGCTTCCTGGCTCCTCCAGAGCCGACTGCTGGCTCCCACTCCGGCCCTCGGGCAGCCTCCGTCCTTGTTGGCCGAAACCTGGCATGGGCTTTGAAGAGGCTCCAGGAACCTGGGGTGGGCGAACCTTCCTTCTGAAGCAGGCCCCAGCACCAGCTTGTCCCCAGCCCACCCACATTTCCAATGCAGTGGGCGACTCGGGGAGGTA
This sequence comes from Hipposideros armiger, assembly GCF_001890085.2. Lineage (NCBI taxonomy): Eukaryota > Metazoa > Chordata > Mammalia > Chiroptera > Hipposideridae > Hipposideros > Hipposideros armiger. The sequence goes on from NW_017731687.1 coordinate 601,765, forward strand.
ACTTCCCAGGATCACAGGAGACCAGTGTGGGATGGAGTTCTTTGGCAGCAGGGTCTCCCCCTCCAGCACTGGCATTCTGTGGACGAAGGTTCCCCCTGGAGGACCAAAGGGTATCCCCAAAAGGGGCAGGTGGGCCTTGCCTATTCTTGCCTTTGCCTTGGGGATTTCTTCCCGCCGAGCATGTCCCTGTGACAGATGGTGTGTGTGGTCGCAGCCCCACCAAGTGCCTGCATGCCTGCCTGGTCTGCGCACCTGGCCCAGTGTGGCCTTGGGCAAGTTCTGTGCCTCCCTGGCCCCCTGCTTCCTTCTGTCAGGTGAGCGAGCTGGCTACCTGGGCTGCCTTCTGGCACCTCTGAGAGCTGTGTCCCCGACTCAGGCTCCAGGTGTTACAGTCAGTGGGATAGTTTGTGTCAAATGAAATGATGGCGTAGAGCAACCAGTGTCAGGGGCCTCATTTGCCCCCAAGCCTGCTTGTCCAGGCTGAGGCTGTGTGTGTGATCTGGGACTGGGAGCTTCCCGCCACATCTGTCTAAGTGTGTGAGAGCAGGTGGAGCACACCTGTGGT
>NW_017731687.1:609229-666843 GCF_001890085.2 Hipposideros armiger
CTGTCACCTGGAGTGCTTGCTCAGGCCATCTGGTCACCAGGATCTGCCCCATGTCCCCTCTGGGTGGGGGTCATACCTTCTCCCTCTGTCAGCCCTGGTGATTCTGTCATCGCAGGAAACTTGCAGCCACACCAGGAGCTCCTGTGTCCTGGGGCCGCCCGCTGCAGACCCTGCCTCCGCCAGGGGGTCGGGGATGTCATCGTCGGGAGTGGGAGCTCGGGGCAGGGCTTGCCTGCTCTGGGGCCTGGGGTGGGTGACCCTCTCTAAGGACCCAGAGCCACAATTTCAAGGGAGGGGATTCACATCCAGGCTCCATGTGTACCCCATCCTGGCAGCAGCCCCCAGCGTCATTTTTGGCCCTCCAGGTGGCAGGCCACAGTGTTTCTCGCCCAGTTGCTTTCCGCTGTGTGACTGGCTCCTGAGCCCAGTTAGCCGGGTGCTCACCGTGTCCTGTCCTGGCGGGGGTGTTGACGGGAAGGGCTGACCCAGTACAACAGCCCCATCCGTCCTCCCTGCCACCCTGTGCCATCTGCTCTCACGAAGGTTGCTTAACTTGGCCCTGAGGGCATTAGGACGATGACAGGCTCCCAGCCCCGTGTGACAAGGATGAAATGAAAGTGTGAAATGGAGCTGGGGAGGGGGCAGTCACATCATGGCCTCCAGGTGTGATGGAGAGGAACTGCCCGAGAGGTGCAGGCATTGCTGCTGGTGCACCTCCTCTGCCCAGAGGAGCAGCTCCTCATGGGCCGTTCGCCCCTGCAGTGGGCCCAGGTGGCCGTCCACATGTCGCCTCGTGTCTTGGCACCGCGGGCCTGACTGCTCCTGCCGCTGTCGCTGCCGCCGGTGGCACAGGCACAGGGCAGGCCTCCTGGTGCTTCTCTCCCCCAAGTCAGCTCAGGGCATCCCACGGGCTTTTATAGTTGTCAGAAAAGAAACTCCACGTTTCCCCCTCCCTCCACTGCTTGGTGCTAGTGCTGAGCGCAAGCTGTGTGTGAGCCAGAGGCAGGAGTTAGAAAGCGGCTCCCAGCCTGTGCATGGGAGTCACGGGGAGCTTCCGCTGAAGCGCGATTCTTGGCTGGCTGCAGAGAGACTCGGTCAGGTGGCTTTCAGCTATCAGGGCTGTTAGACGTTCCCAGGTGATTCTGCTTATTGAGCTGGAAGGTACACCAGTCACCTGAGTGGCTGGCTTGTTAGAACATGGTGTCTGGGCTGCGGCCCCCACACTCACTGAGGGTGCATCTCATATTTCTCACAAGTTCCCAGGGGAGGCCATGGCCCCAGGCTGCACAGAGTTAAGACCGCCGTGAGGCCAGCGCTCTAAGTAACAGGGCTGGCAGGTCACTGTCCTGGAAGGAGACCTGAGGTGGCCGTGACCCATTGTGCCCCTTCAGTGGTTCGCCAGTCCCGAGAACTGTGTGACCCTTTCTCTGAAGATACAGCCCACATCATGGCAACAAATGGAGCGCCATGGAACACTGGGCAGTTCCTGGAAGAAAGCCCCGTGTGGGAATGGTGCCACCGGGCTGCTGGGCACTGCTGATAAGGGACGGGGAGTCCCGCCTGCCTCCAGGGGGGGTTCGGGGGGTGCTGGTTAGACCAGCCCTCAGCCCATGTTTCCATCCCAGGAGATGCTCAGTGCACAGCCCGCCGCTGCTCTCATGCAGCAGGTGTCTGGTCGTGGAGGAGCCCCTGCGCCCACCACACCACTGCCAGTCGGGGAGGTTGGGGGGTGTGGGGGCTGAAGCTCGAGTGGCGAGCCGTGGTTCTGGGTCTGTGGGTCTCCAGGTGGCCGGGAGGCCCCGCGTCGGCATTTGTGAGACCGATGCTGATTCTGCTGCTTCCTCTCCTGTGAGGCTCAGCCCAAGGTGGGGGCTGGTCCTCGTTCGTGATGAGTGTGAGCAATGATGGGGGGGTGCCGGGGTCAGGCTGCACAGACGGGGTGCTCAGCTGCTGGGGCTCTGATTAGACAGACCGGTGCCCTCAGCCCAGTGGGCATTAGGTGCCTTGGAGGGAGGGTTTGCCCAGATGGTCAGTGGGAAAAGCTGGCGGGGGCTGCTGGTAGACCCACCAGGCTGCAGGCTCTCGGCACACGTCAGCTGTGGGGCTGGGGACCTCCCGCCGCCTCCTCACGCCTGGGCGAAGTCAGTAAAGCGACTGGCAAGTCGCAGAGGCAGGCTGGCTTGTCCTCAACTCACCCCGCCCTGTCTCTCTCCTTCACAGGGTCACAGCAAATCAATCCAGTGCCTGACGGTGCATAAAAACGGCGGCAAGTCCTACATCTATTCTGGGAGCCACGACGGGCACATTAATATCCTTTGACTCACAGCTAGCCCTGGAGCCGCTGGCAGGAGAGGTGGGGGTTCCCGTCCCCACGAGAGGCGGCCAGCCAGCTGGCAGGAGCCGCTCCGAGCAGCCGTGGCCACTGAGATGTGCCTGTGTCCGCGCTCCGGCCACGCTCCTGACCCGATGGCTCACTCCTTGCTGTGCAGCTTCGAGTGGTTCTGAACTTCTCTGATCTTCTCCCAGTAGTGACACTGATGCCTTGTCCCTCTCACAAGCAGTCGCGTTATTGAGTCATAGATTCAAATGGACTTTGAGTAGACCCCCCTTGTTTTAACAAGCTCAGATGGCTCCAGTGCCTTCCCCGAGGGCACAGTGCTTGTCGGCAGCAGGGCTGGAGCTGGCGCCCAGATCTCTTCTCCTGGTCGGGTCCTTTGCAGCCCCTCTCTGAGACGGTCCCTGGAGGCGCGTGTAGTGGCCCTTACCACCCCACCCCCATGTGTGGCCTGGGGCTAGTAACCCCCACTCCCAGGGCCATGTAGGCATTGGAGCAGGTGTGCATAGGATGCCCAGGCACCAGGCCTGGCTTCCAGGGGGGGGGGGCGTCATCAAGCTGCCTTTGTGTAAATCATTTTCTGATCTCCGTGCTGCTAAACCTTCTGGAAGGACCTGTCTGGGAACTCCCGTTCCTCACGCCTCTGCAGTCCTGAGAGAGGGGTCAGGCGTCTGCCCTGTTAAATGTGAGAAGACGTAGGGTACAGTCGGAGAGAAGGCACGAGAATCCGCTTCTCTCCTGGGGGAGTGTTCAGGTCTGCCCAGCCTGACCGCGTCCAGCTGGCCCCACGTCGCCCCCTCCTGACTCATCTCCAGCCCATGTCAGTGCCCCTGGACGTCAACCTCTGATACTCGCCATTCCCTTCAGTGGCTGGCTGGGGTCCTGTCATAGAACGCGTCAGGGGGACGCTCCCAGGCTTCCTCAAGGGCACAGTAACCTTCATAGGAAATGAGATTCTTCTGATGTAAATGCAGAATCTCATAACTTGAAACACACCTCACACCCAAGCACCTGGAGCTCAGAGTTCACAACACGGCCCTGCAAGGTGGGTCAGCCCGGGTGCTCCCTGGGGCGCCTGGGCGGCCACGGGCTTAGCAGTGGGCCACAGCCAGAGCGCCGGCAGTCACGGGCTCAGCAGCAGGTTCCAGGAAGAACACAAGGCGCGCTGGCTCAGTTACACAGCACCGTCCTTCTAAAGCCTCGGGGTGGGGGGCGCTGGTCCATCACGACCATGTCCGTGGCCTCCAGGTCGGGGTGTGGCGTGTGCAGTTCTGCGATCTGCTCCGCTGGCCTGTGTGACTGGGCACTTGGGGCTATAAACGACCCGCTGGCTTGCGCGTGCATGGGGAGCTTGTCTCAGGCCCGGTGCACACTGGCCTGCCTCTCGTGCTCCCCGGGGTGAGGGATTGGCCCTGGGCTCCCGGGGGACACCCCACATCCTGCGGAGTCCGGCTTTTCCTTGACGGCGCCCCACATTACTGGGATTCCGAGACGGGGGAGAATGACGCCTTTGCTGGGAAGGGCCACACGAATCAGGTGTCCAGGATGACCGTGGACGAGTCCGGGCAGCTGGTGAGCTGCAGCATGGACGACACGGTGCGGTACACCAGCCTCACGCTGCGGGATTACAGGTGAGTGCAGGAGGGGCAGGGGGTCGGGGTGGGGGCCTTGGCCCACCAGGGCCTGTCCCTGAGCCCTCAGCCAGGAGCTGTTAGAGTCCAGGTGACCTGCAGAGACATGACCAGGTATAGACTGGGCAGCTGGGGGGAACGTCTGTCCCGCGCCGCCTCCTCGGCTGTCCCTCATCAGTATGGCAGGTGACCAAGGAGCCGGTGAGGCCCTGAGAGGCAGCTGGCACTTGGCAGGTGCTACACAGGGACAGATAGGCACCCAAGAGATGGGAATGAAAGGTGGTGTCAAGTTTGCTTTGCTGCCACTGGCTGGCAGTCACTGGAGCCGGGGTAGTGGCTTTAACAATTAATGTGCAGCTTTCAGGTGAGGGGAAGGAGAAAGCAGTGTCCACGTACCTGCTTATGAGAGTACAGACTCGGCCTCCAGCGCCCACACCCCACACCAGCCCCTCTCGGCCTCAGTCTGGTTATCTGGACCCACTCTCCTCCCGGAGATGGCAGACGCGTGGTGTCCCTCGCACCAGACATGACACCTAACCGCAGGGAACATGCGTGCTGTGTGGGCCTCGCTTGCCTGCCGTGACTGGGCGTTGTGAGTCAGTCAAGCCTCAGGATAAGTGCGGAAGCTGCCCCAGAACTCTGGTGTCATGGCCCCAGTCCTTTCTGCTGCCTCGTGGTGGCCCCCAACATTGCCTTCCCATTGGGGGCCTGCTGCCGCCCTGAGTGTCAGCTGATGAGAAGAACCAGAGCAGAGCCACAGCCTGATCACCTTGTCACAGATGCCTGTCCACCAAGCCTTTGGGACTCCTCGCTGGGCCCAGTTACTTGGAATTTTCCAGTTTACCATTTTCAAGAGGCGTGTGTGTGTGTGTGTGTGTGCGCAAATATTTCTAGGAAGCATTTCACAGCATTAGCCAAAAGCGAAGGTGAGCGATGGCTGGCAGCCGGGAGCAGAGCGCAGTTTCGCCTGCACCCAGGAAACGCCAGGGTCTTAGGCTAACATGTGGGGACAGAAGCGGTGACTGGGCAGTCTGGAGTGGCGGGTACCTACCAGAGATAAAGAGCAACAGAACTTACTCCCTTTGCCGCCCCTTGCCACCCCTTCTCACGCCCCAGAACCCATCGTGATTTCTAACCTTCCTCCCAGAGTTTGTGAGTCGTCTTTTACCCCCTCCCGTGGTCAGCAAACTGCTCCTTCTGTTCAGGTTGCAGTAGAATTTCCTTCTGCAAGAAATTCCCGAGTGGTTGTGGGTGTAAAGCTACACTGAGCCTCTTAGTCTGGAAGTAACGTGTTTTCCCTTCTCGCTAACAGCGGACAGGGAGTCGTGAAACTGGACGTTCAACCCAAGTGCGTAGCTGTGGGCCCCGGAGGATACACGGTGGTCGTGTGCATCGGCCAGGTAGGCGGGGAGGGGCAGCTGCACGCCCGTTCCACTCCCGGCCGTGGACAGTGGACGGACAGACGTTTGTATTGAGCACTGTGTTCCGTGAGGGCCTCGCACGTTCTCTCCCCAGCTGTCCTGTCAGTTCCGCGCAGTGTGACCCCTCCTCACAGGCGAGGAGACGGAGGCACGGGGGCAAGCTGCTGGCGAGGGGCAGAGCTGGGATTGGAGCCTGGCAGCCTGGTCAGAGCCCGCACTCGAGTGTCCACCCTGTGTGTCCATCGGCCATGAGGCCTGCGGGAGGCACAGTAGGGGCGGCTCTGTCTTCACTCGTGTTCGTGTCACAGCTCACAGGGAGGATTGTGAGGAAGTACGTGTCGGGCTCCTTGTATCTTAGGAAATTTCCTTTCATTAACGAGGAGGCTGAAGTGTAGAGTGACCTGGTGACTTCCCCAAGGCCACACGATGGCAGGGGCACCAGGCCAGAGTGGAGCTGCTGTTCTCATTTGAGACGGCGGGGTCTCTCATGCCTTCTCTTCGGGAATTTCTGGGATGAAGCGCCTGGACTGAGCCCCACGCCTGACCCACTTTATGCAGGAGTCTGCTCTGCGGCAGATGCCGTCTGTCAGCAGACCTGGGCATCCCAGTGCGTGGATCAGAGGAGGCAGGTGTGACTGAGCCCCCATTGGCACGAGTGACAGATCCTGCTAAAGAAAGCCGCCGTTACGGCCCACAGCCCCTCCTCTGTTCTCTGAACTTAATTGCTTCGGGGAGAATGGATTCCCTGTGTCCTAGATAACACGAGCTTCCCGCCAGGCGGTTAGTGCAGACAGCCTGGGTGGTCAGTGGGCGTCCAGGGAGTAAGTGGCTTGGAGGCCTGAGGGGTGGGGAACACTGGGAGGCGTCCTCCAGCAGGACGGGCAGGCGGGTGCCTCTCCGAGGGGTGGGCTCTTTCCCGGCTCTGTCAGAACACCTGGCTTTGCAGGTGAGCATGGCAGCAGGCTCTGGGCACGTGGCAGGCGCTCTGTACCCCATTATCTCCTCTATATAATGGGGAGGTGATCTGCCGTCTCCTGGGGATGTAACTCATGCAACACTCGTAGCCACGTGTGTGGACATCAGCGCTGGTTCAGAGCTTGTTCCTTCCAAGTGCTTCTGTCCTCTTGAACCTCATGAGAACTCTGGTCAGCAAAGCACATTTATTGTGTGCGTTGTTGAAGCATCAGGTGGCTTCCCAAGGAGTCGGTGCTCGTAGTGGTGAGAGCAGCAAGAGCGGAGTGGTGACTGCGATACTGTGACTCAGAACTGTCACTGTCCCACTGACTGAGGAGGGAGGAAGCACAGCTCAGGGTCGTGGGGCTGAGGCTGGAGCCCCGGCCCAGGCTGAGCGACGTGCCTGCGTGTGTGTTTCCAGATCGTCCTGCTGAAAGGCCAGAAGAAGTGCTTCAGCATCGACAACCCCGGCTACGAGCCCGAAGTGGTGGCGGTGCATCCCGGCGGCGACATGGTGGCTGTGGGGGGCTCGGTAAGGCCCTTATTCTCCACGCCTTCTGCCCTGGGGCGTGTAGGCAGTTTGGGGGTGACACGAGCTGTGTGAAGGCACGGCTGCCTCAGGCAGCCCCTGGCAGTGCTCGTCCTGGCAAGTGCGACAGGGAGATGGAGACAGGGTCCCGGACAGTGAGGCGGGCTGTGCTGGGAGCTCACGGCCTGGGGCACCGAGGAAGGGACGTCCTGGGCAGCCAGGAGACTTTGAATTGTCCTTGGAATACGGACAGCTCAGCTGCCCCGGAGGGCGGGCTGGTCCCGGGTGTGCCTCCCATGGTGGCCTCGCGCAGGTGCAGGGGCGCCACCTACCCCAGGTGCCCCCCTTCCCTTCTCAGTCCAGCCCACCTGCCCCCCGTCGCCACCCTCAGCAGTTCACCCCAGCGAGCGTTAGTGTTCTCAGGGCCAGGCCCGAGGGGCTCCCTGCCCTGCAGGGGAGGTGCCCTGCTTGCGTCCACCCTGGCGAGGCTCCCTGGGCGCAGGAGGAACCATCAACATAGATGCTCAGCCCCCTCCCCGAGGCTGCAGCTGAGGAGAGCTGGGCAGAGGTTGGCCATGAGTGCCCCTGACTCGGGGACCCCTGGGGCTTGGGGACAGCCTGTGGGCAGAGTGGCACGGGCCTTCTGAAAGAGCAGGTGTACCTTCCCCAAGAAGGGGCTCTCGGGCCAGCACAAGGGTGGGAGTTTGCCAGACTGAGCCAGGTGTCTGAAGGAGCCCGCGGGGTCCTGGGGGCGGGGTACAGAGCGCAAGGGCCAGGTGCCAGGCAGGTGTTTCTCAGGGCTTGGCCTGTGAGCACCTGCACTGGAACTTTCTGGAGTATTTGTAAAGTATGCAGACCCCGAGCACCCAGACACGCCGACTCAGTCGGGGATGCCCAGGACCCCGCACTTGGCCTGCTCCCTGAGTGAGAGGGAGGGAGGGAACGGGAGAAGTGAGCGCGTGCCGGGGAGTGGCTCACTGCCCTGCGCCCCGCAGGATGGGAGCGTCCGCTTGTACTCCATCCTGGGCACCACGATGAAGGACGAGGACAAGCTGCTGGAGGCCAAGGGCCCTGTGACTGACCTGGCGTATTCCCACGACGGCGCCTTCCTCGCCGTGTGCGACGCCAGCAAGGTGGTCACAGTCTTCAGCGTGGCCGACGGCTACTCGGTAAGTGGGCAGTCAGTCCTCTGTCCCCACGCTGGGCAGGGCAGGTGGCGGGTGCGGGCCGTGGCTTTTCTCCTGTCCCAGGAGCCTGTGGTCTTGGTGAGATAGCTCACAGTGGCCAAAAAGTTCGGGACCTGGGTGGCAGCGGGGCCGGCTGTGGAGATGGGCTGACGAGCTCAGCTGGTCGGCCTGCTGAAGTGACCTGGCCTTAGACCCTCTTCTCCTGTGTCGAAGGGCTTGAGTGAGGGCTGTTGCTTGGCTCGTTGCCATTTGAAGTCCGGTACAGAGTGGCACTGACCCTCCCGACGCTGCCTTGCGCTTGGGCGGTGGCAGGTGCCGGTGAGGGGCCCCGTTGCCAAGGCGCCTGGAGGCTCGTCCTGCTCCGTGCCGGACGGGGCGTGGGGGACAGCCGAGGACAAAGGGCGAGAGGCCTGTTTCGTCACCAGAACTGAGCCCTGGGCGGCGCCTGTCCCAGTGCACAAACAAGACACTGCTTGGCGGGATTCAGGCCCTTGGTGGGTGTGAGAGCTGGTGTGACCGGCACAGGCAGCACGGGATAGTATCCCGTCTCCTGTCCCTGGGCCCTCCCCCCCACTTCCCCCTCCCCCCCAACACCTGCGGCAGTTTTAAAATCTACAGGGAGTTGAAATAATTTAGACTCTCCCATTAACATTTTACTATGTCACATTATCACCCACTCAGTAAGCTAGGTTTTTTGTGCATTTAATGTAAATTACAAGCCATCTGCACATTTTCCCCTAAATACTTCAGCTTATGAATTGTTAACTAGAGTTCACCCATTTCTTAGTTTTATCTTTTACTGTAAACTGTGCATATAATAGAAGGCAGAAGTGAATGAAAGTACAAATTTGCGGGCACTTGCCTATAACCCAAACCGCTGCCAAGATCAAGCCCCTCCCCCAGGTGCCTGTCTGTGGTACCACATTGATCCCACTTTAAGTGATTTCATTTGCATATAACAGGCCTCCTTTAAGACATTGAGTAACCCATAAGAGTAGAATCAACAGAAGATGGAATAGACAGACTTGAGAAAGAAAATTCTGGTTAAGTTGACTGTTTTAGGATTAAGAACAACATGGGAAGCCTCCCAAAGTGTTAGAAACCCCTTAGTGAGACAGTGCTTCAAGGCTGAGACTCCTAGAAGTGGCCACATGCAAAGACTGTGGCCATCCCGGGCCACCCCTGGCTCGGGAGGGGAGGGCCTCCTCCGTTTCTGTATTTCTCTCACGGGCATTTCTGTCCCCTCACTGGGGTGAGAGCTCTGAAGGTGAGCGGGAGTCATGCTGTGATTGAGGGCCGTCCGGGGGGGGGGGGGAGGGGGGGCAGTGGCTGCCTTTTAAAGTTGGGCTTCACCTTCAAGTAGCAGGCACCTCGTGGTGGTGTTACGAGGGGGCCGTGAGTTAGGAAGAGTTGTCTGTCCCCGCTGTCCCCATGAGGGTTAGATGACATGCTGCTTGGCCTCTGACCTACCACCTCTATTTTCAACCTGCACCTAGGAGAACAACGTTTTCTATGGACACCACGCGAAGATCGTCTGCCTGGCCTGGTCACCGGACAATGAGCATTTTGCCTCAGGTGGCATGGACATGATGGTGTACGTCTGGACCCTGAGCGACCCCGAGACCAGGGTCAAGATCCAAGGTGACTTGCGCACCCGCCTCGGCTACCCAGGCAGCTCCCGCAGCGCCGTTCCCAGGCACCGGCCCCAGGGCTCCGGTGCCCCTTCTGTGCCCCTGTGGAGCTGTGGCGCTCCTCCGTCAGACCCCGGGCTCTGCGGGCAGCCCGTGCCGGACACTCAGGGACCAGGTGTTCCTGGCACGATAGCAGGCGGTCTGCGTGCACCAGACGCGTGCGGAGTCACGGGGCCTCACTGGCCATCTCTTTCTGTCTTAGTCCGTTCAGGCAGCTCGAACAGAAACCCGCGGGCGGGTGGCTTAAAAGCAGCAGAGATGACTTGCTCCCAGGTCTGGAGGCTGGAACCTGAGGTCAGGGCGAGGGCCCTGTTCTGGGGTGCAGACGTCTCGCTGGGTGCCCACGCGGTGGAAGGGCTGAGGAGCTCTGGTCTCTCCTGCAAGGGCTGTTCCCAGTCACGACCTAATTCTCGCCCTGTCACCTTGGGCTAACTTAGGTTTTCACCTCACGAACTTTGGGAGACACACATTCAGACCAGCACCCCTTCCCTTCCCCGCCTCCTCAGTCCCGCACTCTGTGTGACAGCAGTGTCCAGTCGAAGCATAATAGCCTCGTGTGCACTGTACGTTTTTGTAGCAGCCACGTTTAAAAAAGAAGCTGGTGTAAGTTAGTTTTATTAGTCAGTTTAATTTAACCCAACATACTGTTAACACGTGTGGCGGTAGCTCATGTCACAGGCGCTCGTCCCACGTGGCTCGTAGCCCCAGGTGGGACTGTGCCCATCGAGGGCAGTGCCGCCAGTGTCTGCTCCCATCCCTGTCACTAGACTCGGGTCCCTCTGAGAGGATCTGAGTGCGGTCCCTCGGGGGCACTGCTGGTTTTTGACACACGTGGTCACATCTTCCTTGTCTGAGGTGTACATAGGCACAGAGAAACGGGACTTTCCTTAAAAGTATCCTTTTTTTCTTAGATGCACACAGGCTCCACCACGTCAGCAGCCTGGCTTGGCTGGACGAGCACACGCTGGTCACGACCTCCCACGACGCCTCCGTCAAAGAGTGGACAATCACCTACTGAGGACCCCCCGCCTTCGGACGGACCGAATCAGGGACTAGAGTCTAACCGCGGCAGAACGGCATTTCTCTAAATATTTCTGTACCGCCCCCGCATCCCCACCCCACTCAGGAGGGAGGTGCCCCAACTCCCGAAACCCGCGTCTCTGCAGGGTGCTGGTATCTGTACACGTCCTTCTGAAAGCTTTAGACAGTGACAGTTTGCACATAAAAACAAGGTGAGCACTTAAACTGCGGAGCATAACTCACACCCCCCGCCCAGCGCAGCCCGCGTGCGGAACATTCCAGAGGCAGAGCCTCGAAAACACACAGACCCGCTCCCGTGGCTCCTGCCGTCCCAGGAGATTGTCCCACCCCCACCTGCAGACCGCGGCTGCGCTGGGAGGAGGGTGCACCGTGCGTTCAGCCGGAGCTCTGGCACAGGTGTCACCTGGTCCCGGAGCGTGTCCCACACCGTGTGGCCACCTCCAGAAAGCTCCTCAGCAGACGGGCACACATGTGACCTTGTATTTCACTGTCAGTTTTTGTGCTTCATTTTAAAAATGGAATCGTGAGGGGTTTTTTTTGTTTTTTGTTTTTAAATTGTGTCCTAACTGTTGCCTGTCATTGTTTACAAGCTAGCGGGCCGAGGGCGCCGTGTCCAGGAATCTAGAGCCCTTGATAGCCAGACTGAGGTGTGTCTTGGTCACCATTTCACTGTCATGCTTTGATGTTTTCCCGCCTTTCTTTCCCCCTTCTGTCCCCGAGAACAAAGGTTAATTTAAAGTTAAAGATGAAGTCACTGTAAGCTGTCATCCTTTTCACCTGCCTTTTCTTTTTCAGTGCAGAAATTAAAAGTAAGTATAAAGCACGGTGATTTGGAGTTTCTTTGCGTGTGTCGGAATCACTGGTAAATGTTGGCTGAGAGCAATCCCCCTCCCTGCACTTGTGAAAACACTTTGAGCGCTTTACGAGACTAGATCGAGAGATAATTAAATATCTTTTCTCTTCATTGTGGATCACTGACTCTGTGTGGTGGGGGCATGTGGGGGGTGGGGCACACGGACCCTCGTGGCTCTGGGTGTCTCACCTGCTGCCTCAGGGAGACGGTTTGGGAACCGAAGATGTTGGATCACCTTTTGGTGAGAGCGAGTCTCCTGGATGCACCCCCATCCCGACCACCAAATCCCTGTGACTGGGGCCACCCCACCTGCCTTCATTTCTGGGCCTAAATTTCTTCATTTGTGAACTGAAAACTGGACCCTTATCCCACCAGTCCACTGAGATTTCATTATTAGCACAGCAGAGCCTGTCCTAAGCTGACTCAGAGAGAGCAAGGATGGGATGCATATTGGGGCTGTTCGCAGTGTCTACCACAGTGCGCTACTGTCCTCGTGCAAAATGGTGATAAGGTCCACATCTCTGCTGGCTGTGCATGTGAGAGGCTCCAGGTAAACCTAAGCTAGGCTGGGCCCACAGTAAACGCAGTGTCAGATGTACTGTCATTAGGATGAAAGGGCAATTAGCGATCAGTAACGTACACATAGCCAGACACAGTGCATCCAGCTAATGGTAACACAACACACTGTGCCCTGTGCCCCAGGACAAGACCAGGGCAGATCACAGGAGGAAAATTGGGCAGGTGGTCGGTCCCTCAAGCCTGGGGAAGACGCTCAGAGCCAAACAGGACTCAGGATGAGACTTCTGGAAGAGACCCGAGGCAGGGTTTAATGTCATCATTGTTCTTGCTTGGACTCCTTCCTTCTGAGGAGATGAACAGTTACAAACTCTCTTTAATGTAAAAATCTTTTTCTATTAAGACCTGGCTTTCTGAGTTTGCCCCTGTGGCTGGCCACTTACATCCATCTCTGAACCTCAGCCCTAGCTAACAGTTTGGACAGGACGGTTCTTTGTTGTGGCAGGTCCTGCAGGAGGCTTGGCAGTGTCCCTGGCCCCCACGCACGAGATGCCGGCAACACCCGCTGCCCCAGTTGTGGCAACTAAAAATATCACAGACATTGCCACTTCAGACAAAAAGGGACCCTTTTCATTTTGAAATAGCTAGAGTTCTTCTGTTGTTAGGTAGAAGTGCTTTGCAACTCCGTGATCTTCCAGCTTAATTCTCTTAAAAAGAACATAATGATAATTTGGCTTCCTCACTTTATTCATTCAGAGTCCACTCAATCGTTTTTCATTCACATTCATGTGTGAAATATTCACTGATTATCTGCTACGAGTCAGACACCTGTCTGCTTTGGGGGACACAGCTTGGAGATGAGATGTGAACTCACCGTGTTTGTAGAATGCAGGGGGAGGGTGAAACCCAGTGTTCCGCAGTCATTAGGGCAGAGGACGCGCAAGGAGCTGTGGGTCCTGAGTGAGGGATGTGAGACCCAGCCTGGCGGTGGGGTGGGGGTTATGTTCCCCCTTTGAGGGTTCATGAGCTGCTGCTATGATACGCACCTCCCACTCCTGCCTGCCTCCCTTCGCCCGTTCCTGGGCACCTGCCGTTCCGTGTTTGCTGAGGCCTCTGGTTGTAGTGCTCAGCTGAAAACAGCAGAGAGCAGCTTGTGATCACGGTTGAGCCGAGGCCGGCCAGTCTGCTGGAAACACTGGAACCGGAAAGGATCCGTGGCTCCCTGGAGACGGGCCACAGGAGCTGAGCGTGGCCAGCACACCAGGCAGGCCTTCCCAGCCTCCATCCGGCAGCGCGAAGCCGTTTCCTGGCCTGGCCTCAGAGAAGCTGGCTGCCTGTTGAAATGGCCTGTCGGCTGAAGACAGCTTCCTCAGTAACGGCCTTTGTTGTCAGCCCTCCTGGGCCCAGCAGGAAGAATGGTCTTCTGGCTTCTGCCAGCTACCTGCCTTGTTAAGGGCACAGGCAAACTGCTGTGCAATTAGCTGGTTTAAGGTAAGTGGAAGGGACGTTATCCCACAGGGAGATCTCAGACATAAATCTCTGTTACCAGCAGATGCGGTAAAAGCACTTGACATTCTACACGGAAACTATTCTAGCCCAAGGCTTGATTGATGGCACACTGACCTGGCCTCTCACTTCCCCAACCCCATCCAAGTGTCCCTGTTACTCAGCTGCTTCTTTGGGGCAAAATAAGTAAATTACAAGGATTTGTCCCAAAGAGGTGCTAATAGATAGTATTGGTTTGATTTGCCATCTCCCTCAAATCACCTAGCTGGTATCTCAATGTAAGCAAGCTCCTCCCTCCTCGTAGCCCAAGCAAAGACCAACTAAAGGGAATGGATTCGCTCATGTAATGGGGCTTTTCGCTCAGTACTGTTTCTGAAAGTATGCTCCGAGGCCACCGGCAGCAGAAACTCCTTATAAAAAATACAGGTTCCCACTGTGTGGCTGTGTCTGCTAGAATTAAACGCATATCTGCCCTGCAGCCCATAAACCCCTTCCCTACGTATATACAAGAGAACGAGGTATGTACAGGTCTGACAATTGAGTTTGCAAACTTGTTGCAACCATGTTGCTAACCTTTTTTGGTATCGGATTATTCATGAATTTGTACCAACTGGAGAAAGAATGAACCAAGGTTACTATTTGGAAGTGCTGACAAGGCTGCGTGAAAAAGTTAGATGACCTGAACTTTTCGCCAACAATTCATGGCTCTTGTATCAGGATAATGCACCAGCTCACGTGGCACTCTCTGTCTGTGAGGGAGTTTTGAGCCAGTAAACAAATAACTATTGGAACACCCTCCCTACTCACCTGGTCTGGCCCCCAATGACTTCTTTCTTGACCCAAAGATAAAGGAAATATTGAAAGGAAGAGATTTTGATGACATTCAAGACATCAAGGGGAATACAACAGCTCTGATGGCCATTCCAGAAAAAGAGCTCCAAAATTGCTTTGAAGGGTGGACCAGGCGCTGGCGTCAGTGCATAGCTTCCCAAGGGGAGGACTTCGAAGGTGACCATAGTGATATTCAGCAGTGAGGTGTGTAGCACTTTTTCTAGGATGAGTTCATGAACTTAATTGTCTGACCTCGTACTGAAAAGGTCAGGGAGCTTCAAGGAAGTTCTTAAGTCACCAGCCGTGCCTTGGAGGTAGGACCAGGAGTCCAGCCAGTGGGAACTTCATGGGCGTGACGTGAGGCTTGAATTAATGCTCCTCACAAGGGCAGTTCTGGCCCCAAGTCCCAGCGAGACCAGAGGTCGTGAGTAGCTCGCTGTCTTGTGTTTTGTGGCTGCAGTTGTACTTTAACTATGGGGAGAACCTGATAAACTCTCAGGGGACTCAGTGGGGAGAGCTAGCATGCCGGAGGCCTGGTTCTCTCTCTGGCAAGGGTAATCTTTTATACTGTTGGTGGGGATATGGAGGGGGGAACATTCTGATGCAAACTGTGTCACATTACGGACACTCATTATCTGAGACCCAATAATCCTGCTCCTGGGCACACGAGCTAAACACTCTCACAGAGGCCCACGGGGGGACACGTGTGGGGACCTTCCTGCTGTGTGGCCGATTGCTGCAAGCTGCCTGGGTCCCCATCCTTGCCAAACGCTCTACAGAGCTTGTCAGAGTTAATTTCCCATCAGTCCAGTGCAGCTGGCACTAGGTCCCCCATTTTACAGATGAATAAACTGAGGTCCGTGAGCTTAAGTATCTTAGTCAAGGTCACACAGTTCATAAGTGGCAAGGCTGATAGGCAAATCCCAGCTCTGCCAGACCTCGCTCCACCTCAGTCTATTTATCCCGGAAACCACCCGCTTCATAATGAGAAATGAGAGGACTGGAGCGAGTCCCCTCACCACTGAGGTTCCTTCCATCTTATATCCTTCCCTTCTTACTTTCTGGATGAAAGCAAGGGGAAAGATAGGTGTCACAGGAAAAAAAGGCCTGGTGGGAGTGGCGAAGAAGCTGTCAGTTTCCCTCTTAAGAGTTCTGACTTCGGTGAAGATTTTTACCCAGCCCTCCATGATGCTTCATGTAACAAAAATTCTTGAAAAGAAAAACAACGACCAACACGTTAAGCTCACGTGCCAGGCACTGTTTTAAGGATTTTACATGTCAGCGTCAGTTAATCCTCATGGCAACCCTGTGAAGCAAGTAGGATGTTTATCATCTCCACTTTAAAGATGAACAGACACCAGAGAGGTTAAGTAACTTGCCCAAGGTCACACAGCCAAATTATAAACCCAGGCTGAGTCTGGCTCCACACTTCTAGTTCTCAGAACTCTGGGAGGCCATGCAGTGAGGCGGGGCCGCTCGCGTGTCGCACGCCTGCCCTGCTCAGCACATTTCGGATGGACCGTTGACCCGCTCTTGGCCTCTGTTTCTCCTTGTAAAGTGTGGATAAAAATAGTGTTCCCCTCCTAGGGTTGTTCTGAGGTATAACATCTGCAAAGTAATCAGTAGGTTGTTGTCATTAAAGTTTTATCATAGCTGAATCACACATTGCTCCCTGTAGGGCTCGGCACTAAATGCCCCAGCGTGAACCTGGGACACTGTTTACTCCTGGGCCCTTTGGGATGGCCACAGGATCCCCCGGAAGTGGATGTTGGCCAGGGACTGGGGGTAATTGCATTTTAAGAGGAAAGAGGAGGGCGAGCTGAGACGTTGGGCCCCCACAGGGGGACAAGGTGAGCTCAACCGACTGACAAGGGGCCTGGGAATGCCAGCCAGGGGGTCTTCAAAGGCAGAGCAAATGCGAGGGTCTGGATTCTTTTTTCTTTTTAAGATTTTTATTGGGGAATGGGAACAGCGCTGGGGAATTGGGGAAGGGAAACAGACAAGTTGCTGTCGTTTTGTTCTTCAGTCTAGTTGTGGAGGACGTTGCTTCACTGGCCCAAGTTGGCACCATCATTGCGCTCTTCCCGGGCGAGGCAGATCAGTCGCCAGCTTCTGGACGGCCGCTCACTGCGGCTGCTGGCCGCTCACGCTGGCTGCTGGCTACACAAGGCAGCCCATGGCAACCCACTGCCACAGGGGCTGCAGCCTATGCCGTCGCCAGTGACTCATGGCAGCCCAGCTCCAGGTTGAGCTGTTGTTCAGCATCTTAGCTGTAGAGGGCAGTGTCACTGTCCCTCATATGTGGGATCCGAACCGGGGCCCTCTGGCGTCCCAAGCCAGTTCTTAACCATCGTGCCACTCACCCGGCCCGAGGGTCTGGATTCTTGATTGGGAGAAGGAAAGACACAGGGAGAGTCCCCAGGCTTTGGAACCAAACAGATCCAAGTTCGCATCTCACCTCATCGCCGGCCTCGCCATGTGACCTTGCACTTGCACACCTCTCAAGCGAATTTCCTTGCTCAGACATGGGCTTCTGGTGCCCAAGCACAGTAGCTGGGGACTCTGAGATGAGGTCAGGGGTGCCCTTTGCGGGGTGCCCAGCATGTATCAGTCGCTCAAGAAGCCCTGACCTCCCTTCCCATTTGGGGCCAGGAGCACATGGGTCTGAGTTCAGCTGGCCGGGGACCAAGTCTTCCCTTGTGACCACAGACAATGAGCCCAGTTCATCTGCCACAGCGTCCCTATTTCTTCCTTACAAAGACAGGAAGGAAAACTGGTGATGTTTGCCTTTCAAAGGCTCCTATTCAGATTTCAGTCTATGCAGCTATTTTTTTTTTAATAATGAAGCCATATTCTTTTTTAACTTGACTTTTATAAGATCAAAACAGGCTTTTCAATGAAATGTTAAAAATCAGATTCAGAGCCGGCCTAGTGGCGCGTTGGTTAAGAGTTGGCTTGGGACGCCAGCTCTGAGCAGCAGGGCCCCGGTTTGGATCCCACATGAGGGCCAGTGACGCTGCCCTCTACAGCTAAGATGGTGAACAACAGCTCAACCTGGAGCTGGGCTGCTGTATGTCGCCAGTGACTGCGTAGTCTGGGCTGCCGTGGGCTTACCGTGAGTGGCTGGCAGCCAGCGTGAGCAGCCAGCAGCCAGCGTGAGCTGCCGTGAGCTGCCGTGAGCGGCCGTCCAATGGCCGGCGAGCGACTGCCTCCCCCGGGAAGAGCGCAATGATAATACCAACATGGGCCAGTGAAGCAATGTCCTCCACAACTAGACTGAAGAACAGAAGGACAGCAACTTGTCTGTTCCCCTTCCCCGATTCCCCAACGCTGTTCCCTCCCCCAATTCCCCAATAAAATCTTAAAAAAAAAATCAGATACAGCAGAAAATAGTGCCAGATAAGAGGTGAAGACTATAAAATTTTGTTTGTTTCTGTTTTGCATACCGCCAGCGGACGCAAGGACCAACACTGTGACAGGAAGAACTTTCAACTGACCTTATACATAGAACTGGGTTCTCTGGAGCACTTGCAACCTTTTTTCCCCAAGAGTCTTTCACTTCATACATGAGTGTTTAAATGAGAAACAGAAAAAGGAAATAAAAAAGGAAAGGGGTGATCTGAGTCACTGTGGAGGAAAGGTGAGCTGGCACAGGGGCACGTCTTCAATGAAAGGCTGTCAGACATTAACCAGATGGGCTGGCGGGGCTGCACGTCCTCCCTGGGGTTCAGAGTGGACGGTTTGCACGAAGGAATCAGGACAGCCTTGTGGCTGAGGACCTGGGCTCCACTCTCAGTACTGCTCCAATTTCCAGGACGAAAGTGCCTTCAGTGATTTCCAGCTGGCACCTTTGAGCTGACCCTTGCAAAACGGTCATCTCAGCGGAGCGCCTCGCTGGGCAGATTGCCTCTCCTTCCTCTGCCCTCTGGCACTGCGATCATTATGGTGTATTTAACTTCATCAAACGATGTCTTGGAAACATGGGCGAAGCGCCTCACTCCCGCGGCACTGCTGGTGCTGTCTGTACCTGAGTGCTGCCCCAGAACCCGCTCCAGGGACGATGGGTCAGCCGGCCTTCGGTGCCACCTTCAGCGCCAAGTCACCGAGCTTCTATTGAGCACGTTCTGTGAGCCAAACACCATGCCAGCTGCTGGGGGTACACAGGTGCTCAGGTGCCTGCTTGGGGAAGCCGGCAAACACCATGTCAACAGACGGAGTGACTGTGGGGACTCGTACTCGGCAGAGTGACAAGTACTCGGCACTGTGACGAGGACGCAATCCAGGGGCGGGCTGGATGGGAATGAAAGGACATGCAAAGCGTCCTCTGAGTGCAATGGGAAGCTGTCCAGTGACAGTCCTACAGCAGAGGTGCTGGAAGCCCAGGTGACAGCCAGCGAGAGGAGAGAGGCAGGCGAGAGGCAGTTCAGATCTAGACTCAGTAAGTGCTGCTGGTGCATCGATGAGGCTGAAACGGAAGCAGAACCCAGGATGCTGTCGAGGTTTCTAGCTAACCCAGGAAGCTGGCGCGGCCACCTGCTGAGATACTGGAGCAGTCATGGGACTGGGGTGGGGGGAAAGCTTGGGGGAGAAACTCAGGAGTCTGTGAGCCATCAGGTGATAATATCAGGTGCACAGCTGGATGTGCGGGTCTGGCGCTCTGGGGAGTGTTCTGGATCAATCGATACAGTTTGGAGCTGTCAGGCTACAGATGCCTCAGCCTTCAAGGCACATGTGACCTGTCAGGGAGCAGTGTTTGTAACAAACCGCGGTGTTGCTTGACAAAGCCAAGATCGATATTAGGTGCAAAACACCGGGAGAGCAGAGAGAGACCCACACATTCTGTAAGGGGTGGGTTGTGTGAAGAAAGGACATTTGAATCGAGTCCTAAAGGGTGAGTTAACGTTCTCCCAGTGGGAGAAAGCATCTCAGCAGAGTGACAGCTGGGGGAAGACTTGTAAAATTGAGAGAAACGAGTATGTAACATGGGTGGAGAGACAGGAAACACGACGCAGAGAGTGAGGTCAGGGCCAGCTTACAAAGAGTCTTGTGCACCATGCCGTGCGTCCCCACCTCGGGCCACAAGGTGGATGACCAGATGCACCACTCAGAGGACTTCCTCCAACCACTGCCCTTCAGTCCACCCCTGAGTGGGCTGCACTTCAGCAGCAGGCTATTTGGGGCTGGAACCCACACCAAGCTGATGCATCCATGAACCAAGCTCGGATTACGTTCCCCTTCCATCTGCTGGTGCTATGGACTGAATGTCTGTGTCCCCCAGATACTTGTATATTGAAGCCCTAATGTCCTATGTGACTGTATGTGGACACAGGTGGCCTTCCTGGAAGTAACTAAGGTTAAATAAGGTCATAAGGGTGGCACTCTGATCTGATAGGATGAGTATTCCAAGGTCGCCACTGCAAAACACCACAAACAACAGAAATGTACTCGGTCACGTTCTGGAGGCCAGAGTCTGAGATCAAAGTGCCGGCAGGGCCGTGTTCCCTCTGGATAGAGACTGGGTAGAATTGCTCCTTGCCTTGGGCTTCTTCTGGTTGTGCCCATAGATCCTCAGCATCCACTGGCTTGTAGCTGTGTCACGCCAGTCTCTGTCTCTAGTGTCACATGCCTTCTCCCTGTGTATGTCTGTCTCTTTATAGGGACACCTGTCATACGAGGTTAGAGCCCACCCTAGTGACCTCATCTTAACTTAATTACATCTGTAAAGACCTTATTTCTAAGTAAGGTCACATTCACAGGGACCTGGGATTAGGGCTTCAATATACATGTCTAGGGGGACACAGTTCAACTCATAAAAGCATAAAACCCCTGAACTTCATAGCTCACCATGTTGCTGTGAAAATGATATAAAATGATGTATGAAAAGCTACTGTTCGAATTCAAAAAGCATGCAGTTGTTGCCTTCTGCCCCGGACGGGCCTCTGGCTGGCACTGGGATGGCAGGTCACTCAGATGGACGTCATGGGGCAGGTGCAAGGTGGAACCACTTTGAACTGGAAGATTCTGACCTATCACCATTTCCCTATTTGAGACAGTTCAAAAGACAAATGATTATGGAAGCTGAGAACTCAGAGTCTTCTGAGCCGTAAATTAAACACAGCTCTGGGAGCCAGCAACATGGTCTGTGTTCATAATTATTGAGATGTGATGACAGCGCCGCCCGGAAGCTTCCTGCCCTCAAACCCCCTACCTGGACTTTGTGATGCCTTCCCTTCCCCAGACTGAGATGGAGTTTGTCTTTTTCTGTAACTACCTCATAAAAAAGGTGTGTCCATTTTAAAAATAAAAGATTTTATCATTTAGAATTGAAGGATTTGCATAAATATTTAAAATGATACATTAACAAAGCACAGCTGAACGTGTGACACCAAATTAAACTCTCCGTGTGTGTGGCTTCCAAACGGTTGTCGGATGAAGAGAGTACAAGCTGCTTCACATAGAACTGGAAGGCGCTTTCAAAGCTGCAAATCATCGTAAGCACTTTAGTTTACCATCAAGTTTCATTTTCACTTTATTATATTTTCATGATTCGAAAAACGGAAAAGCTTAGGAAAGTAGAAGGGAAACGAAACCAACACACTCCTGGGAACTACTGGGAAGCGTTTTTTCCACATTTCCTTTCTGACATTTTAATGTCCGGCTTATAATCATTGGCTTATGTGCCAAGCACTTCAGCTGGATCCTGAGAAGAGTGGACACGCCCCTCACAAACCACAGTGCCTGTTTAACACAGACATTTCCCTGAAGACAGTTACGAAGGGGAGGTGTGTGTGTGTGCGCGTGTGTGTGTGGTTGGTGTGTGTGTGGCTATATGTGTGTGTGTGTGGGGGGGTTGGTGTGTGTGGGGTTGGTGTGTGTGTGTGTGGGGGGGGGGTTGAGAAACTCTGCTTTTGGCCTAAAAGAAGTTGGCACGCTGCTAGTGGTTTTTATTCCAGTTATTCAGACATCTGTAAATTCTGCGGTCCCCTGGGCTGTCCCCTTCCCCATCGGCCTGCGCGGCGAGTTTCCTTGCATTTCCTTTCTTTCCCGTTTCTGCTTCCTTGGCAGCCAAGCAAAGAGAAGGCCTGTATTTGGAACAAATGAGTCTGGTTTTTAGTTTTAATAAAAAGCCCCAGCCGGTGTGTCACCAAATTCCGGGGCTGGAAGCACTGGCGTTGGGGACGTTAGCCTTGGTGTAGGGAGGTCACCAGTAGTCGCCCCTGAGGGAGGGATCAGGGGCCGTGCTGCGAGGCCCCAGCACACAGTGTCTGGCTCGAAAACCTAGGTCCCAGGAGAGGCCATGGAGTCAAGCTTGCATTCCGTAAGTAAGCGCTGCCTTGAAGGAGGGACTTCCGCTCCAGGGCTGGGAAGTGAACATGAGTGAAAACAGCCGCCCTTGCTGTGCCTCCCGCAGGCCTCACAGTGGATGAACACACAGAGAGCCTGATGCTCAAGCGCGGGCTCTGACCAGGCTGCCCGGGTCCAGTCCAAGCTCTGCCCCTGGCCAGCCCCTTGCCGGCCACTTGCACCCTCTGGGCCTCCGTTTCCTCATCTGTAAGAAGGGGATGACACCGTGTGTAACTGACGGGGCCGTTGGTAAGTAAGTACGTGTGCGGTCCTCAGCACAATTTGCAAGCAGTGCAAGTTCGCTAGCTCTTGTCTCCATACTCATAACTGTTATGCTGTCTTCTTTTCTTATTACAAAGACTGTGAAAAGCGAAAGGATTGAGTTAATTGTGAGGTCTGGTTTAAGAGCAACAGTTAGCATTCATCCAGTGTTGCCGCCTCAGCACGAGGCAGTCACAAAGCTGAGCCTTTGCCGGGATCCCAGAATCCCTCCCAGCGGCCCCTGAGGTGAGGTTTACTGCTTTTATTCCCATTTCACAGGTGCTGAAGATGCTGAAGTTCAAAAAGGTGCAATAACAGCTCAGGACCCAGCAGCCAGGAGTGAAGGGGGCTGGGTCACCTGCAGCCAGCCCCAGGGCTGTGCTGCTGACAGTTCAGCGTCCCCAGGAGAAGAGTGGGCGCAGGGCCAGGCAGGCACTGCCCGGGGATTGGGGGCAGCAGACGGCGAAAGGAGGGCTTAGTCTGCCTGGAGTTGAGTCACTGGAGGGAGGAGGCGCCCCGGCCCGAGGGCTCAAAGACCAGGCATCTTGGTGGCACAACAGCAAGAGCCCAGCCCCGATTCCCAGGACACTGCTCAGCATGTCACCTATCTGTGCTGTCAGCCCTTGGACCTCAGAAATCCACCTGCCAGCAGGGTTCTTCTGAGGGTGGGGCCCAGGTGATAAAAATAAGATGATAAAAAGTGGCGCCAAGATGATAAAAAGCAGGCAAAAGGGCCTGCACTGGATACCAAGGATTTTAAGCTTGGTTTCTCTTTTTTTAAAAAAAAACAGAATGCTACCCAGTATCCAGAAGATTTCTGGGTAGATATTGAAGGTTTCTTGGAAAAGATGAGGCTCGTGTTGATTTTGAGAGATGAGTGTGATCCAGACCAGCAGAAACGGCGGGTGTTCTGGGTACACAGTGTCTGAGACAGGAGGGTGCAGTTCCTGGCTAGGTGGGCGGGTCGCCGGCAGAGCCAGGACTGTGTGGGAGAGCCAAGCTGGTGGTCAGGGTGGGAGGACGTAACGAAGCATCTAGCT
Source organism: Hipposideros armiger (assembly GCF_001890085.2). NCBI lineage: Eukaryota > Metazoa > Chordata > Mammalia > Chiroptera > Hipposideridae > Hipposideros > Hipposideros armiger. The sequence goes on from NW_017731687.1 coordinate 632,370, forward strand.
TACTTATCCCATCAATTCCAAGACAACCTTAATTCTTTCCAGTAATGTCATCCAGCATAATAGACTCAAGTCAGTTAAAATAAACCATTAAGAGCAGAAATTTGATTTTCACGGAGCACAGGACAAAAGGAGGAAACTGAGTGAGACATTCAGAGACTCTTCGGCACTTGGAGAAAATGGAGAGAGGCATGTGTGCGACCCAAAGGGCAGGAAGGAGGTTTCCTGAATTCCTCCACCGCGCCTGACTCGACACGCATCTTATTTCATGGTAGCGCTGGACCTGCAAAGGGAGGCTCAAATTTCCCTTTCCCAAAAAGAAATTGTGGCTCAGCATGGTTACGTAACTTGCCCAGGGTCACACAGCCAAGTTATCAGAACTATACTATCTATGCCATCGTCCACTCCACTCCACTATTGTCCCTCAAGAGACTTCCTGGAGAGTTGAAGGAAGATAACAATGGTGGCCTCTCCAGCATGGTCTGAGGGCGGGAGGGGCTAAATAGTGACAGCAGCTGAGCCAGGTGTCCTGTTCCCCAGGCGCCCGGCCGTGTAGACAGGACATCGTGTTGTTGTCTCCTGTGATCCTGACACCCCTTATGAGAAGGCCACTGTGCCCAGCCTCCTCCTGGCCTAAGCCTCCACCATCTCTGGTATGGACCAGGTTGGTCTTCCTCCTTTCGTTTAGTCCCCATTCTCTTCCCATCTCCCCCCCGTGGAGGCCAGAGAGGCCTTGTAAAGAGCTGACCTCATCATCCCCCTCAACTCTCTGCCAAATTTAGAAACCTCCAGTACCTCCCATGGCTCTTAGCAGTCACCCCCACACCCCTAACCTCGTGCGCCACCCATGGCTGCAGACGTCAGCCATGCTGGTGTCTCGGACCCTCACACACAAGCCCCTTCCCACACCAGCCCTTTCTGTACCTTCCACCTGGACTCTCGTGCCACTCCCACCCCACAGCCACAGGTCAGGTTAACTCTCACTCTTCAGTTTAGGTCAGAATCTCTTGATATTGCCTCTCATGCCGCCTTACACCACTTTCTAGAGCTTTCTTTCATAATTGTACCTCAATATCTATTCAAGTGCGTGGTTGTTCAACGTCTGGTTTGCCATCTAGCATTCTGCGGAGCCCCTTAAGATAATGCTTTGGAGCCCCCTCGAAGAGTCAGCCTGTAGGTACTGAGCTGTCTTTGGCTTCCTGGGAACCAAGGGGCCTTCTTCCTTGCTTCGGAGAACTCACAGCTCGCAGCTCCTTGCTGTTTGGTGGGTCAAGAAACTTGAAGCTAATTAGATGGGATCAGTAAACAATGCAGCCAGTTTTCAAGCAGCACTTGGCGTTCATGGAATTAGGCGGGTTAGGATGTCAAGGTCACGGGCCAGCCTATTAGCCACACAAACGACTGAATAATGACAAATCTGATCGTTATGATGCCGATGAAAGCTTGGCTGCTCTGATAGTAGTGAAACGTTATTCTTTTTTTCTAATCTTGAAGAAGCCACAGGGAGTGAATGACGGGTGAGCAAGGTGAAACCCGACTGCTTGCCAAGGGGTGCGCTCATCCAACGGCCCTTGATCCCCAACTTGAGGCCTTTGCAAAGCCTCTCCTTAGCAGATGTTACAGACTGGCACACATACAGAGCCCCGTCACCCCTCAATCCAACCCCCCGGAAGGAGCGCTGCTCACTTCTCCGCCCCTGACACGGGGCAGAGTCGAGGAGGTAGAGTTGAATTCTCTGTCGGTAATATCCTAATTCTAGAACGGCCAGCCTTTCGGAGGCTCTGAGCCTGAGTTTCCAAATCTGTAAAACGGGCGTGATGATGACCTCCTGCCTCCGGTTGCTATGGGGGGTCATGAGGTCGCATGTGCAGTGACCTGGAAGGGTCTAGTACATATGACAGACTGAATGAGAGGAATTCTGTTTCTTTCTGGATGTGGACCCAAAAGACTGGGAGGGACTTCCCACCTAGTACAGAGCTTCTCAAAACATGGAACCCAGGATGCTTTTCAATTGTTTGTGGATAAGCGTGCTTACTTTCACTTTTATGCATACATTTTAATGTCTGTTCCATTTCATGTGCATCATTGCTTAGGCCCTGGTCCTCACCCAGGGCCCCACCTTACAGTTGTCCAAGGAGCTTTTAATATGCTCCAGGCCAGAGAGGGCCTGGCTTTGGGGTTTTAGAAAACACCCTCCAAGGGGCATTAACCAGAACAAATGGCTTAGGGCAAAGCTGGGTAAAAAATATAAATACCTACTTAAAGGAATGTATCATCAAGGTGGTGAGCTAAGGCTGAAGTTTGGGAAACACTGATGAGCCTGAAGGTTTGCTTGAAGGCTGCCAATCAGGACAATCAAGGGTGCGGTGGGGTTGGTATGTGTGAAACTTTAGATGTCCTGCCCCATCCCAGCTCCATCACGTCAGAATCCCAAGCTGTGGGCCTGGAAAGTTCCTGTTCTCATCAGCCACCCTGGCCCTGGTCTTCTGGAGGACACTTAAGAGCCACTCATTTTATGAAGTCCATGATCAAGAGGAAGGGAGACACTCCGTGGTCCGCCCAGCAATGGAGACAGAGAGGGTGCTGGCCAGCCCATGTCAGTCAATTGCACGTTGACACCTGGGAGGTGCTGAGCCAGGATTCACCCAGGGCAGCGAGGGACATAGAGGCTGCTATTCTGGGAGTTCTGGGGGGTCTTTGGGGAAGCCCTGTGTTCAGTCCAGAAAGGTAAGGCTTCTCTGAGCCTGGCCAGCCTGGTTCCCTGGACAGGAAGGAGGCAGAAAGGCAGGACAAATGCCCAGGACAGGAACACGGTTTGAGAGTGCATTCGGCAGAAGTATTTCCTGGACGGTAACTTGCAGGATGCTTCCTGCTCAGACAGATTGCAAGACAATAACTCCTATATTTGCTGCCCAGAAGGCGCAGTTGTGAACATCTGGAGAACCCCATGCCTACTTATCCCCCGCTGTGCCCACAGCCTGGTTACAGTATGTGTTTGGTGACTGCAGAGAATTGAAGGGGGAGGAAGCCCTCTGCACCCCCAGGGACGCCCCTGGCAAAAGTCTGCACACAAGTGCAGAAGAAAGGCATGGCAGCAGGCGAACCACTTACCCTCTCTGAGTGGCTGTGTCTTCATCTCACAGACGAATTCTTGCAGGATGATTAGGGGGATGAAACACAAGAGTTTATTTGAGGGTCTAGCACAGGATAGGCCCCTAATAATAACAGTTGCTTGTTCTAGTACACACTTGATATATATTGACTTCCTTCTTTGCTTCTGTACCAAACTCCAGCATACCTACGGAACCCAGCTAATCCATTTCAGTGGCTCTCATCAATGCCTTTAAAATGATCCATTTGCTTCGGTTCATCCAATTTATTCTGGCTTGAGAATTCTCCAGGAAGTGGTGGTCTTTCTTAGTTGGAAGGAAGCCATGTTAGAGAGGAGGTTGAAGCCCAAGTGGGGGTCGAGGTGGGACCTCTGCTCCTCTGGCATCCCTTCTCGGGGCCCCATCCAATAGAACCCCACTTGGCCGGGATGGTGGTAGTTCTTGACTTTTTCCAGCCTTCCAGCCTTGGAGGTGATACCTACTAAGGTTGCTGTTGAAAACACATGAGATCATGTAAATTAAGTAGTAACCAGGATGAATGATATTTTCAATTGAATAATGCCATGTACTTCCTTAAATACTTACTGACTGATGGATGGATTGTCTGACAGTGATGACTTTGAAAACCGGGATGGGAAGAGCCTCCCTGTCGTGGGAGGAGTAGTGGAAAGGGGACTGGACTGAGCACCGAGAAACCTGGCTTAGCTGTCACTCATTTACAGCTCACTGTGTGACCTTGGGCGCCTCTCTGACCTTCAGTCTTATCGACAGGATGAAGTATGGCTCAGTCCACCTTCCAAAATTCTGGGGAGTGCTGTCTTTGATAATACATGTGGAGGCGCTTTGTAACTTGCAAAGCCTGACAAAAGTGTTATTTGTTCTAGTTATTATTTAATTTGCATCACTCAATGGGTTTTCCACAACAAGCTGTGAAACAGCTTTGAGGACTAACGTCTCCAAGCCCCGAAGGCCCAGAAGACACACTGCTGCATTGCTAACTCTCGTGTTGCTTGATGGGGTACCGCAGCCACATTCCTGTAAAGAAACTCCAAGTGTGAGACGTTCCCGTGGGGTCGGGAGCCCAGACACAGAGGGAAACCAAGTCCTCAGTGGCTGCAAACCATCTCTAACCAAAGTGTCTGTTTACACTTATGTCCCCTCCTCCATTTTGTGGTTCTTAGTCGTGATTTATTTTTTATTTCTTCTTCTGTTAGTCCTGTTTTGTTTTAGGGTCAGTGCCTTCAAGTCTTCCCGGAATTAGGTGGATGCTATCAATTATCTGTGTCAGCGGGAGGAACAGACAAACCTGGGATGGCGTTGTGGGTTGAGTTTTGTGTCCCAAAAAGATATGTCGAATCCCTAACCTTCACGATCTCAGGATGTGAACTTATTTGGAAATAGGGTCATTGCAAATGTCATTAGTTAAGATAAAGTCATGCCGGATGGGGTGTGCCCTAATCCAATGTGACTGATGACTTCAGAAGAAGCGGACACACAGGTAGGTCATGTGAGAGCGGGGACAGGGATGGGAGTGATCAGCTACAAGCCAAGGAGCACCCAGGATTGCCAGCAAATCACGAGACGCTCGGAGAGAAGCATGCGGCAGATTCTCTCCGGGGTCCTTTGAGAGAGCGTGGCCCTGCCCATGTCTTGGTCTCGAACTTCTAGCCTCTAGAATTGTGAGAAAATGCATTTCTGTTGTTTTAAGCTCCCCAGTTTGTGGTGCTGTATTATGCAGCCCTAGGAAATGAATGCACCCGGGAAAGCGAGGGCCATGGGTTCCAGGCCTGCCTTGGCTACACGTGGCCTGGGCATCCTTGGGCACACGGCTGGACCTCACATCTCCTGTCTGCTAAACAAGGGCATGGTGTTGGATCAGCATTTGCCAGTTTTGCTGATAAATAGAATTACCTGGAACACATTCAAATTATAGCTTATTAAACCTTTCCTCTGGATTTTCAGAATCACTGGGTCTGGGTGGGGTCCAGAAATCTCTTTTTTAGAAACTCTCCAGGTGGTGGCAATGACCAGGTTCTCTGATGTTCTAGGTTTCTCCGGGGTCAAGCTTTGCCCCCTCACCCCACACGCCCTTTGCGAGCCTACCCTGCTTGGTGAGTGTTGGTATCTGTGCCCCATACCCAGATTACAAACCCAAGTGGGCAGGACCAAGTCTGTATGGCTGGCACATCCATTGGAAGATCGCCAGTGTTTAGGAATCACGAATTGAAAGAAGTGATAAATCGTCTTTACATACAAACATCCTGCTCTGAGATGTGACCAGGGTGCTTGCAGGCTCTCATTCTCAAGCTCCCAAATGCACCTCGCTGCTGCTCCTCTGGCCCGGCCCCCGACTCCAGTCCACCCTCCACCCTCCTCACTCTTTCGGAAGATACAAAACACAGGTGCAGTCTAAGTTTTGTATCTTGTGAGGTGGGTCCTGTGATTTTCTCTATTTTACAGAGGGAAGAAATTGAGGTTCAGAGAGGTTCAGTGACTTGTTCAAGGTCACAGAGCCAGTAGCGGAGCTGGGGTTTGAACCTCGGGGTCCAGTGTCAGCATCTGAACCTCTCCAGCCTTTCACCATCCGACCACTCAAAGCAAACCCCTTGCCAGTAGGATCCAGTGTGAGCCGCTAGGCTGGACCCATCTTCTCGTCCCACTTGCCTCTCTGGGAAGATCGCATGTCACTCCCCTCGCTCACTCACTCTGCACCCCAGTAGCTCCTCACCCCATTGGCCCTTGTCCCTCAGCTGTCCTGCTGCTGGAAATCGACTTTTCCTTCCCTCCAGGCGGCCGAGGGAGCTGGCAGCCCTTTTCTGGCTCCCACCGCCTCTTGTATCTTCGGTGAGTATAACCACAGCCTAGTTGGCCACTTGGCTCAGCCTCTCCCTCCTTCAAGCCTTGGCTCACATGCCACTTTCCCAGTGAGTCTTTCCAGAATCTTCTTTTTAAAATTTGCAATTTCCCCACCCCCACCACCGCCCTAGCATTTCTCGTCCTCTTGCTTACGTTTTTTTTTCCACAGCACCCATCACATTCTAACACACTGTATTGTTTTCTTAAGTGTTTTGTTTTATGATCTGTCTCCCGCCCTAGGATGTAAGCTCCACGGGGACCGGCATTTTTCCTGGGTCTGTTCACGGCTCTCCTCCCCGTGCCTGGACTGCAGTCGGTGTGTGTTGGGTGATTGAAGGAATGTGTGCCACGCAGTTTCCCGTCTCTGTCGTGTGTCCATCTCCCTCCTATGAGTGCGAGCTCCTTCCAGGATGGACTTTATCTGATTCACTTCTCTATCTCCAGCAACTAACAAAGGGCCTGCCTCTTAGTAAGTCCTCAGGAAGCCTTCATTGAATAAGTAAATGAATAAATGAACGAAGGAATGAATGAACGGATGGATCTCTTTCCTAGATGAGAGCTTGCTTGGCGAAATGCAGCAAATAGGCATCTCCAGTGGCCTCACCTGTGGCTGTTCTCAGGTTGGAATGCGCCCCCAGCACAGCTGCTGGGATGTTTATAGCCCCAGCTCATACAGGGCTGTAAAAGTTAAATAAGGTGATTAAGTTCAGCAGCCTTGGGCAGAGCAGTAACATGGGGGAGGGTGGCCGTCAGCCTTGACTGGGCCCCTCCTTTGCTCGGCCTCTTCGCCCCTCACCTGAGGGAGCACCCGCCTTCCCCCCACCTCCTCAGAGAAGCCGCCCTCCTCACCCGTCCCACAGAGGAAGCCCTCTGCTTGCCGCCCTCCCCGCAGCCGCTTCTCAGGAAACAGGGGAGGAAAACGGCAGCAGCTCCCCGAGACTTCTTGGGCCCGCGGCACTTGAATTTGCTGTTTTGTCTTTTCCTCCCCATCTCCTTGCCCTGGCCCTAGCTGGCAGACCCAGAAAGTAACTGTCCACCTTGGAAGGCGAAGGTGCTTGTGGGTCTGCTCTCCAAATCAGCTGCTGGTTCTCCCCACCTAGAAGGGTTGCCACAGGAGTGGCTGCTCGCTGGCTGGAAGTGGCACGAGTGAGGGAATCCTGAAGGCTAGGTGCTCTCAGGCAGTGCTCCTGCTTAGCGAGGAAGGTCCCCCCTTGTCGGCGAGGCCACTGGCATTCCCTCCCCAGGGCGTGAGTCCTGGGGACTTTCCCTGAGCCAGGTAAGAGTTTTTGCTGCCTCGGGGCGGAAGGTAAGCCTGAACTCCCCAAGCACAAGCTCAGCCGGGCAGTCAGGGCTCCAAGGTCAAGGGCATCTCAGAAACTTTATTTATCTGGCTAGAAGGAATGTCCTGTCATCTCACCCCTCAAGCTAAGAGCCAGTATAGGAGACAGATTTAGAACTCGGTTGAACACACAATTCAAAGGGACCCGTGGATTCTGTTCGCTTTTTTTTTTTCATTTATGCTTCCATGTAAGTGTAGGTGGCGGCGGTGGTAGCGGTGGCAATGATGGTGGCAGAGGTGGTGGCAATGGTGGTGGTGGCGATGGTGGCAGAGGTGGTGGCAATGGTGGTGGTGGCGGTGGGATGGTGGCAGTGGCAGAGGTGGTGGCAGTGGTGTGGGAAGCTGGGGCAGGGAGAAGAGGCCAGAGGCCATGGCAGCAGCTCCAACTGGGGTGGAAGAGCTGGGTCTTTTTGTTCGTTCGTTTGTTTGTTTGTTTGTTTTTAGCTGAGCCGTCCTGCCACCTGTTGGCAGCTCAGTGGCAGCTCAGCTCGGGCCGGGACTTGAACCGGCGACCCTGTTGCTCAAGAGCTTGCACTCTTGAGTGAGCTCTTAACCAACTGAGCCACTCGGCCGGCCCCGGAAGAGCTGGTTTTGATGAAAAGTGTCAGATTCTGGAACAGATCTCAGGGACAGGGTAGGGTGTGGATAGTAGGTAGAATGGCGATGCCACTTACCTGAGAGGCAAAGGCTATACAGGAGAAGGTTGGTGGGGGGCAGGAGAGGGGGTCTAAAGATGTGGGAGTCAGCGTGCAGATGGGATCAGAGCCGCTGTGGAGAGAGTGCAGAGAAGAGGGTGAGGGGACAGAGACGAGGCCCCAAAGAAGAATGTGGAAGGAGGCTGGTGAGAAGGGAGAGAACCAAGCAGGAGCTCAGCAAAGTAGCCCAGACGAGCCTTTCCAGGTCTAAAGAAGGTCCGAGCTGACCAGCGTCTGGTCCACAGCCTTTCCTTCAACATCTAAAGCACGCGCTGAGTCTCCCTGGGAATCACAAGGCCATTCATTTAAGACCTGCGCACAGCCGACAAAGTCTCCCACGTGCTTGTTAGTCAACTCTGGCCAAGCAGAAGAAGGAAGTGAAAGAAACTGAATGAGCAGCGAAGTATACATATTTATGTTAGACTCTTTCAATTTCATGAACGATTGATTTATAGTTGTCTCTGCTAGGCATTGGGTATTCTAGCCACACGCTGTCATGAACGCTCACACAGGGACGTGTTGTCATGCTGGTGACACAGGCAAGAAAGCTGCGCTGAGATCGGTTAAAGGAGTTGCTGAAGGTCACACGGCTGGTAGGCGGTCAAGTCAGGGATGGAAGCTGGGTCACTGTGGGCGTCACCGCTTGCTCTTCCAGCGGAAACCAAACTCATGAGCGAGCAGGAGGGACTGAACCTTAGAATAGCCCACGCCACATTGTTTTAACAACAGGTTGAATTTTTAAATTTATTTCAAAATGATAACTAAACCGAGGCACAGGTCTGCCCGTGAACTACTTCTAAGGGCTCGTAGAGTTAGAGCAACAGTTCCATGAGGGCTCCAGTCAGACCCCAGATGGCACCAACCGAACTCGAAATTGGCAGAGATAGTCTCTTTAATCATTGCAGACTTTTAAAAGTTCTCCATCCGAATTTCTAAATATCATACAAAGCACTTTTATCATTTTTTCTTTTGAAAGTGTTTTTAGCAGCCAAATAGGACTACTTGTTTCTCTTACTTCATTTTGATGAGTGTCGTAATTATATGTTCACTACTTAAAATTAGAAAGAGGAGAAAAACAGAACCCCCCTGGTGAGTGGCACCTCTCATCACTGAAGGCTCCCATGACCAGAAACTTGTTCAACTTTTTACTTTTTAAGTGGCTGAAATTCTGAGGATGTCTTCAGTGGTGCATTTGAGTTGATTGACTTTTCTTATCAAAAAGGATTCTTTTTTTTTTTTTAATTGTTTTTCTACCCAAGTTGTCAAGCCCATATCAGGGCTGACCCAAAGCAAAATCGCCTGGTCCATCGGCTTCCTGGTCGACCTTCCGGATCAGGGACCTGAGTGTGGAGAGGCCTCAATGCAGCAGCTAGAAGGAGCCAAACAGACTAGCTACATTCCTGGTTATAAACAACTCAAACCCACCGTGATGGACTTGGGTAGAAAAGAAGTTTAATGGGTAGATAGTGGAAGCTCATGATTGAACCAAGAGAGAAACCATAGATCCAGGTTCTGAAAATATGCAGGAAACATGCAAAGCAAGCAGCGAGGGGACAGCCTGACCAGGAGGTCCCTGGCCCACCACTGCTTGGTGCATTGTCATCAGCCTCCCACGAGGCTGCCACCTCTGATTAGAGAATGCTTCTTCAGTGGCCCCTGCCTCTCTGTGTCAGACTCAGCATCCAATGTTGGCAGGACCACCCACCTTGTCATCAAGGACCTTCACGACCTGCTTACGTCACATAGCTGGTTGGCAGCAGAGCCAGAATTTGAACCCACGTTGGGGGTGCCAAAGCCTTGGTTTTCCCTCTCATGAGCGAGCAAGGAGGGTCTGAATCTGAGCCGAGGGAACGGCAAGTTGGGGTTTGAGTTTAGGAAAGCCACTGCAGCCTTTAAGCAGGGTGGGTCACCTGGTCTGGTTTTTGCCATAGGAAGTCACTCTAGATGTCACTGGATGAAACCGCCTGGGGAGTGGGGAATAAACAGACACAGCTGCCAGGAGGCTGTGGCAGGCAGTCTCCCAGGTAAGAGACGATGTCATCTGCCGCAGATAGAATTGAGAGCAGAGTTGATGAGAGTTTTGATGACTTGGACAGGCACTGGGAGGTAATCTAGCGGAAGGAAGGAGTTTGCTATTTTGGGCTGGGAAACTGGCGGGAGGGGATTTGGAACAGGGCCATTGGAAGTGCAGTTTCGGACCTGCTGTGTCTGAGACGCTTCTAAGCCAAGAGAGGGCACTGACTGGGCAGGTGGACAGATGAGCCTGCTGGATCGTGGGGGAGCGGTCTAAGCTAGAGGGATAGATTTGGGAGTCAGCAGCATGTTGATGGTTTAAAGGCTACTCGTCTATAAGAGGTCACTCGCAGCAAGAGTGTGGCTAGAACAGAGAGGAAGGCTTTGGGCTGAGTCCTGGAATGCTCCGTCACTGGAGGTCCCGTACATGACAGGGAAGCTGAATGGACGAGGAGGGAGTGACCAGGGAGGCTGAAGGGAAAGTAGGCCAGTGTGTTGGCTGAAAAGGAAGTTTCTAGAAGGACTCAGAAGGAAGAAGGCTGATCAACTTCTTCACAGCTGCTGGCAGGTTATAGGGAATTGACTATTGACTTCGGATCATTGATGTCCTCAAAGGAGCAACTTGAGTAGAGTGGTGGGTCCAAAACCCCGTGGGCAGGAGCTGAGGAGAAAATGGAAGGTGCAAAGTGGAGACAGGGACTCCGTTTGGGAGAGTTTTGCCATCACACACAACACGGGAAATGGGGTGATAACAGGGGGTCAAAATAAGTGGTTTGTTTTTTTTAATTGAGGTGAAATTCACTTAACATAAAATTAACCACTCTATTTTATTTTTTAAATTAACCATTTTAGTGGTGTTTAGTACATTCACAGTGTTGGGCAGCCACCACCTCTATCTAGTCACAAAGCCCCACAGCAAACCCTTACCCATTAAATATTGTAGTTGTTCCTCATTTGCACCTGCCCCCAGCCCCCGGCAACCACTAATCCGCTTTCTGCCTCTATAGCTTTACCTATCTGAACAGTCCATTTAAAAGGACTTATAAAACATGGGACCTTTTGTATCAGGCTTTTTCACTTAGCATAATGGGTTCAAGGCTCTTTGGCGTGGTAACATGTACCAGCACTGCATTGCTCTGTACGGCTGACCAACAGTCCATTGCGTGGAGAGTTCACAATCATTTACTGTTTTATTAGTTGGTGGACATTTAGACGGTTGCCACCTTTTGGCATTGCTACGAGCATTCGTGTTCAAGTTTTTGTTTGAGCACCTGTTTTCGTTTCTCCTGGGTCTATACCTAGGACTGGAATTGCTGGACCAGATGGCAATTCTGTGTTTAATTATTAAGAAACCAGTAAACTCTTTTCCACAGTGGCTAAACCAGTCTACATTCCCACTAGCAATTCCTCCACGCCCTTGCCAACACTCGTTACTTGTTGTTTTTCTTTTTTAATTGGTGCTATGAAGACATTTTTGTACATAGCCTGGGATGTCCCAAAAGGGAGGGAGAAATAGATGCTGCTGAAGAAAAATGGGGTAGTTGCTGGGGAAAATCCTTAAGAAGGTGAGCGGGACTTGCCCATAAGACCCACACATGGGAAGTCCTCCAAAGTGAGAAGTCTGGATGCCGGGCTGCCAAAAAAAGAGAGAGAAATGTCTCTGGCATCAAGGCCGGAGGCTCGTTCAGCGGGCATGCCCTCTCTGGTCAGCGGCTTCTCCGCAGAGCAGCAGGCAGCGTGGGTGTTCCATTCTCCGTCACAAGCCCTGGTGCTTCGCGCAAGTGGGGTGCCCTCTAGAGGCCCAGGATGCTGAGCCGTAGAATGGAGATAGCAAAACGTCAACGGCTGCTCTCAGGATTAAGGGAGGCTGTATATAGCAGGTGCCCGGCACATAGTAGGTGCTCACTGAATGTAGGTCCCTTATATTGGCTCATCCTTCTGAGTAGATTCTGAATTTGCCGATAGGAGTAACAGGTTTATCCTTCTCAGTATCTAGCACCATAACTATAATGTTTATGGAATGCTCCATAAACATTCGAAAGAGAGTAAATAAAGAGTATTTACAAGAATAAAACTAATGATCAATAAAGAGGTTTCCCAATAATAGCAATAGTGACTATTTATTGGGTGCTTGCTATATGGCAGGCAGTTCCAAGGGCAATATCTCGTGTGATCTGCACGACGTGACCTTGAGATGTATATCCCCTCGCCCCACTTTGCAGAGCAGACTTGTCCAATGTGACATGGCTGGGGAGCAGCAAGCAGGCTGGGAGTTGAAGTCTGAAATCAAATTCCAGGCTGTTAGTCATCATCTTGTACCGTCTATCTAGGTGCTGTGAAACCCACGGTTGAATAATCCTGGCATAAGAGAGTGGTTTGTTGCGGCTGAAAATGGAACTGAGTTCAAGCTCATACTACTGACTGAATGATGGCCAATAAGTCAAGCGACAAGGCGTTGGGATAAGGAAGGAAAGGACTGTATTCAGAAAGCCAGCAATGTGAGAATATGGCAGACTAGTGTCTAAAGAGCCATCTTAAGAAAGTACAGAATTCAGGCTTCCTTTATGTCAAGGGGAGGGTGAAACAGGAGAGGCTGAGGTCAGGAGGTGACTGACAACCATAGACATATAGGTGCCAGCAAGGCTCCGAGGAGGTGAACTTTTCTTTGTTCTTGGTCAACAAATTCCTGTTGTTGTGGTTTTGGTCACGGTGTTCCTACAAATCTTTGACAAACACTTATTATTTTGTACATACTTCCTTATCTCCTCAGGGGAGGCAGTTTTTAGTAGGGAGCTGTTCTTTTTTTTTCTTTTTTCTAATGATTATTATGTCTACATGAAAGGCTCAGCTGCTAAGCAGAAGCTAGTATGCATAACGTAAAGGCTGTGGAAACAAGGCAGGCTTGAATAAGATGCAGTCAGAGAGACCAGGCAATGCTCTCTGTTACAAAAAGACCTCAAGGGAGATGTTGGGTGACTGCTTGGGGGAAGGGGGGGTGGGCACCAGTTGGATAATTGTGGAAGATTTGAAAAGACTGGAAAGCAATGCCATTGTTCAGAGGCAACCTCCGTCTTGGTGTGTTTGCCTCTCCTTAAACACCACTGAAATCACTTGGGCACAGAAATGTCCTCTTTCTAGTGTGCAGGTTGTGTCAGACACCGGAGGTTGGTTAATAAAGACACCCCGGGCAGATGTCTCCCAGGGGTCAGGTGGTTTCTTCCTGTTTACCAGCCCATCCATCCCTTTGTCAACATGAAGGCACTGAGGAAAGGGGATTAGCCATGAGGAGGCTGCCCAGTTGCTCTCAATCAATGCCGAGGGAATCAGATGGGCTTTTCCAGGTACCCTGCACACCCCTGTGTCCCAGAGCCGAGTACATGCAGGAGCCAGGCACAGCATCTCTTTCTCATGCTGGGCGGGGGCTCCCGGGGGCCATCTTTCTGTGCTCCGCCCCAGAACCATCCTTCACTTCCCATGCCCTCACCGCTCTCTCTGAACTGGCCCAGAGGATGCTTTTGGTGCCCTTGGCTGAGGTTGGATCTTGCCCCGGCTGCCCAGGCACACTCTCGGATCCCTTACATCTGACTGCCACTCCAGCTCTCTGTTTACCTCTGTTTACCGGAAGAGAGACTTGGCTTAGCACGTGTGTATCACTTTTGAGCTAGAGCAAGAGGTCAGGAGGTCACTGAGGCTTTCACAAAGTAAGAGTGGTCAAGACCATGGGGACAGCACTTCTCAGCTGATGGCTCTCCCCGGAATGAGTTTACTCCGATGGCGATAATCTAGCAAGAGTGAACTCCTCATCCCGTTCCTTGGGTTTAGGACTTGATCCACCCTCATTTATTGGTGTCCTGCTTTACAAGTCCAGCAGCTCATTTCACCCGACCCTCGCCACAACCCGGACAGGTTGGTCCTACACCGGTCACACCATCGTGCTAGCAAGAAGGGATTTGACATCCAGGGAGTTCAACCTGTTAGTCAGCAGTGGCTTCGCTGAGACACGTCTGCCTTCGACCCCTGGCCCAGAACTTGTTGACTTACACCCAGGCATGTTTTTAATATGCTGAGCTGACCGCCAATTATTACTGGTAATCATTTATCATTTGTCAAGATAGATATCACAGAATGTTTATAGTAACAGCCGTACTGAGCCATGAATGCATGCCATTTAATCATTAACGCTGTTGTCTTTCATAATTTCCCAGGTTTAGATCTGATTTCATGAGGAGCTGGTCTGTCTGTGACGCGTATTCTGTTTGCTCTTTAGACTGAAGCAGAGAAGGGAAGTGCCAGGAGACAGGTAAGTTACGCTCACCGATTTGGGTCGGCTCTGGGGATGTTTTTAAGAATCACTGGGACTCTTATAGAGTAGCTGAAACAAAGGATTTGAAAATCAACTTGGTGAATGATTAAGTAGAAAAATAGAAAGTGCATAGTGTGGTGTCTGACAAATGTTAATATAAAAATGAAATTGAGTATAAGCGATTATGGCTATGGTTATTATTCTAATGGTTAGTAATCTAATTCCCCCCCCACACACACACACCCTGTCTCTCTACTGCTCTGTTTTCCACATTTCTTTTCAATGTCTTTAGGATTAGCTTTAGCTCCATGCTAAAGTTAGCAAAGAATTTACCCTGAAAGTTAAGCAGAAAGTCACAGCCCAGTGTTAATCAGACAGAGAACCTGGGGAACAGGCGTGTGTAGCATTTCTTGTTCTGATCTGTCACCCAGCAGCTGGTTGGAACCACAGGGCTTTGCTGAGAAGGGTGGACAGTGCCCACAGCAGTGGCTCCAGGCACGTCATGGAAGGAGGGCCCTAGCTTGCACTAACTGGCTGGGACAACAAGCCCACCTTAGCTGGCTGCCGACTTTTGCAGTGGTTGGGTGTGAGTCAGTGCCTTTTGTGTCTTTGTCTTTCCACCCAACACAGGCTTATGAGCAAGGGTCTGACTAGAAGCAGTCTGGGCTCAGCCCCGACCTCTGGGACAGGTGGGGTGGGTAAAGGTACTTCTCAGAGGCTTGCTTGCTTGCTTGCTTTATTTCTAACCCAGCAGGCCACAGCATCTGATGCATGGTGCTCGTGAAGGTTTTATTATCAAGATAAGAGCAATGGTAGTAGCAGAGGTGATTTTCTAAGTAATTAATCCCAGCTACCGCCTAGGTAGGGGCCAATCAAATTGCCGGGAGCAGTGGCCCGCTCTCTGTAGCTGCTGGATTGCGGCAGGTGGGCACTAGGGGGCTTGAGCTGTGGGCATTCACCAATGGGTCCTGCAGCATTTTGACTTTCTAAGAACTGGCACAGCCACACTGGTGGGCACTAGCAGAGCATTAGGTGTGAATTGCAGCAATATTACTGTGGACCAAAAAGACAAGGAGCAAGCTAGCATTTTTAGAACCTCCTGCACAGATCTTGTATTTTTTTTGTCATGTTATTTATTATTCCACTCAAACCTCAGAGAATTCTTCTGAGGCAGTTTAGGGTTCTTCAGTCAAACACCAAGTGGTTCTTCCCCCTCCTTTTTTCTTGACTGGTTCTAAGACACCATCCAGTCCACGAGGCCCTTGCAAACAAGAAGCACCTTATCTGTGCTCCACAGCGGCTGTTTGCGGGGAGTCTGGTGGTGTTCATTTAGCTTGTGCTCAGTTAGCATTTACAGCGTGCTTTGCATACATTAACTCATTTAATCCTCACAACATCCCTGTGAGGAGATCCTGTTATTATCCCCGACTTGGCATAAAGACACGGAGGTACAGAGAGGTTAAGTACCTTCCCCCAAGTCACACCGCTCCTGATCTGTGGAGCTGGGATTTGAACCCCTGGCTTCATGCTGCCTGGGGTGCAAGCTGTCTGCAGTTGGTCTTGTGCTGCACAGGCAGGCAGCTTCCCACCTGTGACGCGACATCTCAGGGACCATGAGGTCATTCTCAGCTCTGTGGTGTTCTCTGCAGGGGGAGGCGCACAGTCTCTGCTGCACACAGCTCCCCTGGGCAGCAGGTCCTTTGTGGCTTAGCGACCCTCCTCCTATCCCTTGCTGGCTGGAGAGTTGAAGATGGGAGTTGGCTGTGACCCAGAGGAAGCTCCAGCCATCACCCACACACCCTCCTGGTGCCAGCAATGTTCCCCGTTTGGAACAAGTTTTCTGAGAAGAATGCACCAGCCTCCCCGTCCTGGCCCAGGGCACCTCACCTATTTCAACACAGCGGATTTATTCAGCCTATCGATTTGGGTCTGCTGAGCACACGGTTCAGCCCCGCCCCCCGGCCCATGTTCCCTTGCCTGAATTACTCCCCACAGAAATATCTAACACACACCATGATGTGTTGATGTCCGTCACTGCCTTCTTTTCTCCTTCCTACACATTCACGATTGTCATGTGCTCTGACCTTGATTTCTAGGTGGTTTCAGCTTTGGGAGGACAATGTACATAAATCCCAACAAGTTCTGATTGCAGCTTGAATCATGTCTTCTCTCAGTTGTTCTCCAACCTAAGGCCCCAGTGGAAGCTTGACATTTTCCCTGCCATGCCCATCACCCTCTCACTCAACCCTCTATCCCTCTGTCATGAACACCCCACGCTGGAAGACCCGTGGGCTTCCTTCTCCAGTGCTGAGCTGGGAATGACCTTCCACGCCATCCCACTCTCTTAACAGGCTGCTCCCCAGATGTCCCTGGTGACTATTTCACAGCTTCACAAATCAGCCACCCGCCTGAGTAATATTCCATTGTATATATGTGCCACTTCTTCTTTATCCAATCGTCTATCGATGGACACTTAGGTTTCTTCCATATCTTGGCTATTGGAAATAATGCTGCAATGAACAAAAGGGTGCATATATTTTTTCAAATTAGTGTTTTGGCTTTCTTCAGATAAATACCCAGGAGTGGAATTTCTGAGTCATAAGGTAGTTCTGTTTTTAATTTTCTTGAGGAACCTCCACACTGTTTTCCATAGCTGCTGCACCAGTCTGCAGTCTCACCGACAGTGCACGAGGGTTCCCTTTTCCCCACAACCTCGCCAGCACTTGTTGCTTGTTGATTTATTGATGATGGCCATTCTGACAGGAGAGAGGTGATATCTCATTGTGGTTTTGATTTGCATTTCTCTGACGATTAGCAATGTTGAGCATCTTTTCATATGCCTGTTGGCCATCTGCGTGTCCTCTTTGGAGAAATGTCTATTCATGTCCTTTGCCCATTTTTTAATTGGACTGTTTGTTTTTTTGGTGTTGAGTTGTACGAGTTCTTGATATGTTTTGGATATTATTCTCTTGCCATTTCTAGCACCCTGCTCTCCGTTTCCTCCAGCCCAGTCTCCTTTTCCGTTTTCCATCCCCCATCAGCTCTTTCCAGCTTGGAGTTCCTTGGGGCTCTTTTCTTTCTACACTGTCTCCCTGGGTGACCTGACCTGATTCAAGGGTGTTAATTACCATGTCATTTCTCTCCAGCACAGACCGCTTCTCAAGCACCACCCTTATTTCCAACTGCCCAAGTGATCTTTGCTCTTGGACACCACACAAACATCTCACGCTCATTTCCTAAACAGAACTCTTGATTCCCTCCCATCCCCAAATCTGTTCCTTTCTGAGCCTTCTCTAGCTCAATGAAGGATAATTACCATTAATCAGAGACCCAGGATTTGCCAGGCAACCCCCAAGTCCCCGTTATCTACATGAACCCTCATCTAACAATCATGATATGAGAGCGTGAAAATGATCTCCAACTGAATGATAAGGAAATAGATCCAGAGGTTAAGCAACTTGTCTTGGGTCATAGCAGCCAAACTGGGATTGGGACCCAGGCTCCTGACTGCAGCACCCCTGCTCCTCCCACTCCACTCGTGTCTTTTCAAATCCTGGCTCTCGCCTGATGGTTTGGAGACTATCTTCATCCTCAGGTACGTGAAGGGCCAGCACATGGCATAATTCCAAGGGGACGTTTACGGTGTCATCTGTGCGCATAGCACTCCATGGAGTTACATGGTGACAGCCGTTCACATAAGCTGGAGTGGGAATGCAGCCCCTGGAGGTGGGCAGGTGTTGGCCGTGGACGCACTCACTCTGACTTCCTTTGTGCCATCCATCCCCGTCTGACCCCATTCCGAGTCCTGTCTTCTCCTGCCCTCCACCCCACCGCACCTGTTCTGTGGGCCAGGCGCCTCTCGGCCAGGATCTCTGCCAGGCTCTGTGGACGCAGAGATGGGCCAACTGTGGTCCCCGAGTATGAGGAGTGTGTAGGTCAGGGTTCTCCAGGGGAACGGAACCAATAGGACATATATCTGTATATTAGCTGTAGTGATATGTATGGAGATAGAGATGCAGGGGGGGGCGGGAAGAGAGAGAGATTGAGAGGTTACAAGGAATTGGCTCACGCGATTGTTGGGGCTGGAAAGCCCTACACCCATACAGCAAGCCCGCAGGCTAGAAATTCCAGCAAGAGTTGATATTCCAGTTTTGGTCTGAAGTCTGGACGCACAGGCAGAATTTCTACGTTGTGTTCTTGAGGCCACAGTCCTTCCTCTTCAGGGCACCTTTGTGTTTGCTTGTCAGGCCTTCGACTGACTGGGGGAGGCCCACCCACATTATGGAGGGTCATCTGCTTTCCTTACAGTCAACAGAGTGTGTTAATCATCTCTAACATACACCCGCTGCCTCTTGCCTGTTCTCTAGGTGTCCAACCACACAGCTGGCCACCGCGGCCTAGCTGAGCTGACGCGTAAAAGGAACCATCAGGACGGTCGCTGATGAGAACATAGGCAGGAGAGCGGTCAGCGAGCACCGTCTGGTTCCGGCTAGGCTGGCGGCACATGCTAGGGGATGCACAGAAGGAAGGGGCTCGGGCTTTGCAGGGGGAACAGAGAGGTGAGCGGAGGAAGTGAGCCTTGAAAGTGAAACAGGCAAAGCAGGCAGCCCGAGAAACACCAGAGAGGCCTGAAAATGGAGGCACAGTGGGCTGGAATGTCCCTGGGTGCTGGCCTGAGGCAGTCGGGGTCCCTCCGTGGAGGGCCTGAAACATTACACTCACGTGTTGGTTACAGCAGCTCACCAGCCAACATCCTCATCAGGCCGGCTCTGAGGTTCTGGACCTTAGAACCTATCATCCCGTAAGAACTGTATTCTTCCAGAATTTTCTTTTGTATGTCTCCTTGGCTACTTGAGACCTTAAGGGCTTAACTCTTGAAAAAAAAACACAATTTTTTAATTTAAAAAAAATTAAAATTTGTTTTTATAAGTTGTAGAAGTGGGCTTTTTTTTTTCCAGTATAGAAAATTAGAAAACTATAGAAAACGAGAGAACAATTGGCTAAAATACCACAGCCAGTCTGTTTATCTAGGCCGTCTGTTTTCTGTGCACATAAGTACAGGATCTGTACTTGTTTATCACGTCTGCAGTCCTGGCCCCTGCTGCTGTCACATCCCGCGCTGGGACAGGCCACTCACCTTCCGTCCACCCATGCACAGTCTGTACTCTCTTGTTCAGTTGTCTCTTTTCCTAGAATGTGCGCTCCAAGCCAAGGTCTGTCTCGCTCAAGGTTGTATCCCCGTAACCTCGATATTAGGGACTTAGAAAATATTTGTTGCATCAACAATTGAAGGTATAAATATTTTGTTTTAAATTTAAATTAGAAAAACACATAGACATAGTTTAAGTACATGTGTTGTTTGATGGTGATTCTATTCATAAGTACATCTAGTTTGATTGTTGACCACCGTATACTCTTTTTTTATCTTCCTCTGTCAAGTAAGAATATATTATGAGCAGTGTTCCCTAATGTAAGGTTTTAAGTGCCACGTGTGTTTTCATCAGATTGATGTTACCCATCTGTGATAGCAAATGTCTAATGGCTTCTTCCTTTTTCCTCTTTTCTCAGGAAAAAGTCCAGTCCCAAATCTGAACAAGAAACCATGAAGCTCAGTGAAAAGGACCCAGCAGATAACAAAGGAAGTGATTTGGAGAAAAAGAAGTTGGTCAGTGCTGGTTTCCTTATCTCCTCCCTTACATGAGTGTGCTGGCGACTCTGGGGTAGCCCTTCTTTAAGGCGAGGTCAGGCAGAGAAGACAGAGCAGAGGTTGGAAGAAGAGTCTATGTGAAGTTGCCATGTGAATCGTAAAGTGTACGCAGGGAGGCCCAGGCCGCTGATGGCTTGCACTTCAGTTGATAATGCTATCTGCTGCTGACCTTCTGAATTTGGGGTGTGTGTGGTGTGTCTCCATTCCAGAGGTCATTTCTCAACAAGGGGATATGGATATCGAAAGTGATGATGCCATGATCCTTAAGTATATGCCCAAACCCATCCTCCACCCCCACCCTAAGGCCCAGTTCACCTGCCCCCTCCTCCAGGAAGGCCTCGGCACTTAGAAAGCCTCTCTCCCTCATTGAGACTTCTTGGGCCCTGTCTTGAAACCAGATGCAAAAACCAGCAGCCAGACAGCACATGCTCTGTGCTGGACGTTTACACAGGGCTCTCGTTCGGTTCTCTCGGCCACACCAGGGTAAAAGCATTACCCCCCACAGGAACCGAGCCTCAGAGAGGGCTGGCGCCACTTGTCCAAGGCTATGTAGCGAGTTCAAGGTGGAGCTGGCCTCAAACCTTGACCCACTTGTCCTTGTCTTTTATGACGGGTGTGGCGCAAGCAGGACTCAGAAAAGAATACGTCCGTATCGGCAATGCACCTTTCTTTAGCAGGACAAAGATCAACACAAGTATATCTGCCAAACTGCCGGCCAAATGTGAAATTCACAAGCTAAGCATCACTGTCCCATCTCACAGGTGTGACAGGGGAGGTCCAGGAGGACAAGCCACCGCCTCAGGTCACGTTAAACACACATTTCCTCCCAGTGAATACGTATGTTCTTGGTGCTCACGTTCGGTTGAGTCAAGTCTCCACTGTCCAGGCATCTGGTGTGATGGGGCTGGGCCTTCCCCTCCCCTGCCCCTCGCACACGTTAGGCTCCATCACACTCAACTATTTCACTTCCCCAACCCCCCGGGCATCGGTGCCTGCGGGTCCTGGCTCGTGTCCTCCCAGCCCACTGGCCCTGCTCTGCCTGCGTCCCCCGCAGGCGTAGGCACCCAGCAGCCACCTCTTCCAGAAAGGCTTCGGTGATCCAGCCCCAGGTTGGCTCAGTGCCTTCTCCAGGTTTCCCCGGGAATCCTCAGCTACTGTATGTCACGTTGCAAAGACAGCTTCTGTGTCAGAGCCCTGCCCTGGACCATAGGTCTGCGATGGGGAATGGGACAGCCGGCTGAAACGCAATTCCGGAAAAGAACCGGTTCTCCCAGAGTTTCCTGGATGATTAATATGCAGAATGGTCAGCACCCCGAGGGCTTCAGGTGCTCAATACATAACTAGCCTGATTTTTGAGGGCTGGCTTGTCCTTTTGGATGTTTTGGCTTCCTGTTGAGCAGTTATTTTCTCAGGGTTGTGAATTTCGGGGCTGGATGGTCTCACAGGTGTGTGACATGACACACGTCCGCACATCTGCAGTGGGCCACGCCTTTTATTCCCATGTGTGTTTTCCATTAAACCCACTCTGCTGGCTTTTTGTCTCTTTTTTTGTGTGTGGACTTGAGGCCACCCTGGACTTCTAGGGGTTCTGTGCTCCCCACACATGCCTGCCAGCCTCTGCACCTGCTCTCTGCCCCTGGGAGCAAATGGCCAAGGTGACCTGTCCTAGACACAATCAAAAGTGCTCCTCTGACATCTGAGGCAAATTGGCCATGAGGCAAATTAATTCTCCTGCGTCCTCATGTGCACGAGGGGCCTGCTGCCTTAATGCTGCCCTGAGCCAGTCGGGGGTGGGCAGGTAGAAGGTGTGCCCTGAGCCAAGGCTGCATGAACAGGACGGAGCAAGGACAAGTGGCAGGACCGTTTTCTTCCAAACCTGCAGCCTCCCCATTTGTTCTAGAGCGGCGAGGCAGCCGTTGCCCATTCCCAGCATGCTTTGTATCTGAGACCAGAGTAACTCTGCAGGAAGATCAGAACAGGGTCAAGCTCTCATTTTGCACTTGTAATCGTGGTGGCTCAGAGAAGCAAAGCAACTTGCCTAAGGACACACAGTAAAAAAAGTAGTGATTGGCAGTGTTTCATATATGCTAATTGAAAGCATAAAAAAAAAAAAAGCGGTGGAGCCTGGGTTGGAGCCCTACCAGCCTTCTACTGCAAAGCCAGTGAACTTTCCCTTCTGTCCCAACCCTTAAAGAGACACGCCCTGGGCTTGTGCCAGTCACTCCCCTCCCTGCGGCTGCTGGCCTTGCTAAGAGGGAAAATAAAAAGTTTCCAAAGAAGAATCCACACCCTGGGGTGACTCCTGCTCCTGAGAAGACATGCCTCCCTTCTAGGATTCTCCAGTTGCTGGGATGACTTGGGACCGAGGGGAATAAAAACGTTGCCCATTTCCTGTTCAGACAAGAGCAAATTGCCACACTTCCTGTGCGGGCGCCCCGCCCCCTTCTGTGGACTCTGCCTCCTCGCTCACGGAGATGCCTTGGCAGAGCCAGGCCCTGAGGCCTCTCGGAAACCGAGCATGGACTCCCAGGAGCTCAGCTCAGCTCACCTCATACGGGGCCCCAGCCCCCCAGGGCCCCCCAGCGGAGCCTGCCCTGGGAGCAGGACCCCGGGTGGGCGGAGAAAACAGGTAAACAGAGAAACCGGCCTCTGAGTTCACCATGGAGGGCTTGGAGCCCCACTGTGGGTGGCCGGCCACAGGGCTTTGGTCAGGGAGGCCTGCCTCTGCGTCCTGGTGTCCTTGTCCCTGTGGCTTTGGCCGTGGCGCTCCAACAGTCTAGCTGCAGTTTCCTGGGGCTGACAGCACTTTCTGGCAGTGTGGCTGTGCTCATGACACCACGCTGGGTGGTGTCCCTTCTACCGTCCCTGCCCCACAGCAGCCACCCTCTGCCCCTGACTGAGACTGTTGGTTAGAGGTGGTGGGCACAGGCGGGCCACACAGGGGCAGGGGGGTCCAGGAGATGGCTCCCACCTGTCCTTCTCCACCCTCTGATGGAAAATTGATGAGGTTGGGAGCAGGGGGGCCCAGGGAGAGAAGGTGCCCAGCACAGCCCGGGGGGTCAGGAGGAGTGACATCTGATCTGAGACCCAGAGGATAAGTTTCAAGGCAACAGGTGATGGGGAATGGGCGTTTTGTCCGAAAGGTGACTCTGTTTTGTCAGTGAATCCCATTCAGTTCAAGCTGCTCTTACTGCAGAAAAAAAAAATCATCCCTCAGTATCCATGGGGGGTTCGTTCCAGGACCCTCCCCGCCCCCACCCCTGCGAATACCAAAGTCTGTGGATGCTCAAGCCTCTTATAGTAAAGGGCGTAGTTTTTACATATAACCTACGTAATCCTCCCGTGTATTTTAAATCATCTCTAGATTACCTATAATACCTCATTCAGGGCAAATGCTATGCAAACAGTTGTTATATGGTATTGTTTAGGGAATAATGACAAGAGAAAAAGTCTGTACATATTCAGTACAGACGAGACGTCCAGCATAGACCTAACTACATAACACATGCCAGCAACCACGTGACTTCTTTTTTTCCCCTGACTATGTTAGATCTGTGGTTGAATCCATGGCTGTGGAAGCTGTGGGTGTGGAGGGCTAACTGTATTCCATCCCCTTGGCTTATAAAACCTCCTCTCACCTTCCATTGGACCATCCAGTCAACAGCACCTTGTCTGCAGAAGGCTCGGTGCCTAGAAGCAGAGAGCAAGAAGCAAGACCTCCCCTCTTAACAGTAAGCCCCCCGCCCACTGTGCAGCCTCTGCTGCTGACTGTCATGGGCCCCTGACACAGGACAGGTGAGGCCCTTACCTGCTTTAATGCCTCTCTTCCGCATAATATCCTAGGAAGTGTGTTTAATATCCCCATTTACAGATGGGGACGCTGAGTCACAGAGCCGCTAGGTGACTGATCTAAGGTTGCACAATGGTCAGAGGCAAAGGGGTGGGGGGGGGCCAGATGGAGTAGAATCAAGAGATCAGTGTAAACATTAGGAGGTGGAGCTTTCAGGGAGCGGACATTGGCCATGGCTCTCAGATATGTACGCTTCAGAAGGGGCGATTTCAGGTGGACATAGCCACACAGGCCAGGCCAGGACAAACCTTGGCATGTCACTCGGGCAGCAGCCATTCTGTCTGGCTGGGAGTGCAGGGAGAAACCGAAGAGCAAACACCCTTTCTGAACGCTCCCTACATGCACACAGCACTGTAAACGTCCTCGTCCAGCAGCACATCGACCCCGCAACCACCTCGGCAGCCAGGGTTGCTGTTTAGGTCCCACGTTACAGCTGAGCAAGCTGAGACCCAGAAAGGCCAAGAAGCTGGCTACGGTCCCACAGCTGAGGGGCAGAGGCGTCTGGCATGACGCGCATGCTACAGGAGGCTACCCAGGTAGGCAGAACAGGGAATTGGCTACCGGGGTCCTGCTGCCCATTCCAAAAAATATTTGACTGACACAGTCCCCTGAGCTGGGGACTTCACCTGTCTCATTTACTGCTGTGTCCCCAGAGCTTTGTCAGGGCCTGGCACCTAGAACATACACACACGTTGAATGATGGCAGAGAAACTGCCTTCCAAGAGCACCTGGGTCGGTACCCTCCAGCCGGCGAGTGGCCCATGTCCCCTGGCCAGCCTAGGATGGCAGCCTCTCTTGCCGCTGGCTCCTGCCACCTGGCCAGCCATTGCCAAGGGGCTCAGATGTTTCTGCTCCATGGCTTTGTTGTGGCTGTGGCAATCCTTGGATGGGGCCACGGGAAGGATTACATGCAGGCAGGTGCCTGAATCTCTGGGTCAAGTCCTGTAATCTGTCTGCAGGTCCTTCTCCCAAGGTGGTCATACTGGCTTGTGATTGACCCCTCTGCCTGGAACGGTGCATGCATAGGTGTGTGTGCACGTCTGTGTGGCTGTCAGGAGCCTCAGGGCCCTGGGCTCTTCCAGATGAAGAGGCAGCAAGGGAGACACCGTGAGGTGCAGTGGGTGATGATGTGTGCGCCGGAGCCAGACCACCTGGCTCCAGTCCCCATCCCAGGCAGGGCCAACTCTGCCTGTTTCATCACCTATAATACCAGGAAAATAATACTGACCTGTGGGATCCATGATATAATAACCAGAAGGTTCTTAGAACAACGCCTGGCTCATGGCTCTTCCTAAGTGCCAGCTGCTGCTGCTGGCAGCTTCGTCTGGCTTTGCTTTTTGCTCCTGTGCAGGTCAGAAACTGGCCAAATCCAGCTAAAATAGCAGTGTGGAGCCAAGTGCCCCGGTCTCACATGCTGTCCTCTCCTTCCCCAGGACTGGTCCTGCTCTCTCATCGTGGCCTCACTCGTGGGCGCCTTGGGTTCCTCCTTCCTGTACGGGTATAACCTCTCCGTGGTGAACGCCCCCACTCCGGTGAGTGCCCTGCGGCCGCGGGATGCCCCTGGTAGGGGGCACTGGGGAGACGCAGAAAACTGGGTGCTACCGTCTGGTGCGGGGTGTAGCGACCTGGTGCTGGGTGGTACCGATCCTGCAAACCTNTTGGGTTCCTCCTTCCTGTACGGGTATAACCTCTCCGTGGTGAACGCCCCCACTCTGGTGAGTGCCCTGCGGCCGCGGGATGCCCCTGATAGAGGGGGCACTGGGGAGACGCAGAAAACTGGGTGCTACCGTCTGGTGCGGGGTGTAGCGACCTGGTGCTGGGTGGTACCGATCCTGCAAACCTTCACAGGTCAGTTCTGTGCCAGACTTGCTGGACACTGGGGGAGAGGGGTATAGACAGAAGAAACCAGCCCTGCCTTCGAGTGGGAGGTGGGAGATCCAGAAACAGACCATGATGGCAATACGCAAGTCAGTTCCTTGAGGCTGGAGTGTGGGTGCCCTCGGAGAGTGTAGGAAGAGGTGGGGGACTAGGAGGTCCCAGGGACGGAAGCTCACAGTCTTATTCCCGGGCAAGGAGGTGGCATGGTGTCTGAGGAGCCAGGAGGCGGCTGAGGCGTAGAAACCTTTTCCTGATCTGTTCTATTTGTACTCCTAGATTTTCATCAGAGCAAGAGGTCACTTGAGAATCTGGTAGTTAAGATCCATTGTTGGCTTTGCTTGCTCTGGGATCGGGTCATTAGGTGCTGTTCCCCCAGCGCCCCCTAACTCTGCCCAGCTGGTCTGCAGAGGAAAGTTTTATTCTCACCTACCTAGGCTGTTAGGTTTAGGTGCTGCTACCCACTGCCGGTGGGGCTGGCTTCTGCCGGACCTGCCTCCACCCTGGGGGCAAAGTGGATGGGGGGCGTGAGGGAATCCTTCCTGGAGGAGGTGATGGAAATCTGTGTCTTGATGGTGGAGCGAAGGCGCAGAGGCTGAGCTATGAGACATTTGCAGAAGTGCATGATGTGGGTGGGGCAGAGGATGTGTTTTGGGGTGCAGAGGACAGCAGCTGGAGAGGCAGACAGAAGCCAGGCTGTGGGCACCCCAGCTGTTCAGGCTTTTTCTGCTGTTCAGGCTTTTTCCTGGTTGGAGGCCCAGCACCCCCATGGACAGAACTCCATGGAGGCTGGACCCTTGGGTCTCTAAGGCCTCTCAGGAGCCCTGGACTTGCAGAGGTGCCTCAGGGATCCAGACCCCTTTAACTTTTTCACATTTGGGGGCCTCTGTAAGTTCCTTTGAAAAACTGATTCTGATGCTAAAAACAGTTTGAAAACCAGGGATGGTCAGGATGGTTTCTCCAAACGCCTGCAGCTATCGCGGCTTTGGTTTTGTCGTTGTGATATCATCCCAAGGCAGAGGTCTGGTTTGTCCATATTTGTCTTTAGAACACGACTGGGAATTTGCTCTCTTGCTTCATCTGGAAAGTTCAGCAGAAACTCCAGCAGAGGGTGGAGGACCTTTGTACTCATGGCTTGAGGGCCAGACGTGCAAAACTTGAACCTGGAATAGAATGATACGGGTAGAAAAATAGTGATTCAAGTAATGACTGTGGGAATGCAAGCAAGGGGCAATTTTGTCATTGTTTCACACAAAAAATTAATGAATAAACGTTTTTCTAGAGCAGTTTTAGGTCCACAGCAAAACTAACCAGGAA
Organism: Hipposideros armiger; assembly: GCF_001890085.2. Classification (NCBI taxonomy): domain Eukaryota; kingdom Metazoa; phylum Chordata; class Mammalia; order Chiroptera; family Hipposideridae; genus Hipposideros; species Hipposideros armiger. The sequence goes on from NW_017731687.1 coordinate 659,432, forward strand.
GTACAGAGATTCCTCATATACCCCTTGGTCCACCCACACACTCACAGCCTCCCCAACTGTCAACTTCCCCACTAGAACCGTACACTTGTTAAAATCGATCAACCTACCTTGACATATCAAAGTCCATCGTTAACTCTAGAGTCCCCGCTTGGTGGTGGATGTTGAATGGGTTTTGACACATGTATCATGACACGTACTCACCATTGTAGTATCTTACAAAATAGTTTTTTTTTTTTTTACTTCTAAGGCTTTGTCTAAATCTACTTTTTCCCAAAGGTTGTTCATACATACTGCTTTACATCCTTTTTTGGCTTCATATTTATACTGTAAGCATTTTTCCATGTTACTGAAGATTCTCCCTTCCCAGGGTTTCTAGGAGCTGCGTATTTCTGCGTCGGGTCGATGTCCCACCTTCCTGATCTGACCTGTTAGGTTGTTCTCAATTTTTCTCGAGTGGAAGACGCTGCTGCATTGTTTAAATAGGGGCCTGTGGGTCACAGGTTTGGTTTGGTTTGATTTGATTTGAATCAGAGCTGGCAGAACTGCCGGCTCCCAGGAAGAGGGGGGGTCTTTCCAGGCCTGAGGTGTTGGTTTCTGGGTGATCCAGACTGTGGATGCCATCCCTGTCTGCTCCAGCCCCTGGGGTCCCCAAGCTGATTGGAGCTGGGAAGCCTGAATCTTTGATTCAGCATTTCCTCATTTCATAAAGTTCTTCTGGTTGAACACAATGGGGCAAGGAACAGGGTGCTCTCAGGACTGGATAAGGTCTGCTGAGAGGGGTGGGGGCAATGGTGGCTGCAGCCAGACACAGGGAACACAGGGTCGGCCAGGCCAGCCCACTTGGAGGGAGCACGTGGGAGTGGCACTGCTGGTGTGGACAAACTCAGACAAATAAAACTAGGACGTCCTCTTTCCGACCCACGGGAGAAAGACGCTGAGTTTTATTCAGCACCTACTATATGCCGACACCATGCTAGGGACCACACTCTCCTTTAACCCTCCCAGCAGCCCCATCCACAAGCTAGGGGCATGACTCTTGTTCTACAAATAAGTCATTTCAGAATTGGTGCTTGAAACCATCACCCTGAACGTGGGCTGGATGAGATGTTGTTTGAAAGTCCCGGCTGCCGCCAGGCTGATTTTGAGCAGCCACAAGCAATTTTTAACAGTCATGAAGATACTCTCCCTTTGCATTCCAGCCAACCATAGGCCATGCAAGGAGTGGGGAATGTTATCTCAGGATGAGCTGAGGTCTGTGTGACTGTGCTGTCCCCCTGTAAACACAGCTATGCAATCTCTCAGAAGAATGTTCCAGCAGGAGAGAGGCTCAGGATTAAATTTTTTTTTTTAATAAGAAAGATACCTGGGAGTGCACACCTGTCTCTGCTCCTGCCTGAGGCCAAATAGGAAATGAAACTTTCTTTCTTCGCATTCTATATAATTAAATCCAAGCATCAGGCTGGCTTCCCTCCGTGCAAAGGTGGAGGAGGAGGGAACCCAGAAAGCTCTGCAAGCCTCATTCTCCTGACTGTCACGGGCAATTGCTGCATCTCCTTCCCTCGTGTTCAGTTTTCATTCTGAAAGAGCCCTGGGAGCCAGGTATTCTCAGGCGTCCAGAAGCCTAGAGGCTTCTTTGCCACCAGGTAGCTGAAGTACCCCCGGGAACCACGCAGTGGGGAACACATAAAGTGCCACAAACGTGCAAACTGGATATGAAGGGAAGTCAGACAGGAGCCGGACATATTCCCTGGGAGGACCTGGGAGGTGTCCCTGAGAGCACCCCCACGTTCGGTGACTCACTGGGAGGACTCCCAGGACTCAGCGCATAGGTGTGCTCGGGGCTGTGATTTATTACAGCGAAAGGATGCGAAGCGAAATCTGCACAGGGAGCAGGCACCTGGGGCAAAGGTCACAGGAAGCCAGTGCAGGCTCCAGAGTTCTCTCCCAGTGGAGGCACGCAGGGCAGGACGCACGTCATTTCCAAAGCAATGAGCTGTGATGACACCCGCGAGGCGTCCGCCAGGGAAGCTCCTGAGAGACTCGGAGTTCAGGGATTTAATTAGGGGTGCGTCACCTAGGCACCCTGTGTGTGGCAGGCACACACTTCCCATCGCAGAAGGAAAGCGGGCGTTCAGCATACGCCATGCTGTTTGCACAGCTCAGGCCCTGTGAACCTCTCTGATAGGCCTGGAAAGGGTGACAACCCTCCCGATGTCCGAAGCCAGGCCAGGGCCAAGCTTGCAAGCAGGTTCAGAAGAGAACAGCCTCAGGCCAGGTGTGTGAACCGTTTCTGCACAGGAGGCCTTCGCTTGGCCACTCAGGTGACCTTAGATGGCACTACGGGCTTGTGAAATGTGGTCCTCGCGTGGTCTTTACTTCAAGGAGCATGGTCTGGTGGCAGACACTTTTGTAAAGACTTCTAGACGCTTCTCCTGGCTGTCCCGGTGTGGTCGGTGGTGCACACGTTCTACAAATGCCTCAGGCGGTACGCCGGGCTGTTATGCAATGGTGTGTGGACTCTGGCCCGTCTACACAGTGTTCTATTTACGTGTAGTTTTATAGCATCCTGAGAATAATTTTAGATGACTTCATCGCCGACTCTGTGTGAATGAGTAGGGAACATGGATGTCGTAAAACAGGCCACCAGGTAATTTACTTCCCATCGTCTGGCAATTTCTTGACATCATTTGGGGTTGTCCTAAGTCTTCCTGGCTGCGAACTGCATAGTTCAGTGTGTTCCCAGAAACCCGGCCCCTGAGTTCTGAGCTGGGGAGATGATGGTAAAGTCATTCGTGGATTTATAGGCCTGAGAAATCAACAAGCCAAGGACCCTTACTTTACAGACACAGAAAGACTGATACCAGCCCCCCTGCCAGCCACCCAGCTCCAGATGCGTTTAGTGTGCTTCTTGTGGTCCCAGTGCTGTGTGTGACACCCATCCTCGCACTAAATCCTCACAGTGACGATTTGAGGAGGGAGATGATGTCACAGATGAAGCCCCTGAGGCACAGAGAGGCTAAGTAGCATACTCAAGCTCACCGAGCAGAGCAGTGGCAGAGCTGAGAGCTGACGAAAGTGGATCCCAGCGTCCTGAACCTTGGAAAACCCTGCCCTTAGAGGCACAGCGACTTGCTGCAGGTCACAGAGGAACCTAGTAGTACAAGCAAGTCTTGAACCCAGAACTCCCAACTCTTTGCTCAGCCTCGTCTCCCTTAACCAGGTAGCCTCTTATTTGTTTCTTTGCAGTTTGGGCTGTAGTCAGCACAAGTTGTAATATAAATACTCCCTGATAAATTCGTTACAAAATTCTATGAGACTCATCATGTCTTCCCAATCGCAGGAACCTCCTGATTGGCCTGGGGGCCTTCAGTCTAAACTTCCTGGAGTAGCCTCCACACTGCACCCACCATGTCCTAAAATACAAATCAGAACTTTTTTATTCCAAGCGCAAACCCTCCAAGCACCCCCCAGCACCCACAGGATTAAGGGCGGACTCCTTAGGCTGGCTTTTCAGGTCGGTGGTGGCCAGCCTCTGCCTAGCTCTCCAACTTCCCTCCAGCTGCTGGCCCACCCTCCAACCCCACTGAATGGTCATGGTTCCTCTTTGTCAGCATAGGGCTGCCGGCTTCTCTGCCTTTGAGAATTCTGACACTACCGTCCAGCCTGAGCGCCCGCCCCCCATCACCTGCCCGGCTGGGTTTCCTCAGCCTTTCTCAGCTTCCTGCCACCACAGTACTTTTCACCCCATGTTATAATTGCATATTTACCCTGCTGTTGTCTTCACTAGATATCAAGCTTCTGGAAGGCAGGGGCTGCAGAGCTTATACCTGGAAGGCAGGATGGGAACCTGGACCCCTGGTGGTAAGGAGGCTGCTACGCAGAGCCAGGTAGAAACACACAAGGACGGGTCTCTTGGAAGCAGGCCCAGTGGAAAGGTAAAGGATGGAGTCCACGAATGAGGCGGCCCAAAGCGCGCCTAGAGATTAGCTAGCTCAGTGGCCTTAACGCTACAGCAGGACTTCGAATAGCGTGGTTTCGTTCAATGTCATTTCGTGATAATGTGTAAATGAGATGCATGGGTCACCTATTTTTATTATTATATGGTGCCCAACCCACATCAGAAACTCAATTTAAAACACAAACACTCATGTAAGCACCTGTTCTGTACCACGCATTGCAAGTCAGTGTCCANCCTGGTGAGGAGTTTGTTCTAAGTGCAGTGGAAAGTCTCTAGAAAGTTTTAAGTAATGGAAAGTGTGTCAGTGTTTGCTTTGCATCACTCTGGCTGCTCGTGGACCTTGAACTACACAGCAGGGCAAGCGTGGAACCCAAGGCTATTGCAGCTGTATGAGTGTGAGGCAGTGGAGGCCTGGACCACTGCCATACTGTGGGGCTGACGTGGGAGAAGTGATTGGACTTGGGAGGTACTTGGAAGTAGTGTAGATAGGACTCAGTGATGGATTGTATATGGGTTGTAAAGAAAATAAGAGATATAAGTATTATTCCAGGCTTTTGGCCTAAGCCACTATTTATTTACTCAGCTGGGGAAGACTGGGGAACAAGGGGTTAGGAATGCATTTGTTGTAGGGGATTTGGGTTAGCGGTGGGAATTCAGCAGCTCTACCTTGAGCATGCTTGGTTTGAGATGCCTACTAGACATGCAAGTGGAAACGTCTGGGAGGCAGCTGGGTATATAAATCTGGATTTGGGAGGAGTCTGGGCCAGAGATATAGTTGGGAATTGTCATCATTAAGGTAATGGGGCTGGATGAAATCACCCAGGGAGGGAGTGTGGAGAGAGACGAGAATAGGAGGGAGATGAGCTAGAGCTCTGGGACACCCCAAAGCTAAAGGGTCAGGAAGATGAGGACAGATGACCCTGGAGACAGAGAAGGTGAGGCTGGAAGGGAAAAACAGGAGAGGGTAAGGTTCCAGATGTCTGGAAAAGATGGTGTTTCAAGAAAGAGTGTGTGGTCAGCCGTATCAAATGGTGCTGAAAGGCTGTACCAGGGGACAACAGAGAGCTGGCAGCTGCGTTTGGGAAGGCGGGTGTTCTTGCTGAGTGTCTCAGGGACAGTTTCCAGGGAGTGGGAGAAATGATCTCATCAGAGTAGGGTGAGGAAAGAAGGGAAGGTGAGCCGACAGTGTTTATTAAGGAGTTTCACTCTGAAAGGAAGCTGAGACAAGGAACAGTGGCTGCAGTTGGATGAGGCCAAAGANTGCCTGGCATCCGCTGTCACCTAAGCCTCCAGGCTGCCTTTTCTCTAGGCCTTTGCTGGATTCCCACTTGGAGAGGACAGACATTTAATTGCTAAAGACATCGCTTTGGAGCCAGCTTTCAGGGAACGTTTGAGAACGTGATCCCGCTGGGGGCACAGGCCAGGCTCGCATTCTCTGCAGAGGCCCCCAGGCGAGCCTAGCAGTGACTGACACGAGAGCCGCCCTGGTTTCCACCAGGCTCCGGAATGGCTGGAAAGAACAAGAGGACATTTCCTTCCAAACAGCATCCCGTTATTTTCTGCACATTAAGTCCAGGAAACTGGTCACTGCTGCAAGTGTGGTAATAAGCGGCTCCAGGGGGGGGCTCAGCAAGGCTGTTTGCAAGGCGGCTGCAGTTGCTCGAAAGGGTGTAGGATTGCTCCAGGGACCAAGGTCACAGCCGAGAGGGGCCTTCTATGTGTAACCCAGTCCAAGCTCATACCACTCACCACACAGCAGCCAGTGAGTCGAGTGGCAACGAGTTGGGGCAAGGAAAGCGACTTTATTCAGAAAGCCAGCAAGCTGAGAAGATGGCAGACCAGTGCCCTGAAGAACCATCTTAAAGTATAGAATTCAGCCTTCTTTTATGTCAAGGGAATGAGGGAATGGGAAGGGTTGATGACCAGGGATACCCGGGCACCAGCAAGGTCCCAGGAAGATTGCTTTGTTCTTAAACCATACATACTTCCCTCACCTCCTCGGGGGATGCACTTTCTGATAAGGGGCTATGTTTGCGAAACTCAAGCAGCAAGCGAGCTCCTGGAACGATTAACACGTCTACATACAAGACCAAGCAGAAGCTATTAACCTAGAGGGTGGGAACAGGACAGGCTTGAGCAAAACGGAGCCAGAGAGGCCGAGCACTTCACCCTGTTATGCATGCGTGGGGGGCCCCTGTTTATTGGGCGGCAAGAGGGGTGCCTGTGAAGTCCTGGGTATTCATTCCTCCAGCTGCTCTGAAGGGTCTCCACCCTGTAAATACTTGCTGTAGCCCTCGGGGCCCCCTGGACCCCCACCTTCCAGTGGCCCCACATCCCTTTGGCTTAGCAATTATCACACCATTTCTCCTGCTAAACTCTGTGCTCCTTGACGATTGTTAACTTTGCACTCGTCCAGGGCCTGGCCAAGTTTCGAGCCCATCACAAAGGCTTAACTAATACTTTTGAATCAATAAATGTACCATTGTGCTTAGCCGCTTAATTTTCGTGCCATAATTGTGAAATTAAGTGTCCACTCATGGATCATTGCATTTAGGCTCTGAAGCCAGGTAGGTCTCCTACTTCCATCACACATCAGCCATGTAACTGTGGGCAAGTTACAAACTCCTGGTTCCCTCCTCTATAAGTGAAAGTTTCCACCGCTAGGATTGCTGTGAGGATAAAATGGGATAATTTATATGGTTTGGCAGAGTTTCAGTAGTTGTAAATGACAACAATGATTTTGTCTGATTGAAGCTAAAAAAAGAAGTTGTTGAAAAAATAGTGAGCAGCTCGTAATAGATCAGTGAGACGGCTGGCCAGCGAGGCTTGGGAGCTCTGCAGCCTGGGATAACAAGCCAGAGCAGGGCCCGAGCTGGTCCTGTGGGGCTCCCTGCTGCCACCCCTGCCATCTGCTGCACCTGGCATAGGACACTCAGCTCCTGCTGGGGCCGCTGCTGTCCCCCAAACCCAGTCCTGCCAGGGAGCTAGCTCCCTCTGCTGCCGTACAATTCTCAGCCTCGTGCAAACTCCAGGCCTCTGATTGGCTGAGCCGTAGTCACATGTTCACTTTGTAGCTGCAGGGGATCCTGGGAGAGCAGGTGTCTGACATTTTCAACCTCTGTAGTGATGAGTGGGCTGTTTCCCGCAGGATTCATGAAGCAGGAAGTCCTCCCAAATGGGAAGGGGGCTTCTGACAGTGGGTAGCCAAAAGGATGACAGATGGTCCCTGGAGACATGAACACTAAGGGTCACTGCTAACGTTCGGCCTCTGACAGGGAACACAGTCCCCACTCTGAGGCCGCATGGAGCACCTTGGTGAGTCAGAGACAGTCGGCCGTTATGGTTTATGGTAGTCCCAGTGAGAGGGGATGGTTATGTGCAGTGCTTACATTTGGGTAGATGTATCCTAGGGCAGACGAGAAGGAGTTTTTTTAGAGGAATTTTCTAGAAATGG
>NW_017731687.1:667868-678968 GCF_001890085.2 Hipposideros armiger
TTTTGCAGATGAGGAAACCAAGGTTCATCTAGTTTACATCATTATCAAGTCATGATGCTGGGGTTCAAGCCCAGGTCTGTGCCAAGCTGAACCTATGATTTTTCCACAAGGCCATGTGCTGGCTGTGGAGAGCTTTGTGGGCCCCCACTGGGTGGCAGTGGGTAACTCTGAGCATTTCGGGGATGGAACCTACTTAGGGAGGAGAGTGCCATGACCTCAGTCTTTGGTTCACATTGGAATCACCCTGTCCCAATCCCAAACCCAGCATCAGAATCGACAGTGATGGAGACCTGGTGCGTGTGAAGTGGTTTCTCACTGTGGCTTTAATTGGCATTTCCCTGTTGACTAGTGACGTTGAACATCATGTCATGAGCTTACTGATCACTGAACTTTTTTGGAGACTGTTCAAGTCTTTTGCTCATTTTAAATTGGGTTGTTTGTCTTCTTCTTCTTGACTTGTTAGAGTTCTTTATATATTGTGGATATAAGTCCTTTGTAATATGTGTGTTACAAGTATGCTATCTCAGTCTGTCACTTATCTTTTCATTTTTACTTTCTGGAGAACAGAACAGTTTAACTTTTGATCAAATCCAAACAAGCATTTTGTCTTTCTTTTATGCTTAGTGTTCTTGTGTCTTGTATTTTTGCCTCCCCCAAGGTGGCAGAGATTTTCTCTGATGTGAGGTATGTGCATTTTTAGCACATTTCCCAGGCGATTCTGCTGTGCACAAAAGTTGGAGAAGCCCAGATAAAACGGTCACACTAGGTTCAGAGTCAGACCTGAGTTTGACTCCCAGGTTTGCCACTTACTAAGCAAGTCACATTGTTGCTCAGAGCCTCAGTTTCTCTATCTGCAAAATGAGGTAAAAATAGGACCCATCCAAAAACTTTGTTAGAGTTTACGATGACGTAAAGCTCAAACAGAACTTAGCCAAGCCCTGGCATGAAGAACGTTTTCTGTCAGAGCTGTTTTATGTGTATACCGGCAGCAGGATGGGACAGAAGGAATAACATGGGTTCTTCTTTGTTTTTAGTACATCAAGGCCTTTTACAACGAGACGTGGGAAAGAAAGCATGGACATCCGATAGACTCAGACACGCTGACTCTGCTGTGGTCCGTGACGGTGTCCATATTCGCCATTGGTGGACTCGCGGGGACGTTACTGGTGAAGCTGATGGGAAAGTGTCTGGGGAGGTCAGTGGGGATTGTCTTTGCTTGGGTAACCCCTCCGCAATGTTAATGATTTGTCTGTGCCATAGTCAGGGTCCCAGCAGGCAACACAACTCCACTTAGCTCAGCTGGAGAGATTTTTATGTCAGGAGGGGAAGAGGTAGAAATCGGGCGCCAGAGGCCAAGGAGCAGTGAAGCCGTGGACGACGGGCTGATGAGCAGAAGCTGAGGGACTGGACTCTGTGAGAACTCTGCTGTCCCAACAGGGCGGGAGCTGGGAAGAGATACCCTGGCTTCTCTCTCCCTCCTCTCCCACTCTGCCACTGGTGTCTCTCATTGGTCCAACCCACGTGGAAGCTAGAAACACCAGGAGCCTTACGATGCAGCCCAGGAAGACCAGGTCCCAGACGGAGCAGGGCTGGAAGGAGGAGATCAAATGGAAAAGAGCCGGCAGTGTCGTAGAGATAGTCCCATCCAAGCCCACACAGCTCCACTTTGAAAAAATCAGGTGCTTAGACAGTCTCCCATTATATGACTGGATGACGATTTATTGAGCCAGTTCCCTTTAGATAGACATTCAAGGTATGTCAAGTCTTTTACCTTACAAATATGGCTGCAGCTGAGTATTAAAACTTCATGTTGAGATTTCCCATCCTGGCCCTCTCCAGTCAGATCCACTTTACCTCATGAGCTTTAGTCCCTCACTTATTTTTGTCATAAAGAATTCTCTCAGATCAGATTGATTTATCAATAAATTCCCCAAATGTTTTCTTTGTATCCTTGCTCATAACTTCCTGGAAGATTGGAGGTGTTACTGGACAAAGTAGAGTCTCTGGAGCGTTGATGCCTAAACTTGAATCATGCGTCTTCCACTTACTAGCTGTGTGCCCTTGGCCAAGTCACTTAATAGATTTGAACCTCAGTGTCCTCATCTGTAAAATGGAGACAATTGTTCCTACTTTGTAAGGAATGTTATAAGGGCTAGAGAAAGTAATGGAAGGAGAATGGCCCATTCGCAGGAGCTCAATAAATAGAAGCTATTATTATTCACCATATTATTTACCATCATCCTCATCATCACCTTGACAACCATACATAGTAGGTGCTCAACAAATCTCCATATTGCATTGACCTGAGTTGGAAAGGAGATTCATCAAACCCCAGGAAATCGCCCCAGATCTTGGGGCTACAGAAACGGTGTTAGGAAAGGTGCCGCCCATTCATTTACACCCAGCCTCACATCCCCGACAAGGAGCACATTAGAACTACGTGGGTTCAGAGCAGGCTTCCCAGAGGCTGGCGCAGGAAGCCACCCTGAAAACACCCACGAGGGGTTCATGAAGGTCTGCTGCCCCGACAGCTGCCCACATTTTCCTTGTCCCCAAGGCCACTTCCGGGGCAGTAACTAATGGGATCTCGGAACTAGAGAAATATGACTATCGCATGCTTAGTGAAAGCTGCCATTTTCCGAGGTCCCCAAGGTTCCAGGCGCTGTCATACACTCTCTTGCTTAGTTCTTTCTACTCGGTGGGTCTGTAGAAGGGGAATGGAAGCTGAGGGAGGAAGGATGTGGAGAGATTAGATCAAAGGGTAGTGGTTGTTATGCCGCAAGCAGCTGCCAATTCCTTTTTTCATCATTCTGGGAGTAAAGGTTGAATTGGGNTTTCTTAAAACAACTCAGCCAATTGGGAATAGCAGGAAATTTCCTTAAACTGATAAAGATTATCTATAATACAAAAACACAGCAATCATATTCTCAATACTAAGATAGTAACGTTTCTTCTCTGAGTCCAGGAGCAAGACAGAGTGCTCGCTTCTCACCACTCTGAGACAGCATAGTCCCAGAGGTCCCTGGTAATGTAATAAAGCAAACCAAAAATTTAACATAAGATTATAAAGATTGGAAAAGAGGAACTAAATCTGTCATCTTTCATAGAGGACATGAATGTGTAAAACGTCTCAAAGAATTTATAAATAAACTTCAGAATGAATAAATGAATTTGGCTAGCAGGGTTGCTGGATAAAAGGCCCACAAACTTGTATGCTTGTAATAAATACTAAGTACGATTTTATTTCTCTGTTATAAGGTCCACGCCCTGAAAGGAATTGTGTTCCTACATGGAAAATGAAATATATAAACTATACCATTTGAAATATTATTAAAACCCTATAAATACCCAGGAATAAGTCTAATGAGAAATGTGCAATCCTTATACACAAAAATATATAAAATATCATGAAGAGATATTAAAGAAGACACATAAATAGAAGGGGGTTTCATCTTCATAATTGGGAGACCCAATATTATAAAGATATAATTCTCTCTATATTGATTTACGGATGCAGTACAAACCCAGTCAAATCCAAGCAGGTTTTGTAAAATAGAAATTGAAGGCAGCTTCTAAAATGTATATGAAAATGAGAATTCATGAAGTAATCTCCCAGAAGAAGAAAAATTGGAGGACTTAATCTACTGGATATCAGCACTTATTATGAAGTTAAAGTAATTTAAACAGCGTAGGTTGGTGCAAAGATAGAAAAATAGATCAGTGGAATGGAGTCTGAATCTGACCCATATGTATGTGGACACTTCATCTATGGCAAAGGTGCAGCTGGAGAGCTGAAGAGAAAAGTGTGTTTTCAGTAAATGATGTCAAAGTCCATCAGAGTCACCAGTGGTTGGGCATCCCAGACCCCCAGCAGGCTGGCACTCGTTTATGACTGTGGTGTGTGGGAGCCGCCCGGCTAGTCTGAGGGGGGCCGCAGACTCCGAGTCGAGCAGAGTGTCAGTATGAACCTTTGTTTTTATGTTTGGCAAATTGTATGTGAAGTTTGTTTAAAGATGGAATATTTCTATGTGTTACATCTTTCTGGAAGCATGGATTCCTGTGGCAGTTAGGAAGGAAATAATAACATATGCAACCATAAAAATAACCCCTTTTTGTTTACACATGGTCCTATGAAATTTCTACAGTTACAGCTTAGGTTATTATTTTTACAACTTAGCTGTTTTCTGTAAAACAGTAGCTTATTTTCAAGAATCTGTATCTGTGTTTTTCTGCTGCCCCTCCTCTTTGGGGAATTGTCTTAGGGATGAAATGCAGAAAGCACAATCCAGGATGACAAATGCTGTGTTTATATTGACACGCTGACATTTTATTTTATTTTATTTATTTATTTTTTAATTTTTTTATTGTTAGTTTCAGGTGTACAGAACAATGCAATAGTTACCCTTTTCACCCTCAGACACGCTGACATTTTAATTCCATTAAAAATGAAATCTGAACGCTGCTTCAGATTATTAACCCTAGGTGGATCGTGGTTTTAAATATGAGAGATAAAACAATCCATACTCTAGAAGATAACATAGAATGGTATTTTCACCATCTTGAGATAGGGAAAGATTTCTTAAACACGATAGAAAAGACACTAGTTTAAAGTAAAAGTACTGATCCATTGGACTGCATTAAAATGAACGCCTTCTGGCTTTTGCCCTGACCCTTGTCCTGACACTCGCCCGTCCCCTCATACTGACATTCACCATAGCGCATAGCCCTTGCACTGGCACCTCCCGTGCCCTTGGCACCTCGCTTTTGCCCTTGACCCTTGACCTCACCCTTGCCAACTATATATGTGCCTTTGACTTGAACCTGTCACCAGATTCCTGCCTGGACTTCATCCTGACCCTGGTCCTGCCACTTGCCCTTATCCTGACCCGACCCTCTTCTGAGCCTTGCCCTGATCATCACACTAGTCCTTACTAACACGTCATCCACCCCTACCATTGTCCCTACACTCACTTAACTCTGATCTTGACACACCCTCACCCTGAGCTTCGCTGTGGCCCTGACCCTCAACCTCCCTCTTACCTTGGTCCTGGCCCTAACCTGGTCCTCACAACAAAAAATAAAATAAAATAAAAATGAAAGATAAAATTAAGGACTTCTTGTCATAAAAAGAAAGAAAAACCATAGATAGCAAAAAAGAAAATGCTTGTAATGAATGAAATTGACCAAGGGCTCCTATCCAGAATACATTAAGAGCTCTTACAAATCAATGAGAGAAAAACAGAAAGCCTACTGGGTTATCGGAAACGTCATGACACATTTTTTGCAACGAAAAACAGAAAAAAATATGTCATGACTTTTCCGACAACCCAATATTACAAAAATGGTTAAGAGACTGAACAGGCATCTACACAAAATGGCCAATAAATTTAAAAAATCAAATTAGTAATGAAAGAAATGGAAATTAAAACCACAGTGGCTAAACTTAAAAAGACTGAGAATGTCAAATATTAGCAAATATGTGGAGCAACAAGTATTTCATAATCTCTTATGAAGGTGTAAATTGGTACCATAAGTTGGGGAAATTGTCTTTACTAAAACTAAACATGCATACATTATGACTGCCATATATATTACATATATATATACATATACATGTTCATACATAAATACAGAGGGTGCCAAAAAATATTTTAAGAAAGGAAAAAACTATTAATTGTAATATTCAATACACACTGATAACAAAAGATGAACACAAGTCACCTTTGACTTCTGCCATTACAAGAGGTGCTCAAAGTGGTTCCCATCAGCGTCCAGACACTCCTGATGATGGCGAACTGCTGCTTGAGCAACGCTGACCAAAGTGTCCANAATAATCAACGCCAGTGATGAACCCAGAGCGAGGAAGTGCCTTGCTCAGGATCACACAGCCAGAGGTGGCAGTGGGCGCCAGTGGAGACCCTGCTCCTGGGATGGACAGCCTAGTGATGGCACCGCAGTTGGTCAGCTCCCTCATCAAACCCCTCCTTTTTTTCTAGGAAGTACACTTTGCTGGTCAACAATGTGTTTGCGGTTTCCGCTGCCTTGCTGATGGCCTGCTCTCTACAGGCAGGCGCCCTGGAAATGCTCATCGTGGGCCGCTTCATCATGGGTGTGGATGGAGGTGAGACTCACCCGGGGGATGGGCAGCAACACGTTCTTAGGGGTTGTTGTTATTTTACATATGAGAACACGGAGGCTCAGAGTCATGCGTGCGACAGTCAAGTGCTTAAGGGTGAGGGTTCTGGCCTCAGACTGCCTGGGTTCTGCCACTTTCCTCTGTTAATTTCATCACCTTGTCTGTATCGGTTAGGTCTTGCTGCATAAGAATAAAAAAACAACCCAAGACATAATGGCTTAAAGCAATAACCATTTCCCTGGGCTTACAATTCCGTGGGATGGCTGGGCAGTTCTTCGGATCTGGGCCAGCTCTGCTGACCTCTGCTGGGGGTCACATGTCCGTGGTCGGCTACAGGCCAGTCAGCAGCTGGATGACTTCAGATGGTCTCGCTCCTGCATTTGGTTGTTGGCAGGTGGGTTGGTTTTAGGGGTCCCCGCTCATCTCTGCTCTGTGTGGTCTCTCAGCCTCTGATAGAGTGGCCCGGGCTTCTTCACGTGGACTTCTCAGGATTCCAGTGAGTGACAAGAGGCACAAGTCCCATCCAACAAGCTCTTGTAATGTCTCTGTTTGCCACATCTTTGCTAATGTCTCGTTGGCCAAAACAAGTCCCACGGCCAGGTGTAGAGTCAGTGTCAGGGGACCTAACTACCCAAGGATGTGGACTCAGGGACCATGAACACATCAGAGGCCACACCAACAGCCTGCTCACCGTCTTAGCCTCTTTCTCACATCTGGCAAAGGGACTTCATCATAAGGCCTTACTTGTTGGGGTAGATCAGTAAAAATGAACTGATATCCTATGTGAGTAAACACTCAGTCCACTCCAGGCACTTAGTACCTCCCCCCAGTGCCAATTATGGCGGTGGTATCATTGCCGTTATTGTTGCTGTTGCTATTTTTATTCTCAATTAACAAAGTGCCCATCCAGGATTTGGACCAGGATGGTCTGGTTTCAAAGACCATGCCTACTTAGAAGAAAGGGTGGAGAGCTTGGAGCATGTAGCCTTGAAAGTCCTTCCCTAATGGAGGCCAGTGAGAGCCTCTTTCTGGCAGCGTTATATTTTATCCATTTGCCCTCTTTCCTGTTGTTCTGGCTGTCTTGCAATTCTGGGGGAGGTGACACTTATTACACATAACTTGTTGCTCTCCGAATTTCCTTAATTAAAAATAAGCTGAATTCAAAGAGAGATGTCCGTTTTACAAAACCACATATTCAAGGGAGATGTCTTTTAGACCCTTGGTTCTATGAGCTTTTCAAAATGAGACAGAAAAAGAAGCAAGAACAAGGAGTGGAGAAAAAAATGAATTCCTTCTGATTCCTGGACCGGAATGTGGTCCATTGGAGTTGGGCCAAGACATGTGAGCTTCATGTCGTTAATTCTCACCAAAGCTCCTCCAAGCAGAGACAGGAATCAGAGGGCGTTTGAGGTGAGGCAGTTGGTCAGAAGGAAAGGAAAATTGCTGATCATGAGAGGAATCCATTGTCCTGCTCGAAATAAATAGTTTAAAGCCAAAAGATAAGCCGCGGAGTTTTCAGAAGGTTGTGCTGCTCAGACTGGGTTCTCATGGGGTATTTGGAACCATAGTAGAAGCATCAGACACCTTCGTGAAATGTCCTTTTTCTAGAAGGTTTGGAGGAAAAAAATCAACACAATATTTTTGCATTGAAACAAATATGATGCAGTCTGTTGTTGGAGGCAAAACCCCCTGCACACAGTAAAGTCAAAATACAGGAGTGCAGAGGCGTTTTGTGCTTGTGGAGGACTGTGTGGGACATGTCCCTTTCACAGCCTTCCCAGGGCTGCCACCCTCCCAGCNTGGCTCATCCACTCTCCTTTTTCAAGTCTGTGCTCAGATGTCCTCTTCTCGGGGAGGCCCTGCCTGGCCACCCTGTGTAAAATGACACCCCCTTCTGCTTTAGCTTTCTCTGCAGCATTTGTCACCATCTGACATGCTACATCTGTTTTATTTTTACTTGTTTATTGAGAGGAGCATATGAGCAGACCCTTTGTCATGCTCATGGCTACATTCCAGAACCTAGAATGGCGTTCAGCACACAGTTTATACTCAAATGTGTGTTGAATGAATGAATGCCAGATGAATGAGTGACTGTTAACAGAATAAATGGCTATGAGTAAATCTGGCAACCACCATTTGGCATTCGTGGTTACTGGAATGCCAAAGCTCTCATCGAAAGCATGTGACCTTGACCGGGTCTTAACTTTCTACATCTGTTTCCTCATGTAGGAAATGGGGTAATGAGATTACTTAAGTCACAGGGTATCCAGTGAGTATAAAGCACTTAAAACAGTGCATGGCATGTAGTAGGCACAATGAATGTTAACTACCACCATGGGCTTTATTTTATGTCTTTTTTAATTTCTTGAGGCTCCAAATAACTTCTAGGTGCCATCCTGAGCACTTTACGTAAATCATCTAATTCTCACAAAACACACCAGCCAGAGGTGGCATGTGAATTGAGACTTTTGTGAGATAAGATTCATGCAACAAACAGAGGGTCTCCAAGGACAAGGGCCATGAGCTGGGACCAGCCTGGCATCTCTGAGGGACAGTGAGGAGGCCAATGTGCATGGAGACAGTAGTATCAGGTGATGTGGCAAAGGCCGTCTCATGCCGAGGTTTGTAGGCCCTGGTGAGGAGTTTGTTCTAAGTGCAGTGGAAAGTCTCTAGAAAGTTTTAAGTAATGGAAAGTGTGTCAGTGTTTGCTTTGCATCACTCTGGCTGCTCGTGGACCTTGAACTACANATGATGGGTCTGAGGTCCTGAGAGGCCCAGCAACTCGCCCAGGGTTACAAAGAATGCAGTTGACCAGAAATTCAGATCTGGGTTGCTTTGACCTCAAGCCTGCATTCTTTTTATTACATTGTGCCGATTGCAATGGCTTCTTGATGCATTGTTCGTCTCCCATGGGGGCTATTGGGGAAGAAGACGAGGCTGAGTTCAGGGTGCAGGGCTGGGGTGGAAGAGGTTTGAACATGCACCTGGGAAAGAAGCTCCGCTGGAGCTGGGCATTGTGGGAGTCAGGTGGGCGTGGTCACCGACGGGTGGGGGAGGGGTGGGCGTGGTCACTGGTGGGTCAGGCCTTGGGGCCCATCCTGGTTAGGGGACTTTGAACTTGTCTGTGATTTGGGAGAGGGATGAGGAGCATGAGGGGCCAGCAACTGTCTCTGGGTCTGAGCCACCCCGCTGTCTGTTCTCAGGGATGCAGGTTCAGAGACAGTGGTGTGGTTGATGGAGAATCAGAAGCATTTTTTGGTGTGTTTCCTTATCAGAGGGAGCTACAATGGCATGTTAATGAGATGTGCCAGCAGAGAGGGAAAAAATGATAGTCACAAAAGGAACAAGAGGCGAAACTTGCTGAAGCAATATCCTTGAGCAGGTGAGGGGAGCGGGGACTAGTACGTAACTGGAGGAATTGGCCTCAGATAGGCGTGGGGACAGCCCATTCATAGAAGTACAAGAGAAGACAGAGTGTCTGGGCACAGACGCAGGTAGGGTGATACCTGTAGAGGAGACACGCGAAGGGTCTCTTCGATTGCTTCTGCTTTCCCGCTAGAATAGAAAGCAAGGGCATCAGCTGAGAAAGACGACAGGGGATTTAAAGAGAGAGAAGATGTCCTCAAGGACTATGAAATAGTCCTCAAGGAGAGCAGGACCCTGAATGAACCAGGCGACTGGGGACTGCTTACGTGAGAGCGCTAAAGACCACTTGAGGTTGGTGGCCATGAGGTTGGTGAGACCAGTCAACACAGCTGTGTGTGTTTCTCCAGCCAAGCCGAGCTTTGTGGTACATGTGTGAGATGGGCCGAGCTCTAACCGGGGATGGGGTTTTGCTAGGCACGTATCAGGAAGGGGGTTGGATCAGTGGGTCAGGGAGTTGAGGGTGTGTGAATGTTTAACATAGCGGACCTTGGAGTTAGAGCTGGGGAAGCAGGAATGGACCGACGAGAAGAGGGTGACAGATGGTGGGAGCAAGTTACCATCTTGGCTCATAGCCTTGGTCAGGCTGAAGAACGGTTACGAGGGTAAGTGGTGGGCGCCAGTATCTCCAGAGGTTTCCCATCTCACTAGGGCTGAATGAAAAGTCCTTTCTAAATCCAAAGTGAAATAGCATCCCCCCGGATGTATCTTCCACCACTCATCCTGGTCCTGTGGATCAAGTTTAAAGCATGACGTAGTAATAGTGGAAGGCAGCTTGCACACGTTCCCTGAGTGTCCTCTTCTCCAGGCTAAATGGCCCCAGTCCCTTTGGCCATTGCTTACGGGACATGGTCTCCTCTCTCCTCTCCACTCCATCTCTCCTTGTATTCAGCCCCTCCTGCCGAGAGCTGATCATCTCCTGGGCTGCACAGGGAAGAGTCTACACCACTGGAGAAGCTCAAAACAGTGAATCAGGTGTCCGGGTGGAGTTCCAAGGGGGCGCTGGCATTCTGCTCTCAGAACCAGCAGGGCACAGATCCCCCTTATTTCTGTTGCTGTATTTATCTCCGGGGGAAAAAAAATGAAAACACAATGATTAAAATCCCCCTCTCTGAACCCCAGTGGGTCAGCTTTGCGAATTATTTGCAATTAAGGTTTCTATTCTCACTGGGACGCTGCCATGCTGGGGGTTATTTTGGGAAGAAATATATTAAATGATGAACTTGCTTCAAGGGTGTGCCGCCCTATTTGCGAATGTTTCAAGTGAGACTTGAATGCGATTTTAACATTCCTAGCATCGCACAAAACACACCATCGCATCTAATGCAAGAGCTCAGGCCAGAGCCCTTAGCGGCCTCCTTGGTTCCTCGCTTCCTTCCCCCTCTGTCTGGTCCATCTGTAAATCCCATCAGCCCTGTCTTCAAAACACGCCGGGACCTCAGCACTGCTCACTCCCTCCACTGCTACCATCCGGCCCCAAGTCACTATCAGCACGTGCCTGGTCTCTTGTCAGAGCTCCCCTATTGGCTGCTCAGTTTCCA
>NW_017731687.1:682873-688302 GCF_001890085.2 Hipposideros armiger
CACCACCACCACCATCACCATCACCATCACCACTATCACCATCACCACTACCAGTATCATTATCATCAGCTATTTCCTCTTCTATGAAACCCACCTCTGCGCCGTACCTTATGGATTAAATGATACAGTGCATGTTAAAGCACTGGCAGTTTGTGCAGAGTGCTGGGAGTGGTGCTGTGGCTACAGTGCTGCTTTGGTCAGGGTGAAGCAGAGGGAAGTGCTGTGACCATAGCCTTCCTGCCTCAGAGGAGACAGCGCTCTCACAGCCGCCATGTTTCCTTCACAGGCATCGCCCTCAGTGCGCTCCCCATGTACCTGAGTGAGATCTCGCCCAAGGAGATCCGTGGCTCTCTGGGACAGGTGACTGCCATCTTCATCTGCATCGGTGTGTTCACGGGGCAGCTGCTGGGCCTGCCTGAGCTGCTGGGAAAGGTAAGTGTGGCTTCCCGGCCAACCACGTTTGTTCTCATTCTGTGTCACCTTCTCAGCTCCCCATGTCCCTTGCAGGACAAAGGCAGTCAGAGGTGAGCCCTCCTCTAAAAGCTTGTCCTTTGGTTTGGGAATTCTTGAGCTTCCAGGCCTTCACTTATGATTAGAGAAAAGTTTTTGAGTTCCTTTGATTGGGTTTGATTTGGGGGGGAGCGGAGAGACATAAAGAATACAGAACAAATTCTAACCTTACAGAATGTTCAGATCCACCCACTACTCTGTAGCTATTGTTAAAAGCTCAATTAGTGTTCATTTAAGCTTTTACAAACCTATATAAACATATACAATTTTTCAGTGGCATCGCGCCATGCACATTGTTCTGCAACTTGCTGTTTTCATGTAATATATTTAGGGCTTCTTTCCACCATGTTTTGCTTAGCTCTGCCTCACTCTTGAGTCTTTCCTGCATGAATATGGAATTGCACATTCTTAAGTTTTTGGCGCTCTGGAAGCAGAAAGGCCTCACCTTGAATCCCAGTTTAACTAGTTACTTGCTGCGTGGCCTTGGCAAGGAAGAAGATCTCACCCAGGTTGGGGTGGGGTGGGTGTGATCAAGGAAGGCTTTCCAGAAGAGGCGGCCTCTACATGAGCCGTGAGGGTGAGCAGGAGTTCGGCGGCTGATGATGGGGTTTGGAGGGAATGCGTTGCAGAGAGAGGGAATAACTGAAGACAAGCCCTGCGGTGGGGAACAGCCCTGTGAGGGAAACGGGAGGGGAGAGCGTGCGTGGGAGCAGGAGGCCAGGCGCCTGCTCACGGAGCTGATGTGGTCCTGGAGGAATAGGGAGCCCCGGGCGGCACTTGAGCAGAGGAGTGACATGGCCAGATCTGAGTTAGAAGGTGGCTCTGAGGGGGGGCTGTGCTTTAGGGTGGGAAGGGTGCGTTGCGGGGAGAGAGACCTAGCCGGAGACTGCTGCTGTTGGTGCTTGTGGTGAGGGGAGGGTGACGGGGGACACTGAGGCAGTGGCCCTGGGGGTGGCAAGGAAGGGAGGGCTGAGTCTACAGGACTTGCTGCCTGGACCCAACAAGGACGAGGGGAAGAGACTGGCTGGGACGCCTCCCAGGGCCCACGAGGCATCCCTTCCCACTTACACAAGAAGGCCAGGGTGGAGGGGGGAGGTTAAAGCAGGAGCAGCGGTCAAAAGCCTGTTTGCTTCCAGACCCGCCTGTGGGGCATGGCTGACTTAGCCAAGCACGGGACCTGCTGGCTTCTCTGGGAAGGTGGGGAGGAATCGGACACCACTTCTGCTGTGCGCGCTGTTTCCTCACGTCACGCCATTCTCCACCACCAGCTGGGTGCCCTGCAGTTCAGCTCAGCTCTGACACTACCTGGACATAGCGTCAGATTCCACAGGCGAAGGGCTCAGTCCCACAAGACTGCCCCCACTTCACAGGCCAGTGGCAAGTCAGGTTGTCACCGGGGCTTCTGCCTGACTGGCTATAAATCAGAGGTTCCCATGTCCTCCTCCCATGTCCTTGGCTTCGATCAATTTGCTGGAGTGGCTCACAGAACTTGGGTTACCAGTTTCCTTACTAGATCAGCGGTTTATTATGAAAGGATATAACTCAGGGAAGACAGATGTGGGAGATACAGGGCAAGGTGTGTGGGGAGGGGCAAGGAGCTTCCATGACCTCTCCAGGAGGCGAGCCACTTCCCAGCACCTCCACGTGTTCCACCCAGAAGCCCTCCAAACCCCATCCTTTTTGGGTTTTGTAGAGGTTTCATTACATAGGCATGGTTGACTAAATTGTGGCGATTGGCGATTGAGTCAGCCTCCAGTCCGTCTCCCATCCTTGGACTTCGGGGGTGGGGCTGAAAGTTCCAACCCTCGAATGACCTGGTTGGTTCCCTTAGCATCCAGCCCCGTACTCAGGTGTGGTCCAAAAGTCACCTCACTACCTTAGCTCAGGTGTGGTTGAAAGGGGTTTGTTGTAACTGTCAAGACACCTTCTCACTTCAGAAAGTCCAAGGGATTTAGGAGCTCTGTGCCAGAAACGGGAGGAAGACCAAATATATGTATTTCTTATTATAAATCACAATATCACCATAAGGGGGACCCAGGGTCCCCTTGCGCCTGAGCCTTCCTAACCCTAGAGCCACCTCCTGCCTCGATCAGGGATGGTTATAAGCTGAGGAATCAAGTACGGAGGCCGCATGGTGATTGGATAATGAGAGCTGGTTGGCATTTCTCCTTTACAATTTCTGGGGGGGAATATTCTGTGGTTTTTATTGGGGCCAATCATATGTAACATAAGGTTTACTGTTTTCATCATTTTAGAAGGTACAGTTCCACAGCATTAGGTATGACTTTTTATATTTCAGCAGATCCAGGTCACCTCAGAGGCATCTGTTTCTGGTCTTTTCTTATCAATCCCTTGGGGTTATTATGGCTACAGTTTGTTTTGCTCTTTCGCAAAAATGAAAACAACTCACACCTTACCTTTGCAGTTGTCACATACATGACAATTTCTATAATTAATGCGAGCATCTTGGAAACGTCTTTTTACCAAAGCGAGGTCCCACACTAAAGAGATTCTTTTGCCTTTTGTTTTTAAAGACGTTTTAAAATTACAAAAGTAAACATTACGTGTGTGACAATAAAACCAATATAACAATTACAACCTCAGCTCTTTAAACATAAATATATATATATATTTTTTAAAGTCAATTAACAGTACTGTTGTCCTCCCGGGGTAAAAAGTAAATATCTGCCTCAACAGAGGCTAAGCTTTTTCTTCTCTGACATAGTTTCCAACTGCTTATCCCTCATCAACGTCCCCTTTCGCTAATCAGCATCAGGCCGGTTCTGTTACATGGGTCCTGTCTCAGTCCAGTCAACCTGCTGTAACGAAGACCACAGGCTGGGTGGCTTATAAACAACAGAAATGTGTTCCTCACAGTTCTGGAGGCTGGAAGTCAGAGATCAGGGTGCCAGCACCATCAGGTGGGGGCCCTCTTCCTGCCTCATAGATGGTCACCTTCTCGCTGTGTCCTCACATGGGGAGACAGAGATCATCTCTCCCTTCTGTTCTCGTAAGGGCACTGAGCCCATTCACAACGGCTCCACCCTCGTGCCCTAATCACCCCCAAAGGCCCCACCTCCTAATTCCAAAACCTTGAGGGTTAGGATTTAACATGTGAAGGGGGGAGGAGGTGTACAAAGACATTCACTGATAACAGGTCCCAGGTCTTTCTTGATCCTCGGTCCCCTGTCTTCATTCACTCATCCATTCAGCACATTTGCTGATCACTGTGTCAGGTGCTGGAGCTGCAGCTGCGAGCTGTGCAGAAAGGCTTGAGGCCAGCCAAGCCCGGGGAGATGGCGCCAGTCCAGAGGAAAGATGCTAGGAGCTTGGATCAGGGCGATGGCCGTGGGCATGGAGGCAGGTGGATGGGATTGAGCGATGGGATGTGGGGTCTGAGGGAGGAGGGGTCAAGGAGAACTCCTGCTGTCTGGCACATCAGCCAGGTAGAATGGGGTACCAGATGCTAAGACAGGGAGCCCTGGAGGAGAAGCAGCTTTGCGGGAGACGAGAGGACGAGGTCACTGAAGTGAACTGCCGTGTCACAGGATGACTTGTAGGTAGCGCTGATTCAAGGACTCTCTCCCTGGAACAGCGGGCTCATAAGCATGATGCTGACAAAAGCGCACAGTGCCCATGCCCACCCTCTGAGCGGAGCCAGCTGAGAAGGAGTGCCTTTGGTTCCGGAAGTCTGTTTTTTCCCCTCAGATTGGATTTTCCCAGATGGTCGGGGAGCTGGTTGGGAGGATGTGTGAGTAACTCAGTCAGTGTCTGTGTTTCACCTCCATGCTCCAGGGCACTGGGCTTCTGGTCCGGGCAAGAACATCAAGTGGACATTTTCATTCACCTCTGGGATCTGTGACAGTCTGGCCACGTGAGAGCCACAGTTAGTTCACTGTCAGAATTTCATTTTCTCTATACTAATCTTATTTCTCATTTACCATCAAAAACAGAGACAACTGAGCTTGTAAAAAAATTTAGAGAGAAAAACTGTGCTTCGGTGCAGGCAGTCGCTTTGCAATGCAGAGGCTGCAGGCAGTAGCACGCAGGCTTTAGAAGAGGCCGCCAGAAAGCAAGACGGGGAACTAAATGTAGGAATTAATGCTGGTGCCGTGAGTTTAGGCAGATCCGCAGTGCAAACAATGTGGAGGCTGAACGCTTACGGGATGTTTTATGCTTCCAAAGGATATTTAAAAAAAAACCAGATTAATTAGCTATTTCTCCTGCAATGATAAACTTAGATGAAAGTTGTAGGCAGAAGTGCGGGAAGGCATGGAACCACATGAGGGCATGAATGAGTGATTTCCTGTGCCCAGGAGGACATCGGTCTGGGTGACGCGTCAGGCCAAAGAAAGAAGGGGGTGCTCCGAGTCCATCGTTGTTGTAATGGTGACACACTTCATGTACAGCTTACGTCCATTTATAGAAATATTTAGTGCTCAGCTTAGAACACTGCAAAATATATAAAGGAAGTAAAGCCACTTGAAATTCTGCTGTGTCTTTTTTGGGGGGTGGGGATGGGGGTGGGCAGACACTTTTAATATTTTGGTCTATTTCTTTCTATATTTCTATGTATCTGTTATGCAATAGAAATAATACTGTGCTTACATTTGTGTTTTGCTATAAAGAAATCACTTGCCATCCTATCAAAATCATGTCTCTATATCACTTTGTAAACACATACTTTTAAAGTAGTGTTAGCGTCATATTCCATCACAAAGGTGCACTGTAACTGCTGTCCATTATTGAATGCGTTTCTGAATTTCCACTAACATGAATAATATTGAAACAAATATCTCCTTTGTAAATCTCTGAACCCCTTTCTGTTTACTTACTTGTTTGATTTTTATGATTATGATGCATCCATTGTACACCCCTTGTACATAATATGAGAGAATTTGGGAAATAAAAAAATTTCT
>NW_017731687.1:689622-712984 GCF_001890085.2 Hipposideros armiger
GTTATGAGCAAGTCATTAAAATTATTTGCTATGATAATGTAAATGATTGTACAATATTCTATTTTATGAGTTACCATAATTTGTTTCATTGTTCTTTTATTTGCTGGATATTTGAATTGTTTCCAGTGTTTATTATGGAAACATTGCAAATTGCAAACTTGGGATGAACACTCTCCTACATAGATCATTATTCAAATCTCTATTTGTGTAGTTTAGTGTCCAAGAAATGGAAACAATAGGTCCAAGAACATCAATTTATTGAAGACTTTTATACATATTATCAAATTTCCCTCCCGAGAGGCTGCCTGAATTTACTTTCCCACCAGCAGTGATCCAGAACATATGTGTCACACTGTACTTTGTCACCCATAAGCATTTAAATAACTCTTTGATATTAGGAAAAAGTGATAAGAGAGTTGGGGAAAAGATAAATTTAAATGCTTTATGTATGCCCTATTCTAAAATAACCCAAAAAGTTTTAAGAATTAAATGTAAAAATTGATACCATAAACAACCCACAAATAAATAGAGGTAACAACTAGTATAATATTGCATTATGATATTTTAAAAATGTCTTTGCTTATTAGTGAGATTGGATATTTCATAAGTGCATAAGTTTCCTGTTGGTGCCGTAACACATTACCACAACAGAGCCTAAAATTTGTTCTCTCAGGTTCCTGGGGGCCAGAAATTCAAAACCAGTTTTACTGGGACAAAGTCAAGGTGTCAGAAGCGTGGTGCTCCCTCAGGGGCCCAAGAGGAGAACGTAACGCTAGCTCTCTGGCTGCCGGGGGCTGCTGGCCTCCCTCGGCTTGTGGCCACATCGCCCACTCTCTGCCTCGGCGGCCACACTGCTTCCTCTTTCCCTGCGGTCAAATTGCCCTTTGTCTCCCTCTTAGGAAAACACCTATGCCTCGCATTTTGGGCCTATCCACATAATTCAGGATGATCTTCCCATCTGGAGATCCTCAAATGCAAAATCTTTTCTGGTTTTTTTTGCCACATAAATTAATATTCACAGGTTCCAGGGATTAGAATGTGGATGTCTTTTAGGAGGCTGTTACTGCACTCATCACAATAAGTTAGTTTTCAGACATTTCTTCTCTAAAATGGTCTGTCTATTCATGTACTTTGATTACGTGTCTATTGGGATGTTAATGATTTTCTTGGTAATTTTTACAGCCTCTTTTGCTATTAAAGATGTTAACCCTTTGGAATATTTGTGGCAAATACAGAGGGTGCCAAAAAAATGTATTCACATTTTAAGAAAGGGAAACTGTATTAAAATTGTAATACTCAATATATACCGATAACAAAAGATGAATACAAGTCACGTTTGACTTTTGCAATCACAAGAGATGCTCAAAGTGGTTCCATTCAGCATCCAGACACTTCTGATTACAGCGCACTACTGCTTGAGCAACGTCGACCAAAGTGTCCACTTGTATCCATTTTTTTGGCATCCCCGGTATTTTTGTGGCTTTATTTTGCTTTTAATTTTCTTTAATTTTTAATGTTGGGTTATAAAAAATATTTTTATGTAGCAAAGTCTTTTCCTTTGAGGTTTCTTCCACTGGTTTTTAGCTTAGAAATTTCTTCCCCTCTCAGGAATACAATGAATCCTTGTGTGTATTTATTTGTGAGTTGTTTATGGTATCGGTCTTCATATTTAATTATTAAAATCATTTGAGTTAGTTTAGAATATAGCATAAAGCATTTAAACTTATCCTTCTCCCACCTCTCTTACCACATTTTCCTAAACTACTCATTAATCCAACCTTTTCCTTGTTGATTTCTGAGGTTTCTTTACCACACATTAACTTCATAATATACAAGAGCTTCTGCTTCTGGGCCATCCACTTTGTACCTTTTATATTTTTACTCTAGTGCCCACACTGCATTGTTGTCACTAGTGTCACTGTTGTCACTTTATTATATGTTTAACATTGTCCCCACTAGTCTTCATTTTTTTTTTTAAAGATTTTTTGGGGAATTGGGGGAGGGAACAGTGTTGGGGAATTGGGGAAGGGGAACAGACAAGTTGCTGTCCTTTTGTTCTTCAGTCTAGTTGTGGAGGACGTTGCTTTACTGGCCCAAGTGGGCACCATCATTGCTCTCTTGCCGGGCGAAGCAGATCAGTCGCCGGCTTCTGGACGGCCGCTCACTACGGCTGCTGGCCGCTCACGCTGGCTGCTGGCTACACACGGTAGCCCATGGCAACCCACTGCAGCAGGGGCTGCAGCCTACGCCGATGCCGGTGACTCATGGCAGCCCAGCTCCAGGTTGAGTTGTTGTTCAGCATCTTAGCTGTAGAGGGCAGTGTCACTGGTCCTCATATGTGGGATCCGAACCGGGGCCCTCTGGCGTCCCAAGCCAGTTCTTAACCATCGTGCCACTCGGCCGGCCCTAGTCTTCATTTTTAAAACTGTGCCAGAAACATCAACTTGTTAGTCTCCTGTGGGAACTTTAAAACTATTTCTACATTTTCCAACAGAAACATAGATGTCATTGAAATTTTTGTTGGAAGTGGGTTGAAGTGATTCACTAATTTAAGCCCAGTTGAGACGGCTTTTCATAATTCATTATTTCCATTGAGAAGTGTGTCATGCCTCCCTCTTCACCGAGGCTTTCTTTTGTATCACTCTGTTGTTCTTATTGCTGTTGTGTTTCTAACTAAGAAATAGAAACTCTAATTTGTCACTTTCTTAATGTTTTCTAACTACTTCGTCATCTTGATTCCATATCCAGAACAATTCATTATTTAGATAATAACAAGGATGTGACCTTGTTATTGTCACTCACTGACAGTTTAGTTTTGTTGTATGAAGAGAAAGTCAACCATACACTCCTTCCTTGGGGAACATCTTAAAGTTACTCTGTGTCTAGTTTGTGATCAACTTGTATAAATATTCCATGTTGGCCTAAGGACAGTAGCTCTGTCTTAGCACATTATAACATAACAACCTGGCATTGCAAAATGATTGTCATTACATCACAATAGTTATTGTTAACCTATGAAATACAAAAGATCTCATACCAGAAAAATGCCCCACGAGATTAAAAGAAGGGTAAGGGAATGTGACTCTCTAGTAGAAAAGTGAACTCCAAAGGGATGGGCGCAGAGCAGCCCCTGCTGTGCAGTGTGGTCTGGGGGTCACGCGGGCTCTGGGCCAGACTGCGCGGTCCGCCCCTCAGCGCCACCCCCACGCACTGCGGGACTTCCTCTTTCACGGGGGCACCTATTTCGTGGGACTTTTGTAAAACCTGAAGAAGGAAATACATGCCAAGCACTTGGAACGGTGTCTGGAGCTGGTGCTAAATTGAAGTCCTCCAGTATCTCACTTAATGCATGTAGCCATACTCAGAAATAAATATTATTAATTTCTATGTTATAGATTAAGAGCTCAGTCTGGGAGAGGTTTAATAATTACCGCCATGACCATGGCAAGAAGGCCATGGAGCCTTAGCTTCCTGGCTTTTGGGGCCCGTGACCTCTTTGCAGTAGGACCAAAGTCCTGACCTGTTGATGGGGAGCAGAGGGAGGCAGCCCCAAAACTCACAGCCCTGGGATGGGAAGTCAGGCAGGGCAGTCCTTCCAGCCTCATATTTTTCTCATGTGGACCCAGCCCCTGAGTGCGTGAAAGCACTGATTTTCTGTGAGCTTTTGATCTAGAACTCTCTGGACTTCATTCAAGCTCAGGAAGGAAAGAACTCTTGATTTTTATAAGAACATAAAAAGAAACTTATTTATCCATGTTAAGATGAGTTCAAGCCCCAGGCAGCCCAACAACATTCTCACCTGATGAGAACCGTCTTTATTCTCCAGCTACTTAGAAACCACATGTTTCCAATTTGCAATGAAGGGTCTCATTTTGGGGTATGACCCAGATGTTTCCTACAGCCACAGAAAACGTTGAGATGGGTCGGGAGCAGATACCCAGTGAATTTCCTTTGTAGGGACATAGGGAGAAAGAAAATCAGAGACTGTCACCTCAGCATTCTGTCTGCCACTTCAGAATTCGTCTCAGGTGGATGTCTAAACTCCTTCAAATGACCTTCAGAACTCTGAGCCTTCTCTTTTAGATAATTCAGGCTTTTCAAAGGGGGCAGGCAGTAAGGGTCCTGTTAGCTTCCTGGGTCAGCGATGATTCACTGCTCTCTAACAACGGGAAAAAGAGTTATGCTCTGTGTGGGAAGGGCTCTGCCATTGTCAAGCATTAGAGCTAATGTCTGAAAACTGCGGTCATTGGGGTTCATTTAGTGACCACTCACAGCTGTAGTCGGAGAGCTGCGCTGTGCGGATCCTCAGTGTGGTCCCTGCCCTGACCAGTCCCTACGGATTCGGAAACTCTGGGGTGTGTGGCTCGGCAATCTGTGTCTTCACAAGCCCCCCCACCCCCACCCCACTCCCCAGGTGAGTCTGATGCCTCCTGGAGTTTGAGGGCTCCTGGGAGAGTGATTCAGAGCGAGGACCTGGGGCCAATGCCCAGTTGGGTCCCGGCTCTCCTACTTACTAGTTCTGTGACCGTGGGTACCTTTGTTAGTAAAATGATGATAAGTGTGCACAGCTCACTGAAAATTAGACGAAGTGACACATGTACAGTTCTTAGGACACTGCCTCACACGTTGGAATCGCGCCTGAAATCTTAGCTCAGTTTAGCTTTGCTCTGTGCAAGGTGTGTGCTCAGTGCACGTTACGCGCACAACCTCTATGCTCTGAGCCACTAAAGGTCATGGCTGCCACCTCCGTCTTCCCCCAACAGTGCATCTCTCCTAGAGGCTTTCTTTGTTCTCATTTGGAGTCAAGTGGTCGCTCTCCTGCTGGTCTTCCCCAGGAACTGAGGTCAGAAGTTTCGTCTTCATATCATCATAGATCCGACCGTGGGGTCAGTGACCTTGAGATGCCTCCTACGCCATCTCTGCTTCCGAGAACACAGACCCCTGTGCTCACCCGCCGTGGTGTGTGTGGTGTGGGCAAGACTCAGGCCACCAAGTACTCCGAGTGCTGTGACTTTGGGGGAGTCACCTTTCCTGACCCTGAGCTCCTCATCACTACAGGGAGGGGCTTGCATGGATGTCACGCCAAGGCTCCTGCTTAGGCTTCTGGTCTGATGGCTAATGCTGTGTGGTGACGCCTACCCCCGGGCTGGGGGGCACTTCCGCTCCCTGGTCAGCTCGGCTGGTGTCTGGGTCTGCAAGCAAGGAAGTCTGAAGGGGTCCGAAGATAAATTTAACAGTCTTGAAGTCATGTCATCTGGAATTTTAGAGAAAGTCTTTGAGGCTTGCCTGAACTTTACTCTTCTGTCTTCAAGACAGCCTCAGGGGGACATGATTAGTTCAGCGGCCCTCTGAGTGGGTGGCCTGAGTAGGCGTGGGTGTTAGAAGGGAGAGGGGACTTCCTGAGCCCCATGGAGGGAAAGATGGGTGTCTCTGGAGGTGGCTCGGCCATGAGGCTCCTGCCCTGACATTGGCCTTGGCAGCCAGTCTGCTATTACCTCGGAGTGAAGTCTTGAAGGCAGAGTAATTCAGCAAAGTCAGGCAGACAGAAGGTCGCGCATCCTCAGACCCGGGCCCGAGCTCCGACAGTTCACATCTGCGGTGGGCCAGGCTCCATTCTACGCCCGTTCCATATGTCACCTCATGGAATCCATGCAACCACCCTGTGAATTAGGTACTCTCCATCATCCCCATTTCACAGATGAGAACACTGAGGCACAGAGAGATTAACAAACGTGCTCAAGGTCCTACAGGACGTAATTGCTGTTATACCCATTTTCCAGATGAGCAAACCGGGTCTCCTGGGAGGTTGGAGTGCTTGCCCAAGGCCACACACTACTAGGGGCCTCAGCCAGGACTCCGCCGAGGCAGCCTGGCCCAAACCCTCGCTCTTAACACCCTGTCTGCCTATAACCAAAACAGCCTGTCCCAGGACTCCCAGTTTATGGAAAGCCGCTGCCCAAGGCCCAGGGCACAAATTTTGGGGTGCTGAGGAGCACTACGCCCAGATCCAGCCTGTGATCAGGCGCCCTCTAGTGTCCTCATCGGGTGGGAGTCCAAGCCTTCATTGGGACCAGTTTGTTCATTCCTGATGTAGTCATTCATTCGACAGTTACTGAGTGCCTGCTGTGTGCCTGGCTCTGTCCATCAGTGGCCAAAGCAGAAAAGGATCCCTGCCCTCATGAGCCTTGCATTTTAGTGGAGGACACAGATCAGAGACTTAAATACATGAAGTCAGATCGTAGCGAACGCTACGAAGCCGAGCAAAGCAGGAAGGAGGAGGGGTCAAGGCGGGCTGTTTTAGGCAGCGTGGCGGTAGGGCGGGGCCTCTGGGGCTGACGGCTTGAAGCACGGAGCAGGCGCAGTGGAGCCCTGGAAAGACGTCCCAGCCCACCTCAGTGACACCTCTGCCGGTATCTCTCACCTAACCGGGCGTCCTCCCATTGCCCGTGGTCCTCTCCACCATCTCAGGCAGCTCCACCCTCCCTCCCACCGGTGCCCCTAATTCAGGGCCTCCTCGCCTCCCCTCTGGACACCGCAGAGGACTCGCGTCCCAACCTCCTATAGCCGTATAATTCCAATCAGCGCATCTTGCTCAAATCAATCGGTATTTATAGAGTGTCCACAGTGCACCAGATGCTGCAGAGATGAGCAGGCCAAGTCCCTGCCTGCGAGGCACTCGCTGCCACAGGGGCAGATGGGAGGGACAACAGACAGGGGTGGCCCATATAGGAAGCCCAGGGTGGAGGGAGCACGGAGCAGCCCTAATACATCAGGGGAGGGCCAGGGAAGCCTCTCTGTCCCCCTTGAGGGCTGGGGGACAGTTAGGTATCCAGGTGGAAGGGAAGAGAAACACCATTCCAGGCAGAGTGAAGAGCTGGTGCAAAAATAGGAAGAAGCCTGAGAGAGAGCTAGGCACATTTAGAAACTGGATGGCTTCATAAGAGGACCAGGAAGGCAACGACACGAGATGGAACAGGACAGGTAAGTGGGGGCCACGCCCACATCCGCCCTCCCCCTCCACGCACCTGGGGATTCATGCCTATTGCGGGACTTCGGCCACGTCGCGCCAGCCCCTCAGGGCATGGAGTGTGGCAGGCTGGAAAAAGCTCTGACTCGGAAGTCAGAAAGTTACAGATTTCCTCCATCCGCTGCTTTCTAGCCCCGTCGTTTAACAAGTTACTGCAATGCTGAGTCTCAGTTTCTCCATCTGTAAAATGGGCACAAGAATGCATGTTCCCTGGGGTTGATGTCATCATTAAAAGACATACTATAAGTAGAGGGCGTATCACTGTGTGTGTTCTATAAAGAGCAGCTGTCGTGCAAACGAAGCTAGTTCGTTTGCTTGGCAAATGAAGCCAAACTCCTCAAGTCTGGCATTCACGGCCCCTTAATTTGGGTCCAGCCTCCAGTTCAAACTCATTTTAATCCCTAGCACCGTTCAGCCACCCGTATTTCCCTGAATACCCCTCTGCTCTCCCGTAATCCTCCTGTGGTTCCCTTGGCCTGGGACCATTTACTCTCTTTATCTCAGTCCACATCCCTCAGCCTTTAAGAAAGGTCCAAGTCAAACAAATCTCAACTCCAGAAAAGGAATGTAGTGGAACAGCTCCTGAAATGAGAACGGAGCTAAACACCACTTGAGCTTGTCCCGACAACCACACTCCTGACAAAAGCAGTTGGGGAGCCTGGGAACCCTGCGGACATGCACACCCACGGTGCTTTTCTAACTGAAGGAGGCGGCTGTTGCGTCTGGCGGGTTTCAAGTCTGAATGTTTGAATAAGGAGACACATCTCACCTGTGACATGACCTCTGAGCTTCCCAAACAGCACCTACTGACAAAAATTCCTTCCCAGGCTTTGAACACCGAGGGGAGAATAACACCCAATTAGCCTGGGTCCTGGCCCAGGAGGGCTTGGTGTGAAAACGACAGTGATTTGAAAGAAGCCACCCCCTGCTCACCCAGCACACACATACACCCCTCTAGCTGTCAGTCAGACCTGGGACGTGACTCGGTCCCTCCCCGAGAGCCAGAATATTTGGGTTTCTCAGCTGAGTGGCTGAGTCACAGTATGTGGGGCTGGGTGTGTACACCAGGGACTCGCCACCTGGAATCTCAAGGGGGTACGTGAAACTCCAGAAAAATGCCCCAAATTAAAATTATTCACATCGCTGCTTCAGATCTGATTTAAATTTGAATCATACACAGCCTGGAAAGAGAGACGCCCACCTGCTGAGTGGCTGGTGACAGGTAGCCAGGAAACGGTCCTCGGTTTGAAATCTCTGCAGTTTCTTTGGCTTCAGTCCCCTGCTGACATTTCAAAGATGAGAAGAGATGAGGTTCTGAAAAAGAGCCTTCTCCGTGAAAACCCAATAATACTAAGTGGAACCTCTGCTCCAGGTGCCCGGCAGGCTGGGACATGCTGACCCCTGCTTTATGAAAAGGGGACATGTCGTGAGAGGCGAGAAAGCTGATGGCACTGATTTGTTAGAAAAAGCTAAAACAAAGCACAGGGCTCCTTCCACCTGCTGCTCTGCTCCTGCTGTCACCATCCTCACACCTGCCCTGTCCCTCCAGAAATGTCCACAGATTAAATGAATGAGTTGAGGAAACAAGATGTTAGCCTTGCTTTGAAAATCCAGCCTTGCACCCGCCATGTGCCAAGACTCAAGGGCACTCAGAGGTGTAGGGGATGGGAGCACGCATCTGGGTGTGACCTGGCATCGCACAGATGCGCAGACAGCACCCTGGAAGGGAGGGCGTCATACTTATTCTCGGTAGGTTCAGCAAAGGGCCACCAGAGGTGTCCATGTCCAGCTGGACAGAGAGCACACAAGGAAGAGGGGCGGTGGCCGATGAAATTAGGCAGGGGCCCCTGACGGTGGGTAGGCCCGTCCTGCATACCCTAGGCTTCCCACTCGGGTCTGCAAAGTGAGTTCCAGGCCCTCAACCCAGACATCAAGTCACAGGCTCACCGCCGGGCGGCAGGTCTAACCTCAGACCCCCTCTTCAGTAGGATGGGCCACTTACGTGGGCTCCGTGCCACAGCACAGGGGGAAAAGCACCAACGTCTACTGGCTCCCAACCAACCCTGTGCCAGGCCAGGCTAGGCGTCACCTCCATCACCCTTGCAGAAGCCCTGCAAAACACGTGGTAACCACTGTCTCCTTTTCTAGCCGAGATAGTGGTGGTTCCAGAGAGAATTTGCTCAAGGCTCCACACCTCAAAAACGAAACCCCATAACAAGTAGCGGCCACTCCGCACTCGCCCTCCAGCCCCTGCAACCACTGCTCCGCCTTCTGTCCCCAGTGCTGGTCCCTTACATAGAGCTCGCCACAAACTGAAAAGCTGGCACTGGCCTGACCAGTCCCTCCCAGGGCTATGGGAGAACTGTGCTTACTGGTGAAACCAGCACAGTTTTGTGAATATAGATTGTTATTCAGTGCAGAAAGGAGTGTAGAATCAAAAGTACTATACCTTGAAAATTAGGACCTGGACCATTGAATCCTGGCTGGTGCCCTTTGCCCTGCTCCGTGCTTCTGGGGTCCCTGCCGGCTCTACCCTCGTGGGATCCTGGAACTTCGTGGCTGGGCCTCTGTCCTCAAGGGCCGCGGCAGGGCCGAGCCTGAACAGCACAGGGAATGCTGCCTCCGAGAGAGCAGCTGTAGGAGACCCGGGAGGCTGACGTGGGCGCCCTGCCAGTTTGGCCGCTCGGGGGTTCTGTGGGCACATCCCCCTAGCACGCCACCTAATGCCCACGGGAACTTGGCCCACTGTGCGTAGTGGTTTCAGGTGTGTGTCTTCTTTTCTCCTTGAACTGCCTCCTTTGACTGTCGTAGAAAATAGTGCATGTCAAGAATTTTGCTTTTCATCTTTGTCCGATCAGAACTGCCTAGCATGGACATGCTCTGCTTTCAGAAGCACAGGGAGAGCTGCTGTGTAAACCTGGGTGAAAAATAAAGTCGGGAAGAACGCCGCCTCCCTCAGCATAATAACGAGGGCTCCGTGCCACATTTAAGCTGCACTGTAGGTGACGGTGCTGGTCGAAGGGACTCAGAATGCCTGTGTAGGGCCTGCGTGGCTTTCCCAGGCACTGCTGGCAATGAAGAGCTGCCCCCCTAAGGGGTGAGCTGTGCCCCCCTCACCCCACCACCCTCACTTCAGTTCACTGACAGGAGCCAGATGGGTCGGTCATCCTAGCCTTGGGGCACCTGGGCAGTGGCACCAATGATAGTTTGCTGTGCGCATCACTGCACCTCAGCGCCCACAGTCAAGCGTGATCGGCTCCCACTCTCACGACAGCCTGAGGTGTCCCCACTGCACAGGTGAAGAGGGGACGCTGAGGGGCCTGAGGAACAGTGTCCAAGGCCACACCCCCAAGGAAGAGCAGAGTCCCTGCAGGCTCACCATGATGCCCAGGGGTCACGGGGTCAGTCAGTCCTGGGCCCCTCTGAACCCCTTCTTCTCCGAGCTGCTCTGCAGGCCACCCCCTCACAGGATCCGCTGATCTCGTGGAGAATGCCGGACACGTGGGGCTGGGGCTAGACCGCGTCGGATCCTCCCTCCGCCCTTGTTGGCGTGGCTCACGCTGGTGCAGGAGGAGGGGCCTTCTGCAGAAAGCCAAGCCTGCAGGGCCCAGGGGCCCCGCCCCGGTGTAAAGTCTGAAGACCTCATCCATTCACTGGCCCCCTCTCCTCCCCTCAGGAGAGCACCTGGCCATACCTGTTTGGAGTGATTGCTGTCCCCGCCGTGGTCCAGCTGGTGACCCTGCCCTTTCTCCCCGAGAGCCCGCGCTACCTGCTCTTCGACAAGCATGACCAGGCAGGAGCCGAGAAAGGTAGGGCCCTTCGCCTTTCCCACGCGGCTCCAGCGTCTTCACAGGGTCAGCGCGCCAGGGCGTGCGGGGACCTGGGCCACCCCGCTTGCAGGCACAGTGCCGGGTGTCCTAGGATACCCTATATCGTTGTGCCTTCCCAGCAGCCTGCTATGGGTGGCAAAGGGAGGAAACACAGGTCAGAGCAGGATAAGACTTCTTATCTGTGGCAGTGTCTCTCCATGGGGCGGCCCCAACCACAGAGATGCTGTGAACACAGATTTCTTAGTGGTTCAGGTCTAGGGTGGTCCTCTCTCCTCTCCTCCCTTCTTCACCGCCCAGTTCTCCTGTCTTAACATTCACACGCAAGGTAAGGGGATTTACAGGCGCAACGGCGAGCATCAATATCACACCAGCACGGGGCTGGGCGCCTCTGCACATGACCCCCTGGGGTGTGCCCAGCAGCCCTGAGAGGGAGGCAGTGTACCCATTCCACAGGACAGAAACCCGCAGCCCACGTGGGGCTTGGGAGTCGTCTTCGGTAGCTTTCCTT
Organism: Hipposideros armiger; assembly: GCF_001890085.2. Lineage (NCBI taxonomy): Eukaryota > Metazoa > Chordata > Mammalia > Chiroptera > Hipposideridae > Hipposideros > Hipposideros armiger. Next base: position 700,988 of record NW_017731687.1, read on the forward strand.
ATATTCCCTGAATGGTGACATACTGAGTCAGATGCAAAGCACAGCTCTCAGAATCAAGAGGCATTTCTGCAGAGCCCCTGAAAGGCAAAATCACTCTGCATAGACACAGACAACATAGCATGAACAGCAGCACTCCCATTCGCTCAGTTTTGTAAAACGAGACACAGATGACAGTCGCAATAAAGTACGAGGGGTTGGAATAGCCAGCGCTGCCTGCATGCCAGCCCTGATCTCCGGCGATTCTGTTAACCTTCCCGAGCCTCGGAATCCTCATCTATGAAAAGGGAACAATGTAAACTACGAAAACTCTGTCCATGTCCTTTTCCAGATCCTGTCCTCTGGTCTGAATTTCACTCACATCAACCTCTCAGAAAAAGGTTGGGAATTATATACAGTCTTTAGTTTAATACAGTTTGTGCAGCATCTTTTAAAATCCAAACAGCCTAAGTATTTTCTGAATTTAAAAAAAGGCATAATGAAATTTCTATAATGTGAAATCAGAGAACATTATCGTTTCCTTTATTTTTTAGATGAAGAAACTGAGGCTTACAGAGGTGAAGGGACTTGCCTACGGCTGTGGTTATGTGGTTTTGGGTTTCTAATGGCCTTTGAATATATGATAGAAGCTACAGACCTTTCTTCGGTAGCATGTCTGTATATTCAAAATTTATGGAGCTTGGTTGGAGGGTGGGACTTGAACCCTCTTTCTCCCAGAAGCCCCCAGGGGACCATAGTTAATGACCACTCCCCCGTCTCACAGCCAGTAAGTGACAGAAGAAGGACTGGAACCTGAGGGTGACTTGCTTCCCACCATCCTCAGTGGGCAGTGTCCTGGGGACTTCCCATGGGGCCCGTGGGGAGGCTACCATCCAGGAGTCAGGCCTTGGAGAAGGAGGCAGACAGTCAGGTGGGGGAGGTGCTGGAGAGAAAAGAGGGTGGGTGAGAAGTAGCCGAGGGCACCTGATTCCCCAAAGCAGGCAGGTTGAGGATTTTTGGAAGACGGCGATCCCTCAAGCGCTCTCCAGGTGGGGGATGACGCCTCCCGACCCTCCTGGCTCTACTGGGGGAAAACGCTTGGGAAACGCTTCAATTAAGTACAGTTGGAACGGGCAGTGCATGTAAGTAAATGCCAGATAACGAAGAAGGCTTAAAAGATTTATTTCATTGCACAGGAGAGAGGGAGAGAGAAGAGCAGTTGTAAAGAATGGTAAATATTCCATGTGCACTTTATAAAAAGAACAAAGATGTTGGCCTTAGGTTGAAAGAGAATATTAAAATTTGCATCTGTGCTAATAAAAGTGCTCATCACTGGATGTCTACTGCGCTGGGTGTTCTGCCAGGCTTTGGAGAAAGAGGGGCACACAAGGTGCCATCCCAGCCCCCAGGGGGGTGCCTGGTTAAGGGAGGCGAGCCTTAACAGCCCATCTGTATTGAGAACTATTTCATTCTAAGCATTTTACATATATTAGATCGTTAAGCCCTCACAACAACCATGGAAAGCAGGTCATATTATTCCCATTTTAAGACAAAAAAACTGAGGAAGGATAACTTGACCACGGACACAAAGCTAGAAAATAGCGACACTGGGATTTGAACTGTGACAGCGTGGCTCTGAAACCTCTGAGCGTAAACAAACACACTCTGTTCCCTGGCACCTTGTTTGGCACTGTGGGAGAGACACCTTGCCCAGCCTATTGGTAATTTGGGGTTTGGGGCCCTGTAGCCGTTAGCTGTTGCCATAATAATGCCACATAATTAACCATCCCGAAACTCACTGGCTTAAGACAATAGTACTTACTGTTCCCAAGTCTATGAGCCAGCCTTCCCTCCCAACTCCTCTGGTCTCGGTGGAAGCTCTCTCACATGTCTGGTGGTCAGCCGGCTGATCTCAGATGGCCTCAGCTCTGTGGCATGTGCCTCAGTCTCCAGCAGGCTAGCTGGGGATACTCTCAGGGTGAGCACAGTGGTCCCAGAGAGGACGTGAAAAACACAGCAGTTTTTCAAGCTTCAAATCCTATTGGCCAAAATAAGTAATACTGTCAAGCCTGAGCCAGAGTGGGAGGGGCTACACAGTGTTACGGAGCAAAGGACAGAGATGTAGGAGGCCATGAATTGGGGCATGGGTGCAATCCATTCATACCACAGGCCCTTCAATGCTTTCCTACCCCTCCCCACCCCCAGGTCACAGGGGCCAGGGATTAAGTCCCAGCACTGTGTCTGATTTATCGGTGCCACTCTAGTCAATTGAGAAGAAGCTGCCAGCACCTAAAAATGAGGAAAGAACCCAAGCTTCCACTGTGAGAAAGGAAGGTTTCTTTAGCTGATAGACAGGAAATGTTAGCATGGGAAATGTGATGGGGCAATGCCTCAGACGCAGGGGTCCGGGGAGCTGCATTGATGAGGACCCTTTGGGTTGTAAAAGAAACAAATAGCATTAGGGGAAAGTTACACTTTTAACTTGTGTCTTTAGGAATGGAATTTGAGGGCACCAATAACTGACACTCTTCTTTCTGGCCCCAGTTTAACGTCAGTTGAAAGATGGACGCAGAAGCAGAAGAGATGGGATTTAGTGTGGGTCACGACCACTTGGCCGATGGGCCTCAGGGCTGAGGGCCAGGAGAGCCTTGTCAGTCGGCACCCCTGCATTGGACTCACTCCCTACTCATGGGCTCTCCGGCAGGCTCTGCCTCTGAAAAGCTGAGAACATAGAAAGACAGACAGTGTGTGCTCTTCTAGATGGATTCCAGAATGACAGGGAGGAACTAAGCTGTGCAGGTCACTTCTCTCCCCCACGTCCTGGGGAGGTGTGAGTGAAGGGTGGGCAGAGAGGGAGCAAAGACTGGCACGCTAAGAGATGCTTCTCCAGGAGGAAGGTCGTATCAGAAGTGAGCTCTACATGTTCTTCCCTATAAGAAGGAACGAAAAGGCAGGGTTCCAGGTGTGGTGGGATCTAGGAGCTAAAACCAAGCCATTAAGGGACTGCCTTTCTAAACTCAACAAATCCTAGGCATTCTTAGGATTTCATTGGCTTCATTCTTGGACAGGCTTTCTTTACTTCACATCAAGACACTCCTGAGCAGCTCCAACTTTAAATGATGTTTTAGGAGGGAGATTTCCTTTCACACAGCACACATCGCAATCCGTGAAGGGAAGAATTCTAATTGGCCCTTCCTGAGTCACATGGCCATCCTTGAACCAATCACTGCCCTAGGAGTTAGAATTACTTTATTGGCCAGTCTGGGTTCCTATCCGGTCTGGCAATTGGGGGATGGAGGGCTGGGAGGCTTGATAGACATCTCGACTAGAATTACGGGAAGCACAGGAGGGTAGCTTGAAGAAAAAGATACAGGCAACAGGAAAAAGTAATAGATACTCATCACCCTGAAGGAACAATACCTCTGCATGCTCCTTCCTGGTGTGTTCTGTCACCCCTCCCCTCTGGTCTGTATTGGTCTTTGCTGCCAGAACCCCAGTGAGGCTTGTAGACTTGGCAGAGAGCTCAGACCACAGTCCCCAGATAAATGAAAAACACTTCTTTTTGCCGTTGTTGTTTTGTGGATGAGGGGGGTAGTTTCTATGGCATTTAGAAGCCAGTTACTAGCTAGAACCCTGGCCTGAATAGAAAAAGGGGGCTGTCCATTATTGGCTGCCATTGTAATTTTGGTTGGCCTCATGACCGGGGGACATTTATTTGGACGTGGTTTTGGAGAGAAAAGTGTGCATATCAGGATTAAGGTCAGCCACTTTCTGATAGAAAACCCAAATGATAGAGTCTTAAACAAAGTAGCTTGTTTCTCTCTCACCTAAGAAAAGGTTGAAGGTAGGTAGTCTGAGGCTGTTATGATTCTTTATGGTGTCAGGGACTTTGTTCCTTTCATCTCTCGATCTGCCATCCTCATAAGGTTGCCTCATGGTCCACAGTGGCTGCCATCACACCTGTATTCCAGCCAGGAGAAGGGGTTCCTCATCCTTCCACTTTAAGAAATCTCCTTGAAGGCCTACACACTTCTGCTGTGTCACTTCAGTCAAACGTGATCACGTGGCCTCCCCTTACTACCAAGGAGGCTGGAGAATATAGTCCTTTACTGCACTGTTGTCACAAAAAGTCAGGCCCTGCTCTAAGAAGGATGAAAACTGGCGTCTGGCCACTGGTGGGCTCTGCCTCATGTGGAAGAAAGTGACTACAGTACCTATTGCCTGGGGCCAGCGGACTGAGGCATTTGGGTCCTCTGGAGGCTGACAACTCACAGCTCCTTCAAAATGGCGCTGTTCGCACAGCCATTTGATGCCCATTTAGAAGTGAGGCTGGGTGAGCTTCGTAATGAACTACCAGCAACCACTGAGCTAAATAAAAACCCCGAAATTAATGGGAACTGCCTTCAGCTGTCACTCCTGAACACCCCCACGGCAGTCTTACTTCCTCCCCACGAGGATTATCAGTCTCATTCTGGGAAAACCCACTTTCCGCATGTGATTGCCTCAGGGTTTGCCACAGTGCCCCTTCTCCATGAATGCTCTGCCCTGGGCTGGATTGAGGGGCTGCCCCACAGCCCAGAGATGGCCAGAAACATCCAGGAGGCAAGGTCACGTGCAAGGTGGCAGAAGTGGGTCTCAGCAACGGAATGGCCCTCACTGGAGACGGCTGGCTTCTTCTCTTTTGTGTTAGGGGCTAGAGGATGTTACCTCGGTTGCCAAGGGTCTAGTATTCAGGAAAGAAGAAAGTATATTCAAGTGAATGCCTGCCAGAGGTCAGTTAAAAATACAAGCTTTTCCCAAACCATTGCAACACTTGCCCTCAAGAAGAGCACGGATTCCCTGGGGAGGCCAGGCCTGAGGTCCAGGCCATCGGGCCCGCCTGGACCCTCCACGTGGTGGCAGAAATAGATGAAGACCCGGAGCACGCAGGAACTAGAGTCTCAGGTCTCTGCCCTAAAGAACTCCCCGTGATGTGAGCATCCCCCGTTCTTCCAGCAGCTCCACCGCCCTCCTCAGCTCACAAGGCACCGGAGGTTCAGCCAGAAGTAGCGTCTTTCTTCCTCTTACCCTGGGCCCTACATCAGTGCCTCTCCTGGGTGGAATCTAATAGGAACCAGCCAGCATAGGGGTCTAGGAAATGTGGTTTGTAGCCTTCTAGCCCCGGGGACACAGGAGCGATTCTAAAAGGGTGAGTTGGGACTGAGTCCCAGGGGACAACCTATGGAATGGGAGAAAACATTTGCAAACCATTTATCTGATAAGGGGTTAGTCTCCAAATTATACAAGGAACTCCTGCAAAAAAACAAACAAACAAACAAAAACCCACTAGTAACCTTTAAAAAGGAGCAAAGGACTGAATAGACATTTCTCCAAAAAAGACATAGAAACTGCCAACAAGCATATGAAAAAATGTTCAGCATCACTAGTCAACAGGGGAAAGCAAACCCAAACCACAATGAGACATCACCACACACCTGTCAGGATCACTATTATCAAAAACACGAAAGACAAGCGTTGGCAAAGGTGTGGGGAACTGGCAACCCTTGCACAGTGCTGGCGGCAAAGCAAAATGGTGCAGTCACTACAGAAAACGGTACGGAGAGTCCTCAGAAAATGAAAAATAGAACTGCCATACGATCCGGCAATCCCTCTGCTGGGTATTTATCCAAAATAATCGAAAGCAAGATCTTGAAGAGATATTAGCACTCCTGTGTTCACTGCAGCACTATTCCAAGATGTGGAAACAACCTAAAATGTTCGTCAATGGATGGATGGGTAAAGAAAATGTGGTCTATACAGACAATGGAGTATTATTCAGCCTTGAAAAACAAGGAAATCCTGCCATGTGACCACATGGATGGACCTGGAGGACGGTACACTAAGGGAAATAAGCCAGCCACAGAAGGACAATACGGCCTGACCTCACTGACACGAGGAATCTACAACACTCAGACTCATAGAATCAAACAGTGGATTGCTGGGTGCCAGGGGCTGGGGGGAGGGGAACATGACAAGTTGCTATCAAGTTTCAGTTTTGCAAGATGAGTGAGCTCTGGAGACGCGCTGTACCACATCGTGGCTCTACCAGCAGTACTGTGCTGCGCATGTCAAAATTGTTAAGAGGCGAGATCTCAGGTTAAGTTCCTTACCACGGTAGAATAACATTTTTTTTTAAGTTTTGCAGTAGTAAATTATTCATTTACTGATGGAAAAAAATAAGCCACAGCTATGCATCTCAGTCCTGACAATCTTAATACAATTGCCAGTTCCATTGCCCGCAAAAGCTATCATTGCAAAGACAGAATGCCCACAGACCTCTAAGCAGCACTGTTGGGAGAGAGAACATTCGGTTTGTCTTAAGGCCACCTAAACTCTCGGATGGGGGGGGGGTGGAGCAAGGAGGTCGGCTGTCTGTGACCACCTCCTGTCAATGTCATCCTCTGAGCCAGGCTTGCATGATCCCTGTGGACACGCAGCAGTGCAGCAGTGGAAATGCCAGGTCTGCTTTGTGACGTGGGCGTGTCACTTCATCCCTATGTGCCTCAGTTTCCCCATCCGTTAAATGGCAGTAAGAGCACTGCCCTTGCAGGGGTTTGTGAGGGTCCTGTAGACCCAGCATCCAGCACCGTCCACCTGGAGTGGCAGAGACCTGTGTTCTGCCTCCTCCCTCGAGAGAACACCTTCTGGGTAGAAACCATGCCCTGTCCCTCCCTTCACACTGTGGCCATAGCGCCCCCCAGGCAAGCTCTCAGGAGCTGCGAGTTAATTGCAATGAACTGAATTTGGTTCTGTTAGCTTCTCGACACATTATTCTTTGGGATGTGTGGAACGGAAGGTCGGACAGGTCTAGGTGGGAACACTGATTCCCTCTCTTTCTACCTGGGATCTCCGGCACATTTTCTAACCTCCCTGAGGCTCAATAGACCAAACAACACTAGCAATCATGATAAAGTCAGTAAGACACCTAGCCCAAAGGCTGGCACATAGTAGGTGCCCCATAAATGGTAGCCTCCTTTCCCCCTTGAATAGAGGCGAATCTTTAACAGGCACAAGACCTGGTTACGTAACAGCTCCCTTTTCCAGCCCGGGAGTTTCATGCCGCCAAGAGGGTTCTCCTTCCAGTTGGAAAATGCAAATTCTCTTTCCCTTTTCAAGATCTTTGCAGTTTGTGATGAGAACATAGCTGGGAATATGAATGAGCTGTGAGCCATGAGAAACTTCTTACTTCAAGTGCAAGGGTGGGAACCTGAGCTAGGAGGAGGGGACCTGGGGTGGATCGAATGGACTATTTGAATGACTTGGAGATGAAAGAGAACGGACCCCTCTGGGAGGGTTATTTTCCATAGCACATGTCTTTTCGAAGTGGGCTCATCGACTACAAGTTTGCAATGCCATTTTGTCTCTCTCCAAGCAGAGCTAGTTACAGTTATGTGTGCTGACCCGTCCCGTCCCCACCCCGCAGTTGCCATAATCTCACCCTCTCCCAGTCTTCCATAGAAACCACACATTTCCGGGTCCTGTACCTGCTTTAAAGACCTCGTGGTCCATTTTCCTGCTCAATGCCTGAGTTCCTCCCACAACATTTCTAACACGTGCTCGTCAAGCCCCTCCTTGCACACCTCCAGGGATGGGGAACTCACTGCTCGTGAAACCGCCCAATCTGCCCTTGAATACCTCAGTCAGACAGTCCTTCCCTTGTGGCGAGCTGACATCAGACGCATCCCAGCTCCTGACCTTGGCTCATGGTCCTGATTTTGACCTCAGGGCCAAGGAGAACAAGACCAACCCCACCCACATCCGGGCTTCCCCTCCCAAAGGATCCCCTTCTCCTGATGCAGCGTCTGCAGATATGAGGAGGGTCCAGTGACGTTCACCCAGCATGGCTTGAGCACCTGCCGTGTGCCAGGCTCCGAATGAGACCCAGCCTCTGGCATAAGCCTGACATCACCATGAGCACTTTCCCTGAGCTGATAGGACCACAGTGCTGACAGAAGAAGCAGTGATAGCCGTTTACCGGCTTCAGGACACCCCCGACATTGTCCAATGCACTTTGTTCCCTCTCTGCATGGTTTCCTGTCCCTACGTGATGAGGCTTCCACTCCAGATCCCAGGCCTTCACCTAAAGACTGGGGTGAAGGGAATGTCGCTACTCATGGGCTCTGGGTGAAAAAAATGCAAGTCCAGCATCATGTGGGCTTGGGAGTTGAGGCAGACACCCACAGAGCTAAGCCCTGGACGCCGTCTGCTCTCCACGCTGCTCACAGCCAAGTAGGGGGGTCCTTTCCTGAAGTGGACTGAGTGGCATATCTCTGTGTTTGCCATGCTAATCACACAAGATGCTATGCCTCACCCAGTCACAGGAATCGTCTAAAAAGGGGTGTAGGGCCAGTGGAGCACACTACCTATATGAACATATACGAGAGCACATTGAAGTGGTGCATTAAAGAGGAAGGAGATCATAACTTTTAAGAGGAAGAAGAGAGGTTTTTGTTACAGGAAAGTCTGTTAACAGCCAAGTGTTTAGTTTCGCTGAGAGCTTCCTGACGGCCATGGTGAAAAGGGAAACAATAGTTTATAACGTTTCCTTATTTTATGTGGAAAGCAGGTATGTCAGGGAAGAGAGAGAAATATTTTCCTGCCCTAAAACGCTAGGATGACTTCATCACATGGATGTGTCATTTTAAACTTTGCAGAAGTATGAGAAATACTATGGTTTAGTGCATGACACGGAAACATTACTCATTCAGCTACTTCTCCCATGTATCCTTAATAAATACTGGGAAAACTATTAAATCATAGCTTATAAAAGAGATCTTCTGAGGCAGCTTTCAATATGCTTCTGGAAATAACACCCCAGAGTCTTCGTGGGTTTGCTTCTTGGAGAATCTGGAGCGAGCTTAACGACTCTTTCTTGTTTTGTGGTTTTTTTTCCTGCTACTTAAGAGGAACAATTGCACATACCCTGTGGTTCAGAGCAGTGTTTTTAAGAATGACGCCCACTGTGCCTGGAATGAACTGTCCACAGGAGCCGTCACAATAGCCACCTTTCCCTGTAGGAGGATAGATTTCACAGTGCTGAATATTTAAATCTGCTCTCGAAGTGTCTCCTGTGATCTGATTATTATGCCCTCGGAGGTGTAATCAGTCAGCCCACCTTTCCACACATACCCGTGGAGGTTTATGCAATTAAGGTCTTGGTAAAAAATGACAGGTTCACTGAGGCTGGAAATTTGCAGTGCTCAGCCTGGAAAAGGCATACGTCACATGGGTGAGTTTGAATCCTGGGAAGATTAGCTCTTTGAGACTATTTCCCAGGGATTCTGTATTTTGGGGGTCCTGGGGAAAGGGCCCTGGAGGTCATATGGGTCAATCCTCATTCCAAGAGAGAATGGATTCCCAGGCCTCCCAGCCAAGCGGTGGTCTGACCTCCACTGGACACTTGCAATGTGGACAGACACACAAGGCCAGGCAAACAGGAGATGCTCAGTCAGATCCATCGAAAGCGCACCTCCTGTGTGTGAAGCTCTGAGCCAGGGTTCAGCGTGTATTATATTATATCATCCAGTTATGACAGCAGCCCCATGCGGCAGGAATGACCACAAAGCTTCGCTGACCCAGTGGTAGAGATGGGACCTGAACCCTGGGCATGCCTTGCTTTGCTGTGGGGCAACCAGGAGAGCCTGGTTCATGCTGGCCAACTAGGTGGCCTTGGGTTAGTCACTGCATTGCTCTGGGCTTCTGGGCTCCTATTTTTACTTTTTATTTATTTTTTTTTAAGATTTTTTTTTAAGATTTTATTGGGGATTTGGGGAAGGGGAACAGCCATGGGAAATTGGGGGAAGCGGAACAGACAAGTTGCTGTCCTTTTGTTCTTCAGTCTAGTTGTGGAGGACGTCACTTCACTGGCCCATGTTGGTATCATCATTGCATTCTTCCCAGGTGAGGCAGTCGCTTCACGGCCATTGGACGGCTGCTCATGGCAGCCCACGGCAGCTCACAAAAGCTCACCCCTGCTGCCAGTCAGCCCTACTGCAGCCTACCCTATCGCTGGCAACCCATGGCAGCCCAGCCCCAGACCGAGCTGCCATTCACCATCCCACCACAGAGGGCGCAGTGCCAGCAGCCCTATGTGGGATCCAAACTGGAGCCCTGCTGCTCAGAGCTGGTGCCCCAAGCCAACTCCCAGCCAATGCGTCACCTGTCCGGCCCAAGATTTTTTTTTTTTATTGGGGAATTGGGGAAGGGGAACAGCCATGGGAAATTGGGGAAGGGGAACAGCCAAGTTGTCCTTCAATCTTAGTTGTGGAGGGTGCAGCTAGCCCAAGTCCAGTAGCCATCCGGCCACCCGTCAGTAGCTCGCGGCCGCTCAGCTCAAGGTGCCATGCTCAATCTTAATTACCGGTGGGCAGTCCACCATCCCATGCGGAAGTCGAACTGGCAACCTTGTTGTTAGGAGCACATGCTCTCACCAACTGAGCCATCCGGCCACCCGTCGGCAGCTCAGGGCAGCTCAGCTCGGGCCAGCTCACTGGCCCACGTGGGAATAAAACCGGCAACCCTGTTGCTCAGAGTTCGTGCTCTTAACCCACTGAGTCACTCGGCCGGCCCTGTTCTCCTATTTTAAACAAGGGCGTATGTGTCTGGGTGGTGGGCCCGTCCCTGCGGGCCCAGCACTCGGCACAGCGAACATCCTGACCTCTGCTGAAAGCCCCTGCTTGTCCCTTTGTGCAGCCTTCCGGACATTCCTGGGCAAAGAGGACGTGTCCCAAGAAGTGGAGGAGGTCCTGGCAGAGGGCCGCGTGCAGAGGTACATCCAGCTGGTGCCCGTGCTCGAGCTGCTCCGGACCCCGTCCGTCCGATGGCAGGTCCTCACCGTGGTCATCACCATGGCCTGTTACCAGCTCTGCGGCCTCAATGCGGTCAGTGTCCCTGCTCAATTGGAGGGAGCGGGAGATGGGAGGGCTCAGGGCCTGGGCCCTGGATGCCCAGACTCCAAGCCCAGCTCTGTGCTGTCGGGCAACCACATAATCTGATGCTCAGTGTCCTCATCTATAAAATGGGACAGCGTAATAGTGAAAGACATAATCTGTGCCAAGTGTTCAGGGCAGCAGCTAGCACAGGTCTCCCTTAATAAGTGCCACCTATCATTATAATCACCTATCCCTAGAAATACTTAAAAATCACATTTCTTAATAAAATGGGTATTAGGGAGTCATATGTAAGAGACATTGAGATGGTTTAAATAAAAGTACTCATGGCTGGGCTGGCTTTAACGGGCGACTTTGGCCTGAGAAAACTCTCAAGGCTTTAAAGAAAAGCTTTCTTGGGGCCTGAGCTGACGTGGGAAGGAACGTGGAGGCACCAGGTCTCCCTGTGAAGCTCCCCAAACCCTGTGATGGATGCAGCGCCCCTTCCTGCTCAGGGCTCCAGGAAGTAGAATTTGGGAATTCGAGGCCTTAGGGGGGCCCACTTGGGATCACTATCATGATTGCTGCTTCTGGAGAAAGCGGGTTGCCTCCAGGGGTAGTGAGCTCCCCGTTCATGAAGGTGTGCAAGCCGGCCGGTCGGCCAGTTGGCAGGGATTTAGCACTGAAGCGTCCAGTGCCCTCTGAGTCCCTTATATAACTCAGGAGAAGTGTGGCTGGGCCCAGAGGGAAGGAGAAGGGACCTTCCATGGAGCACAGATAAAATAGCTCCTCTGCGTTTATATGAAGGAGGCTGGCCTCCCCCCTACCCCTCAACCCCCCCCCCACTCCCATCAAGAGTCAGCAGGGAGGGGGTGGGGTGTGTTAGGGGAGGTGATGTGAAAGGGAAGTCATTCCTGCGTGGAAAGGGGAGGAAAATGACAGACTGGAAAGTTACAACCGTTGTAAAACCCACGTACGGAATCTGTTTAGTGGGGCATTCTGGTTGGGAACCCTGACATTTCTAAGCAGAACTCTCTCTGCTGGGACATAGTTTTCTGATTTTTATACCCTGTATAACTCGATCAATTCCACCTGCGTGTACCTGCAAACCCTG
>NW_017731687.1:715889-721237 GCF_001890085.2 Hipposideros armiger
CCATGCGTGTCATTGGGCTGTGTCCCCAGGTCATCTATAGGCAGGTAATGGGACAAGCCTTACTTCTTCTGTTCTGCATACAAAGGGACAAACGCTGGTTAGCAGCAAATCACAGCCCAACTAGCCTGTGCTTCAGCCTGGGCTCTCTCCCTGCACCTGCTGCCTTTTCATCCAAGTAATTCATGAGGCCAAGGGAGAGAGTTGTCTAACACAGATGAAAACATTTAAATGCCCTTTAAAATGTGCTTTGTTTCCTTGATTTTACCAGAAATTCTTTTGGGAGACGTGCTCTGTAGTTTAAGACAGTTGTAAACACTGCTGGGCATCCCCCACTGATCACTTTATTCCGGCCCCAAATGTCCTGCAGGGGAGGGGGTGTTGTCCCCATTTTCTAGATGAAGAAACTGAGGCTTCCAGAGAGCCAAAGACTTGCTCACGGTCAATGCAGGTGGCATCTGTGCTGTCAGACTCACACATCCTGACAACAGTTGCCCCGCCCTGGAGTGCTGCCCAGGTGTGGCCAGCCCGACGCAAAGACCAGGTATCTTGTATTCAGCCAGCACTTCCCAGCCTCAGCACTGTGCACATTTGGGGCTGGGAAATTCATGGTCACAGAGGGCTGTCCTGTGCACTGAGAATGTTTTGCAGCATCCTTGGCTCCCACCCACAGGTGACAGTAGCCTACCCGCCCCACCCCCACCTCAGTGGTGACAACCACAAAATGTCTCCAGATATTGCCAAACATCCTCTGAGGTAAAAATTGCCCCTGGCTGGGAGCCACTGTATTAAACACACATTCTATATTGTTCAGTACATTTTTGCTAAAGAGTTGATGAATGTTTTTTTTCATATTTTAGAAATCAAGCGAGAGTTGGATTTAACATGTAGTTATTTTTAAATTCCTTTTCGGTGTTTGATTGTTTTTCTCTCTCCTTCTCACAGTAGCTTTCAAATTCCCTTCTCTAAAATTAGACCTGTCACTTAAAATTATTTTATGCAGCTGCCTTCCTCCTGAGCACGAAAACCAGGCTTGTGTGCAAACATGCAGCTTCTCCCTGGCGAGCGGGAGCCCCCTGGTTTCTGAGCCCACCTACTTGCCTGGGGCCGCAATGGTGGCTCCTACCCCTTTAGTGCTGCTCCCCTCACCATGATGACCCTCGAGGGTGGAGGCCATGTCCCATGGTCCTTGTGTCTCCATCACCCAGAGCTGCCATGCCCCATGGGAGGCCCCTCAGTATTTGGGAAGAAAGGAATAGGAGGTGAGAAGAACAAGGGGGCAGGGAGGCCACTTTTTCTGCCAAGTCTGTAGGTTGAAAATTGGACCGATGGCAGTTGTCAGAGCTGGTGCAGGGATGTCATAGTTTTCTTGAACCTTCCTGAATCTTCTGGAATGCCAAGGGCTATGGTGGTGCCGAGGGACCTCAGGTTGCTCTTCCTCCCTCCGGACTCTTGGTTCTTGAAGCAAGGAAGCCAATCATACCGACTTTGCTGGGCCTGTTTCCTGCTTTGGAAAATGGGGACGCTAATACTCGGTTTGCACAGCTGCCATGAGGATTATATGAAATTATGTGTGTAGGCTATCTCACAGGTGGTAACTGCTCAGCTTATATTAGATCATCTTCCTGTTAGCCGCAAGGCTGTTTCTAGCAATATTTTCTTCTCCTCCGATGCCACGCATTTTCAAACTTTGCTGCTTCTGACATGCAGTCTCGGTTGGGAAGCAAGACACCCGTGCTTGTGGTAAATAGATGTCAAACAAGAGTAGAGAGGCTCAGAGTGCGGGCTGTGAACAAGCCATGTGGGCCTGGTGACATCCGATCTCAATGCTCAGAGGCCTTTTACTGCTGCCAGTGTCTGTCCACGTGCTGGGTGCCCAAGTATCACAGCTTCCGGGGTAGCTCGGACGTCCCTCGAGCCCTTTACCTGGGTAATGATTGCATAACGCCTCCCTTCCCTGCTAGACTAGGTCTGTGGGGACAAGGATGTGTGTGTTGCCCCCACTGTAACCCCAGTGCCAGGCATCCTGCAGCCTCTATAAAGAATTGGATGGAAGGGAGACAAGGCTGGGAGAACGGAAGGAGAGTGGTGGACGAGAGGACCTCAGACAGGTTGGTAGTGAAACGTGATACCTGCCCCCGTTGCTGGCCTGGAGCCATATGAAAGTCCATTTCATTTGTGAAACCATCATGAGGAATTCGGGAGCCCAAATCATGTTTTGCACAAAACTTCTCATCACAAGTTCAGAAGCATTATAGTTTTTGTTTTAAAGTTTCTTCCCAAATCATTTTCTAACTCAAATTAGAAATAAAAATGTTCCATTGCCCTAATAACTGAGGCCATCTCACTGAAAGAATTTATTATGTCCTTGTGGAGGGAGAGATGGCTCCATGGAGACCCTCCATGGGGCTGTCCTAGCTCTGTGGTCAAAAGCGCAAGTCCTGGAGTCAACTGTGTTCAATGCCCAACATTGAACTTGAGAGTTATAGGATGAAGTTGCCATCACTGCTTCATGCCTCAGTTTCCCCAGCAGTAAAGTGGTACCCACCTCAGATGATGGCTGTGAAGACAGATGGGAAGATGCGCATAAAGCTGTCAGCCCAGGGCCAGCCACACAGGCGCTGCTCGATAATCAGCTATTCTCTTGTTGAAAGATTCTTGCCCTGAGACCATGGGTGGCCTGGGTTCCAGCCCACATCCTCCAACCTCCAAGCTGTGTGACCCTGGGGGACACTTAACCCCTCTGACATCAAACACTGAGATGCACAATGGGGACATAACTCAAAGGAGACGAGAAAGGTGCTAGGTCAGGGTGAGGCTATATTTTTACCTGTATGAGCAGGAACAAGACTCTTAGAAAAGCTGGGATTTCTGGCCATTCAGCATTTGAGTGCTTACTTTGTATATTTCTGGATTTTCATGAAGAAAAAGAGTGAGGGGCAGAGGAGGCAGCCGCCCTCCACTGAGCACTGGGAGTCAGGCACTCTGGTACGTCATCCAGTTTAATTCTCTCGTGCACTTTAAGGATGCACCTCGAGGCCAGGGCGGTGGAGACCTGTGTCCAAGTCCTCACTGCCAGCAGCGAGTGATGGGTGTCAGACCTGTTCTGTCCACTCACAGCCTCCCGTCCTTCCAAAGAATAGCCGTCCATGAAGAGGGGACGTTAGATGACTTAGTAGGACTTTAGTTGATTCAGCCCCTTTGGTGGCTGAGGTACAAGCCCAGAGCCCTGGAGAGGACCCTAGAGTGGTTTGTGGGTCTTGTCTTACAACAGGTGAGGCAGCTATGGCCTCAGCTGGTCCCACCAGAGAGGCTGAGAGAGTCAGCTCAGGTTGATGCAAGGCCTGAGGAGAATGACGGGTTCTGTCTTGCTTGGGGCTTTGGAGGAAGCAGCCCTGCCAAGGAGGAAGGTCCAGGCTTTCCAGCATTGTCAGAAGGGCCACACCTCCCCCTTGGGGAGAAGGCCTTGCTTTTCTTTGCAGCAAGCACCCTTATCCTTTCCCATGATGCCTCTGTTCCCTACCACCTCTCAGATTGATGCCACCTGATTTAACACTCACCTCATCCCATCACAGGAGGGAAATCAGATGCCTTCTCACCCTGGGGNCTGGCTTATTTCCCTTAGTCTGACGTCCTCCGGGTCCATCCATGTGGTCGCGTTGCAGGCTTTCCTTCTTTTTCGAGGCTGAATAGTATTCCACTGTGTATATAAACCCCGTTTTCTTTATCCATGCAGGAACATTTAGGTTATTTCCACATCATGGCTATTGTGAATAATGTTTTATTTAATATAGGAGTGCTAATATTGCTTTGAAATCCTGCTTTCAATACCTTTGGATAAATACCCAGGAGTGGGGTTGCTGGATCATATAGTGGTTCTATTTTTCATTTTTTGAGGAACCTTCATACTGTTTTCCATAGTGGCTGCACCAATCTGCAATCCCACCAATAGTGCAGGAGGGTTCCCTTTTCTCCACATCCTCACCAACATTTGTTCTGTTGTTTTTTTTTTTCAATAATAGCCATCCTAACAGGTGTGAGGCACTATCTCATTGTGGTTTTGATTTGCATTTCCCTGATAATTAGTTATGTTGAGTATCTTTTCATGTACCTGTTGGCCATTTGTATATCTTCTTTGGAGAAATGTCTACTGAAGTCTTTTGTCTATTTTTCAATTGGGTTATTTGGGTTTGTTCTCTGTTTTGTTGTTTTTGCTCTTGAGTTGTAGGAGTTCCTTATATATTTTGTATATTGACCCCTTGTCAGCTATCTGGTTGGCTAATATTTTGTTTCATTCTGCGTATTGCCTTTGTACTCTGTTGATTTTTTTCCTTTGTTGTGCAGAAAATTTTTAGTTTGATGTATTCCCACTTGTTTACTTTTGCTTTAGGTGTCATACTTTTTTTTTTCTAGGAGTTTAACAGTTTTAGGTCTTATGGTTAATTAAGTCTCTAATTCATTTTGAATGAAGATAAAGTTTCAATTTTACTCGTTTGTGTGTGGGTGTCCAGTTTCCCACCACCATTTGTCAAAAAGACTATTTTTTTCCCATTGAATATTCTTGGTGTCCTTGTCAAAGATCAGCTAACCACATATGCATGGGTTTATTTCTGGGCTCTCTATTCTGTTCCATTAGTCTGTATGTCTGTCTTTGTGCCAATACCATACTGTTTTAATTACTGTAGCTTTGTAATGCATTTTGAAATCAGGACGTGTGATGCCTCCAGTTTTGTTCTTTCTCAAGGTTGTTTTGACTATTTGTTGTCTTTTTTGGTTCCATATGAATTTTAGGATTTTTAAATTTATTTCTGTAGATATGTCATTGAGATTTTTATAGGGATGACACTGAATCTGTAGATCGCTTAGGGTAGTATGGACCTTTTAACAATATTAAGTCTTCCA
Source organism: Hipposideros armiger (assembly GCF_001890085.2). Taxonomy (NCBI): domain Eukaryota; kingdom Metazoa; phylum Chordata; class Mammalia; order Chiroptera; family Hipposideridae; genus Hipposideros; species Hipposideros armiger. The sequence goes on from NW_017731687.1 coordinate 720,789, forward strand.
ACCCATGAACATGGAATATCTTTCCATTTATTTGTGTCTTCTTTAATTCCTTTCATCAATGTTTTGTAGTTTTCAAATGTAAAAGTCTTTCACCTCCTTAGTTAACTTTATTCCCAAGTATTTTATTCATTTTGGTGCTATTGTAAATGGGATTTTAAAAAATTTCCTTTTTGGGTAGTTCATTGTTAGTATATAGAAACGCAACTGATTTTGTATGTTGATTTTTGTATCCTGCAACTTTACTAAATGTGCGTAGTGTTGTTAACTGTGTGTCTGGCATCTTTGGGATTTTCTACATATCAGATCATGTCATTTGCAAACAGTGATAATTTTGCTTTTTTCTTTCTGATTTGGATGCCTTTTTTTTTCTTTTTCTTGCCTGATTGCTATGGCTAGGACTTCTAGTACTATGTCAAATAAAAGTCACAAGAGAGGGCATTCTTGCCTTG
>NW_017731687.1:726136-795541 GCF_001890085.2 Hipposideros armiger
CCCAGTTCTGCCACTCGTAGCTAGGCAGCCCTCGCCTGGCTGAGCCTCAGTTTCCTCATCTGTTAAATGGGGGCAGTGACATCTACCTCACTGGGTTGTGGTGAGGATGAAATTAAGTCGCATACGGGATAGGGTTTGGGGGGTGGGTACAATACACAAAAGGAAGGACAATTAAGTTTGCAAACTTTCTACCATATGCTTCCACGGTGGAAAGTTTGCAAACTTAATTGTCTGACCTTTTCATCAGCTCCTTTCTTCCCCTCTGAAATTCAGAACAGGTCAGAGAGACTGGCACAGGAATCAGATAGGTGAAGATCAAAATGTCAGCTCTATTCCAAGTGGAGCTGGATGAGAGGGTGCAGCTTTAGCAACTGGTTAATTCTGCACTCCCAGATTTAAGGTGCAGACCCAGTCACAACAGAAGGAAGCGATCCCAGACCCTTGTCCACCCGTCTGGAAAGCAGAGGAGACCCACACTTCCTGCAGGAGGCGCCCGTGAGCACACACAGTCCCTTCTAAGGGCACCCACCTGCCCAATCCCTTGTCCCTTATGTGGCTCCTTGTCACTTGGGCTGACAGGGAGGCCTGTTCCCCAAATGGAAACAGTGAACAAAGGCGTTGTCACAGCTCGTGGGACATTGTGTTTACTAAATGACAAGGTCTCCTGTCTCTGTACAGCAGAATAGACCCTGTGCGCCCCTCATTTGTGACGGCCACCCCTGTGTTTACCTCTCTCCCTCTGACCTTTGCTTCCATCCTTACACCTTCTCTCTGATCTCTGACCCTCCTATCTCCCTCCTATGCTATGTTTCCAGCTCCCGTAGATAACCCAGGATCACCTCCCCGTCTCAAGACCCTTAACTGAACCGCATCTTCAAAGTCCCTCTTGCCATGTGCTGTAACACACTCAAAGGCTCCCTGAATTAGGACGTGGCCCTCTGTGGGGGCACCCGTGTTCCGCTGCCCACATCCTGCAAGCATACGTTAAGCCCACACTCCCTCTCAGGACCATCCTGTTCTGAACAAAGGTAAATCAGGATTCTGTTGCTCCTGCAGGTTCGCCAGAGAGGTAGGTTAGGACGCGTCTCTCAGCCGAAGGCCCACTGCTATCAAGGCCCTGGGTAGACATGGGCGGGGGGCACCAGCTAGTAGGAGAGGAATCTCGGCAGTAAGCTGGGCTCAAAGCCCCGGCATCGCCCGCAGTGGAAGAACCACAGGGCAGGAGGCGGGCAGGCCTGGCTCTGCTCCGCTCTGGGTTCTTGGCTGTGTGTGGTCTCTCAGCTTCTTAGACAACATGGGGCTGAAAAAGTGCATGTACATTACGCTTTGTCTCTAAAACGCTGTGTCATGAGTTAAGAATGAGGGTTTTAGGGTGTTGGGCGTGGTGCAAGAAAGTGCAAAGTCCCTCCAAGGCCCAGCCCACAAGGAGGAGGCGGGGCTCAGGAGCAGACTCAGCAGGGCTTCCTCCCCGGGGTATCCCCACCACTGTCTGATGTTCTCCTTGACGGAGGCTCAATCGCATCTCAGCAGAGATGGAATCTTCTGGAATGACACCTACCATTTGTTATGCTCCAATTATAAAAAAGATACTTCATCACTTAGAAATGTTTTATGACAATCCTGAAAGACAGGGTCTGGTTACCTTCTTCCCGAGGATGGAGATTCAGAGACATAAAATCACTTGCCCGCAGACCCTCAGCTTGCGGGAGGCAGCGCTGGGGCGGGAGTGGGGTTTGCAGGCCTGCGGACACGCTGCCCCTCCCACCTCACTGTCCATCTCGGTGGGAGGAGCCTCAGGCAACCTGAAGGAGAGCCACTGTGTCCCGGGCAGGTGAGGCCCACACAGAGCACACTCCATGGAGGGTCTGCGGCAGGGCACACTCCATTTCCTGGTGCTCCCATGTTGTACGACACCCTCAAACTGCCTGATCAAACCAGCCTCGGCGGGAGCAGAGGCCGACAGTTCCCGCCGGCTCTGTACGGTGATGGAGGGAGAAAAGTGGCTTTCTAGAGCCAACGGAATGAGACTGGCAGTTTGTGTGACATGCAGTCCTCTCTGGGGACAAGACCTCCCTGCAGCCCTGGACTGGGATTGGGGCTCTGAGAGGCCGACGTCTGCCTATCGATGCACAGCCGCGTTTACGTATCGGGTGGCTCTAGTGCCGCTTATATAACTGTCCCTGGATGAGCATGTAATTTTATGCACCAGGACTCTCGTGCTAACATTTAACGTCTTTGGGGAGGCTGCTGGCAGTGCCGCTGCAGGGAGCAGTGAAAGTGGCGGAGAAGGGGGCTGGGGCAGTGAGGAACCCGGATGGCACCCCTGGGGGCGGGGAGCGCCAGGGCGTGGCTTCCACGGGAAGAGCCACCTGGAGTGGGATCAGAGGGTGGACACGAGCAGGTCAGCGCGTGGGGTTCAGAACCCAGACTGGAGGCACCATAAGCGTCGTATCCACCTGTGCGAGGGAGTGGGCGAAAAGGGAGTGTGCTGCCTGGTGGGTCAAAGGGCCCACAGAGACCCTTCATTTCTCCAGAAACGAAGCAAGAACAGAGTGCGCCCAGCTGCAGTCCAGCCTGACAGTTACAAGCACCAAACACTTACATTTCCGCTCCATCATGACCAGATTCCCAGGCCCTTGCAGCCAGCGGCGTCCCTGTCAGCTTTCCTATATCAGGACAGCGTGGTTTTCTGTCATTCAGCAAACTCTTTTTTTTTAAGGAGATGGCTAGTATGGGAAGAACACCCAAATCACTGTATCCAGCCCATGAATCCAAAATCTCAAATAAATAACGAACAGTGACAGTTGTCACCCAGCTCGTGACATCGCACAGAAAGGGCACGGTTATCCTTCTCCTGAGAAGGAACCGCACCAGATGGAGCAAACTCCTGGGGTCACACAGCTAGTTCAAGATGGAGCCAGGGCTACAGACTCGCATCAGTGATGGGTGCCCCATGAGTGTCCGTGAGGCTTAGGTTTGGCCTCCTGTGGCAGAAATCTCCACAGTGACCTAAACATATCGGTTTTCTCTCACACGTGAAGGAAGTTGGGAGGACTGGTACGGCAACTCCAGGACCATACGTTCTGGTGCCCAGGATTGTCCCGACTTATGCCTGTCATCCTGGAGTAATTATTAACACTCTCAAATATGCCCACTCTAGTCAATAAAGACACAGGCTCCTTCTAACTCCCTGCCCCAGTATCTGAACAGGTGCCTTCCATCCCAAGGCAGAGGCTCTAGTTACACAGATTGCACACTGCACAACTCTCAGGAGCATCATTCACTTTGTACCCCTTCTAGATTTATTATGACCGTTTTCTCGTGGATGACAGTGAAGTGCCTCATGGAGCAGGGACCTTTCTAGTCCTCACAAAGTTACCATGGGGGCCAGTAGCAGTGCTCTCCTGAGGTCATGTAGTGACCCAAGAGGGCTGCTGAAGCGCCAGCCCTCACATTCACCATCCCGACAGCAGAAAGCAGGAAGCGCGAAAGAATGAGATCACACCTCCTTGATGAAAAGCTCCTTTGAAGGAGACTTCCTGGAAGCCCCACCAACATTTCTGTTTATGTCTCATTGTCACACTTAGCTGAGCCCATGTCGCTGCCAGTAATGTAGGAGTTCTGTCCGTAGAAGAAGGGAATGTGGGAGAAGGGAGAAAACGAGTAGTCAGTCGGTCATATCACATAGCTCCACCTGGTGACTCTGGATTTAGCAGCGAATCTCTCAGACCACCATGTACCTGAATTTAATTCACGAAATAAATGCCCTTCACTGACCCTCCTCCCTTCTTTTTCTTTACCGCATTATAGATTTGGTTCTACACCAACAGCATCTTTGGCAAAGCAGGGATCCCTCCAGAAAAGATCCCATACATCACCTTGAGCACCGGTGCCATCGAGACGTTGGCTGCCATCTTCTCTGTAAGTAAACCGAGGGTTGTCCGTGAGAATGCCACAGGGTTCATGGGGACCCCCGAGCAGTAAACAGGCTCACCTTTAAAGGAGCGTGCCCATCGTCATTCCAAAGGCATCTGAGTTTTAAGAGTTGATCATGCAGTTGATTGCTCACATTTCACCCATCTAGAGAATATTCTTATCTATATCTTGCTTCCCTGTTATCTTACGTAAAAAAAAAATAGCTCCCTTCTTTGACCTCTCACCTGGTCACCGATGAGACAGTCTAATGCGCCCCTCTGTGGAGGACCCTATCTCCCTGGGAATCCAGACCAGAGCGCTGTGAGCCTTGGGTCTATGGCCATGACTTCAAAGTGTTTCAAAACCATAAGCTGTCATCTGACCGCCCCAGGTATGTAGGAGTTGGCAAGGCAAAGAAAAGGAGAAAGGACATCCCAGTCCACTGGTGTAATAGAGAGGGTGGCTTTATAATGAGCCACAATCTCCCCCCCAAAAAGAGAAACACAGCGTTCATCACTCTTTCTCAATCTATAGCATCCAAAACGAACATTTGGGTGGGTGGCACTGGAGACTTCGGAATCTAGCAGGAGCTGCACTGGTTTTGGAGTCAGACTGAACCAGATTAGAACCCTGGCTCTGGGACTTCTTGGCTGTGTGATGTGGGACAATGCACTCAACCTCTCTGAGCTTCAGTTTCGCCTTTCATGTGCTGTTCCTGTCCCTTCTATGGTGTCGGTGTGGGGGTTGAGCCTCGCCTTTCAGACACACAGCACACGATGGGGTTCCTTTCCAGAGGAAAGAGAAGAGGGTCACAATCAGAGTGACATTGTGTGACCTTGATGGAATCGCCGTTTATTTCCGCTCTTGCTCCCTGGTTTGTGCTGACAGGGCTGATTCAGTGCAAATGAGCAGAGGCTCCCCATCGCTTTTCTGACTCGTTTTCAAGAGAACACTTTATTTTGCTCCTTGCTCTTCATAGGGCATTTTGACAAGATGCTTTTAAAAATAGATGCCATAGAAAGTATTGAGGCTGGTGTTCGGTCTCCCTCTCCTTCCATTCATGGAATTATTATTAGAGGGTATATATTTTAATGGTTCACAATCTGGAAGTTTCATAAAATTCTTGCCTCGAGTTCTGGACTCTAGCCAGCGATTATTGTTTACTTTAATCTGCAGAAAAGCACAGCCTGGAATGAAAATGATGGGGAAAGTACAGGGTTCGTTTTGGAGTTTGTTTTGTTTTTTTATTTTGGTATTTTGTTGTTATAAGAAATCAACATGAGCTCATTAGGGTGAATTTGTAAAAATAAGAAAGATAGAAAGAAACAAAGAGGAAATCACCTATGATCATACTACCAAAGGAAGCTTGGGGAAACCCCTCGCCGTCTTTCCTACGCATAGGTGTGTGTGTTTTATTCCTACACAGTACTGATCCTATTCTATACACGCACTATAATCCTGCTTTTGCTCACATAACCTTAAGTCAAAATGATTTTCCATTCTATTACTTCTCGTTTGAGTAAATTTTATTAAAGTGTGACATGCAGACAGACAGACAAGCATGCAAGTCATTGGCTCTCTGAATCAGCACTAGTGTGACAGCTCTATCATTCTGCACAAATTGGCTATACAGTTTCCTTCACCGTTGTCTGAAGGGTGGGGGTTGTGAGGGACATTGTGACGGGGGTCTCCACTCAGAGGCTGGCCGGCAGAGCCACACTGCCTGGGTTCTGACCCCTTTTGAGCCACGTGACCCTGGGGAAGGGATTCAACAGTTTTGTGACTCGATTTCCACATTGCTATAATAAGGACAGCGTCCCAACCCCCTAGGGGTGGGTGAGGATTAAACAAGGAATGCACATTAAATGGCGTGATGAGCATCCTAGCAGAGAGCAGGATTTCACAGGGACTCAGTCCTGATAGTTGAGGGACCAAGTCCCCCAGCAGTGCCGTACCCAGGATCAGACAGACAGCCGATAGGTCAGAACCTGAGGGAGGGGGGAGGGCTGATGACTAGGGCCTCTCCTGCTCCCCAAGACCCTGAGTGGGTTACGTGGAATCTCGTGAAGGCTCACATCACTCCTGAAAGTCCAGTTTTCACCCCCATTTGAAAGAGGAGCAAACAGAGGGAGTACTGATGTGACTCAGCCCCCCCCCAACCCTCCTTCCGGTCCCCACTCTCTGACTGGCAGATCACCATCGTTAAAAGCTGACAATATTTGACCAAGTATTTCTTAGAAGTACTAATCCCGAGAAGGAGGTAAATGACTTCGCCCTCCTGAGAGGGAAAGAGAGGGTCTTTCCAAGATCAGCACTGGGCACCGCCGCCTCTGAAGGGCCCACCTGCCTCTGCCTTCCAGTTTGGACCGTGGTCACTCAGATCACATGTGTTCTACAGGTGCAGGCACCTCCGTGTGGCCCAGAGTGGGGAGTGATGGCAGCACAGCTCTGGTGGGAGATTCACTCGTTCATGCATCCATTAATTTATTCCACAAGCAGCTATGGTGCACCCATTTCATGCTCATGCTCGGAGGTCACCAGTGAAATTCTCATGATCTAGAGCAGCGGTTCTCAACCTGTGGGTCATGAACCCTTTGGGGGTTGAACGACCCTTTCACAGGGGTCGCCTAAGACCATCGGAAAACAAAAGATATTTACATTATGATTCATAACAGTAGCAAAATTACAGTTATAGAGTAGCAATGAAAATAATTTTATGGTTGGGGTCACCACAACATGAGGAACTGTATTAAGGGGTCGCGCCATTAGGAAGGTTGAGAACCGCTGATCTAGAGAGAAAGACAGACCTAGAATCAGAAATGTGCTACATGCAACACTTGGATGAACTCTTCTGTGAGGGTTTCCAGGAGGGCTTCCTGGAGGAGGAGTCCAGGAAGCTGAAGACCAACAGGAGTCAGCCAGGTGAAGGGAGGTGAAGTGTATTGGGCAGCCTGTCCCCTGCCCTGTGTGCACATCCCCAGTCATCTGCCCTCCCTCCTAGTCTATCTTCTAAAAGAGCTGGAGGTGCAGAATAGTCCATTGGAAGTGGTCCTTAAAATGGTAGCATTTAAATGGCACCCTTGAAAAATCTTGAGATTAAATTCAGTATGAGGCTGGGAGACCGAGATGGAACAATGTGCTGGGGAGAAAGGGCTTTGGCTTTAGGGTCTGACAGTTCTGAGTTCCCATCCTAATCACCCCTTTACCAGCTGAGTGGTCTTGGGAAACTTGCCCAACATCTCTGAATGTATTTGCTCATCTTTAAAATGGACGTGACCACGCCCACCTGTGATAGGCAGACTATTGCCCCGCCCCACGAATGTCCTAATTCCTGGAAGCTGCAGGTTACCTTATATGGCAGAAGGGGCTCTTTAGATGTGATTAAGAGTCTTGGAACGGGGGAGGCGTAATCCTGGATTATCTGGGTGGCCCAATGAATCACATGGGTGATTCTCCTCCTTATCCATGAAGGAGAGAGGAGAGAATCAGAAAAAACGGGGTGACAAAAGCAGAGGTTGCAGTGATGCAGTTGCTGACTTTGAAGATGGAGGGAAAGGCCATGAGCCAAGGAAGGCAGGTGGCCTGCAGGGGCTGGAGGGGGCAAAGAACAGGTTCTCCCCTGGAGCGTCCAGAGGGCACCTCCCGGCAGCTGTGATTTCTGTCCACGAGCCCCAGTGCAGACTTCTGACCTCCAGGACTGTAAGAATAAACGTGTTTCTTTAACTCACTAAGTGTAGTCCCCTGTCACAGCAGCCACCGAGAATGAATCCACCACCTTACAGAACTGTGGAAACAAAACTCCCCGTGCCCGACGGCCCACTGCACCCAACAGAGGCAATATTCAGTAAATCCCTCGCCCTTTCCGAAGTTCTTAATACCTTGTTTCCAAAAATACAGGCATGATTCCATCCAGCCCTGTGAAAAGTAGCTGCCTGTGGAGAAGGCCTTTCCAATTTTTGTTCTTTCTTCCTGTTGAGATTTTGACAGTCTATTAAAATGGCTTTGGGGCCTCATACCATTGAGAGAGACATTTTTGTTCATTTGAGTTACAATTAATTTGGGGTCCTGGCATTGCTCGTCAGCTAGGGCAGCTGTAAATAATTGACATCTTGCAAAAACAGCTGGTTCTCCAAATTGATTTCCTTGGTGCAGCATTGACTCTCTGATGAGTGAACTTCCACCGAGGGTCGCTGAGGCCACGCGGGCCCAAGCATCCCCTGCCACGAGGGGCGGCAGCTGTGGATGAAAGACCTAAATATAAGACCTAAATATAAGACCTGAAACGATAAATTGCATGGAAGAAAGCATAGGTACTAAACTTATGGACCTCGGTCTTAGGATTTTATGAATTTGATCTCAAAGGCAAGGGAAGTAAAAGCAAAAATAAATGAATGGGGCTATATCAAACTAAAAAGCTACTGTACAGCAAAAGAAACCATCAACAAAACAAAGAGGCGGCCTTGTCTTGATTTAAAAGGATCCCTCTGGCCACTGTAAAGAAAACAGGTGTGGACGGGGTTGGTGAGGGTAGAGCAGGGGCAGTGAAGAGGCTGGAAAACAGGCTGGTTTTCCTGGGAATCATCAAACTGAATGTTGTCTAAAACTGGCATCAAAAGGACAGAGTTCAGCTAATCCTCCTCTACCTACAAATGGTCCACTGACAAATGATTCTGCTGCATTTCTGTGGGCTGCAGAGGGGCAGGGAGAAACGACCCCTACTGCCACTAAAATACCAGTTTATGTCCCCAGCTTTTCTAACAGAATTTACAGGGACTTGGTAGAAGGGAGGGGGCCACACCAGCAAAATTGGAAACAAACTCCCTGGGTAGGGGGAACGGGGGCGGGCGTGAATGAGTGGCTGCCAGGGGCTCCATCCAAGCCATCAGCACCCACCAGAGCTGAGAAATTAAAATTCAGGGTAAGCGGCTATTTCATATTCACTGCATTTGAACACGAAATGCATACGCACCATTTGAGAAGTACTTATGTAATCTGTTGCCTTGGTAGAAAACATGCATATAGACACGGGGACTGTCCAGGTCCTGAGGCTCATCCTTATGGGGGAGGGGAGTTGGGAGGGGAGTGAGGAAGGTGTGGAGGCGGGTCCACAGCGTCAGGGCCAGCCTCTCCAAGCAGACAGGCAGTTTGGTGCAGAAAGCCCGTTTCCCTGTAGTGCCTGCTCTCACCCACCCCCAACGCTGAGCACACCTTTTCATCAGGTGCTTCTAAATATTTCTGAGTTTGCACAAGGACACACCCACAAGTCCGCTCCCTGCAGCCCACCCTCTGCGCTCCTCATGCCTGATTTTCCACCAAATGTCTCCCGATTTCCTCCCCATCTCTGGCCGCTTCCTGTGGTTCCCCTGCGTCAGGGTCAGGCCCACCAGCGTCCCCCATCAAAGGAAGGTGAGGATGTGATCAGGGCTCCCTGCGCTCCTTTGTGCTGGCTCCAAGCGCCGGCTGCAGCCACCCCCAGCCCCCCACTCCCACCTCTCCCTCTCCCCCCAGGCTCTGGGCTCGGGCTCCTGGTGTCAGCATACTCACTCTTAAGTCCCCTGGCCACCCAGTCTCTCGCTCAACTCCATTTCTTTAAAAGCTAAAATTTTCTCCACTTGCCCAAAACTGAGAACAGTTGGAACTTATGAACATAAATCTCTTAAGAACCATTGTCTCCTTTCGGAGGGGGAAAGGGTAGGGGGCCGGGGGTGTTCCCCTTATGAGCTGCAGAAGCTATGGCTGTGACCCAAGGAAAACCTTGTCCCCGGACTTGGGAACTTGCAGAAGCCTGGTCTACGGCCAGCCTTTCCCGTGTGTCCCCTTGGCCCCAATCCATGTCTGAGTTTGCACTTGGCTTGAAATGTCTCAAGGCCATTTTAATTTATTATTCTCAGGGGTCATGGGCCACCCTGGAATGATGATCACTTAAAAAGTGACTTATTCATTTCTCATACCTTTGGCCCAAACAGAGATACAGGTTTCACACACATTCATCTTTTAAACAGGAATGTTTGGATAAAGTTTGTTCCAATGAATTATGTTTAATTTCTAATTTAGAGAGAGCCTGTTCCAAATAGGAAGTTATTCCCGAGACCCTGTCTTCTGAACACAGACATTAACACTCAATTAACTTGAGAGTAACCACCATTTTCCGAGGTGTTGGCTTCTTTTCAGACAGAGATTAGTGAAAACAAAGATTAACATGCTTGCATATTGGAAACAGAATTGCCAGCAGTTAAAAGCAGTACAGAAACTTGCATTTCTTCTCACGCAATCTGCCTTTGCTTTCTCTTCTCTGCTGAGAGCGGAGTCAGCAATAATCAAACCATCCCCCCCTTCCTTTCTCCCATGTTTCTATAGCTAAATCTTTGGCAATAAACTAATTTCTGCCTGGGGAGTCATTAACTGGTGGTGTGGCAAGGCTCCTCATGGACCCACCATCCCCAAAGTGTCCAGGTCAAGGACAGCCACTTGGGATACCTGGGCACTGGCCCCAACCTGGATGGCATCACCTTGCTCCAGTGCTCAGCGTGTGTGTGTGTGTGTGTGTGTGTGTGTGTGTCACTCAGTAGGTTTAAAGAAATGGCAATGGTTGTTTTACAGGGCTCTGTAGTCCCTGAGATGCAGGAATTCTGCCATCACTGAGTACTTCACGCACTTTATACAGATGCAAACACAGAGCACAATGCAGACACAGATTGTCTTATAAAATCCATATAAAGTAACATCATTCTACATTCCGTAAAGGCACATTAAGTCACGTTTGGAAGCTTTGGTTGAATCACATTTGAAATAAGGGAAAATTTAGGCCGTCTTTTCCTTCCCTCCATCCCTTCCTTCTTCCTTCCGCCCTTCAATCGTGTAGCACACCACTGCCGAGCCCAGCTCTTCCGTTCGCTGGGGCGGGGTAACCAAGTATCGCATGCTGGTGACGCTGAGATGTGTAACCTCTCCTGCTGGAGGTCAGGAGTCTGAGAGGAAGGTGTCAGAAGGCAGAGCCTACCGAGGCTGGAAGGGAGCATCGATCGTCCTCCCCGAGCCTCCGGGGCTTGCTGGCAGCTTTGGTGTTGTCGTCTTGAGCTTGTAGAAGCATCTCCGAGAGCTTGCCCTTCATCTGCACATGGCGTTCTCTCTGTGTTCGCGTCTGTGGTCAAACTTCCTTTTTCACAAGGACGCCACTCACACTGGATTAGGGCCAATCCTAGTGACCTCATTCGATTATCTCTGTAAAGATCCTGTTTTCAAGTAAAGACACGTTTCAAAGTATGGGCTTCAATATATCTTTTTTGAGGGGAGGATACAGTGTAACTTCTAACATTCCCCAAGGGCAAGGACTCCTGCCTTTTCCTTCTCTGGACCCCAGTGCCAGGCCTCGCATACACGAAGGGAGGGAAGCTTCTTTTGGTAAATCTATGTGTGCATTTGTCTCACTGACAGGGGGAGGGGCGGTATAGCACAGGAGTTAAGAGCAAGACTCTGGGACCAGAGTGTCTAGCCTTAGGTGTTGGCTCTGCCACTGTGTGACCTTGGGCAGATTGCTAAACCTCTCTGAGTCTCTATTTCTGGATATACCAGGGGATGCTAATAGCATGTACCCATAGAGATGTTCTGAGGAGTAAATTATTACTATCTGTCAAGCATCAGGAACCTTACCTGGTACTTAGTAAGCACTATAGAAACGTTTACAGTAATCAAGACAGCATGGTATTGGCATAAGGACAGCCATACAGATCAGTGGAACAGAATAGAGACCAGAAATAAGAAAGGTACCAACATCTTTCAATGGGGAAAGGTGGTCTTTATAATAAATGGTGCCATGAAAACTAAAATGGAAAATAAAGAAAGATAACCCTGATCTCATGGCATATGCAAAAATTCAATATGGACCATGTACTGAAACATAAAAGCTTAAATTATAAAACTTCTAGAAGGGAATCCAGGAGGAAGCCTTTGTAACCTTGGGGTAAGCAAAGGTTTCTTTCTTTCTTTTTTTTTTTTAAGATTTTTATTGGGAAATTGGGAGATGGGAACAGTGCTGGGGAATTGGGAAAGGAGAACAGACAAGTTGCTGTCCTTTTGTTCTTCAGTCTAGTTGTGGAGGACGTTGCTTCACTGGCCCAAGTTGGCACCATCATTGCGCTCTTCCCGGGCGAGGCAGATCAGTCGCCGGCTTCTGGACGGCCGCTCACAGCGGCTGCTGGCCGCTCACGCTGGCTGCTGGCTACACACGGTAGCCCATGGCAACCCACTGCCGCAGGGGCTGCAGCCCACGCCGTCGCCAGCGACTCACAGCAGCCCAGCTCCAGGTTGAGCTGTTGTTCAGCATCTTAGCTGCAGAGGGCAGTGTCACTGGCCCTCATATGTGGGATCCGAACCGGGGCCCTCTGGTGTCCCAAGCCAGCTCTTAACCATCGCGCCACTTGGCAGGCCCAGCAAAGGTTTCTTAGGACACAAAAAGCATGAACCATGTTTTTTTTTAATTGATCAATTGAATTTAATCACAATGATAAGCAGTGACGATATAAAAGATATTGCTAAGGAAACAGAAAGGCAAGCCAGACTGGGAAAGATTCACAGAGTACACGTCTCACAAGGGATTGAATCCGAAACATATAAACTCCTAGAACGCAAAATAAGAAGACCAAGAACCCACTTGAAACTCAGCAAAAGCCTTGAACAGACGCTTTACAAAAGACAATATCAAAAACATCAGTAAACAGATGAAAAGATGCTTGAACACTCTTAGTCATCAGGGAAATTAAAACCCAAACCCACAATGAGATACCAGCACTCACTCCAAGGATGATTACAATGGTTGATAAAAGATCGGCTTGGCTAAAGCGTGGCGCTGCGAATCTCTGTGCCCGGAGTCACAAATCTTCACTCTTTCTCCATCTCCAATGATTTCCAATCCCCACCCTGGCAAACTTTCATCACCGCGTATACTGTGGTTTTGCTGCAGCCTAAGGATGTCACAGCCATTCGGTTAACAGGGCAGAGCCTAAAGTTAAGCTGGCACTGGCAACGGAGGCTGCTCTGCCCTTCTCTGGCTGCTAGAGGTGGAGTAATAACTGTTTCTCTTTGACCCTGACCTAGGGCTTGGTCATCGAGCGCCTGGGACGGAGACCGCTCCTCATTGGCGGCTTTGGGCTGATGACCGTCTTCTTTGGGATCCTCACGGTCACCCTGACGCTGCAGGTGAGAGGATGTGCCTGCCGTAGCTTGAGGAAGGTCAACATGGAGCTGGCTTCCAGCTTCACTGCTCCGAGGCCTTTGGGGAAGCCGGCACTGTCTGCAGACCTCTTGTGATGTGGTTTCCCAGGGGCGTCTCGGATGAAGCTGCCGGGGGGAGGGTTTAGTGACAGGCCTCGGGCTGGGAGATGGGACGCCTGACTGCTGGTCCTGTTGCTGCTACCAGTGAGCTCTGTGACCTTGGGCAAGATACATCCACTCTCTGAGCCTCAGTTTACCCATCTATGGAATAGAAGAGATTGTGCTAGACAACTCCTAAGATGCCTGGCACTGCCATCTGAGGCACTTGCACAGTTGTCACATCATTGGCTGGTAGGTACCAGCAGGAGCCCTGGAGCCACACCTCCTGGGTGTGAATCCTGCTTGTCCCCTTACTCGCCATGAAACTTGGGCAAATCACTTAGCCTCTCTGCTCCTTGCAGCTGTAAGAGAGGCTGCTGGAATGGCTTAGGGGTTATCATTATCCCCATTTTATGGACACTGAAACGGGGGCTGAGAGATGTAAAGCGATGGATGGAGGAGCTGGGGTGGGAACCCAGGTCTTCAACACACCTGCCCACCGCTGCTGTCTCGCAGGACCACGCCCCCTGGATCCCTTACCTGAGCATCGTGTGCATTCTGGCCATCATCGCCTCCTTCTGCAGTGGTCCAGGTAAGGCGCCCTCCTTCTGCACCGGCTGGCCCCAGGGCCCACAGCACCACCAAGGTAGTGGGTTTTCTCTGTACAGATGGGGAGTCAGCCGTCCAGTGAGGGGCAAGGCCTGACTGGGAGTGGACGGACCCATTAAGTGCAGGGACTGCCTTCATTTCTTTCCCACAGGTGGTGGGCCATGTGCTCACCCAAAGCTGCGTTAATGATAACATACCACAGCACAGCAGCAGCTGACGGTTGTGAGAGCCGTGAGCCAGATACACTAGTTTGCAATAAATTGAAGACCTCAAGTTACAGTCTGTGCCCACAGAGCAGTTACAGTTTGGTGTGGAAGATGTGGTGGTGGTGGTGATGATGATGATGATGGTGATGATGATGATGGTGATGTCTAAGGCTTATTGATCACTTGGCCAAGCACTTGATTGCATTAACTCATTTAAGGCCCCTGACGGCTCTAGAGAAGGTGGAGATGGAAGGCAGCTGGCATAGAGTGAGCAGTGATGGAACTGCCCGACTCCCAGGCTTCTAACCACCACCTTACACCACCTGCAAGAATGGGGGGTGTTCTGAGCCTCCGTTTACCCGGGACTCACTGACAGCCCCAGTTCTGCCATTTCCCTGGTGGGAAAGGCCTCTCCTCTCATTGGTCCTTAGCTCCCCCTTCTGTAAAATGGCCAAGGTGGATGAGACTGAGGGCCCTCCCATTTCCTGGCTCTGTGTCCGTGTCCCCCAGGGGCCCCCATCAGAGGCCATGGTGGGACTGAGAAGATGGTTCAATGTGACAGTTGTACAGATCTCTCCAGGAGGCACTGCTGTGGTTCCTGTAGTTTGTGTTTCCATGTTGATAAAAACGACACTAAGTTTCTATCAGAACAAATAGAACCCAACTCCTGTTTCCCCTTCGTGTTGCTGATTTTCCACCTGTTCCATGTCCTATCACAGTTGTGGGGGATGAAAAGCATCTGTCCCCATCTGGGACATCGGGGTGTTATAATGAGATGGGGAGATGGGCCATGGACTGATCGGAGAGGGCATCAGGTACCCACCTGTGTGCACACACATGCACACGCACACACACCACGCTGTGATGATGATGGTCAGGCGGCTAGAGGAAGAAGAAGGCAGGAGGATGAACAAGGAACAAATACTGAAGTTAAAGTGGGTTCAAGGAGGAAGTACGTTCAGTTTCACGGGGCCTCCCCATCACCCACTCCATGGGCGGCATTCACCGCAGTGTCCCTGGAGGCAGCCAGTGGCCCTGTGCTCGGCCTGGGAACACTGGGGAGCAGACCCAGAGACAGGCAGTCCCTGCTCCACAAGGCTTATAAGCTGGCATGGAAATGTCACCGAGGTGTCACCTGCCCAGCAAGGCCTCTCCTGGCAACTTAATCCAAAATCAGTACACACATACACACACACACACATGTACACACATATGCATACACACATACACACATGTGTATATACACATGCACACACATATGCATGCACACACACATACACACACATATGCATGCACACACACATACATGTATATACACACACATACACACATGCATACACACACGTGTGTGTATACGCGTGTGTGTATACACACACATATGCATGCGCACGTGCGCACACATATGTATATATACATATACACACATGCACACACATACACTACACACATATGCATACATACACAGATATACGCACATATGCACACACATACTCTATCACATCACCCTGGTTTACTTCCTCCATAGCACCTTTCACTGACTCATTTCCAGTGTTTAATTTAATTTGATTAATGCAGAGATTGCAAACTTTTGCTGTGAAGGACCCGATAGTACATATAAATATTGCTCACTCATGTAACCATCCCTGGCTGGTGTCCCTGGTGGGTGGGCAGCTTGGACCCAGTATCCTTCTGTGTTGGGGTCTCGTAGTCACTGCGTCCAATAGGATCCAATAGGCAGGAGGGGAAACCGAGCACCCTAGGGTAACCGAGACCAGGGTAACACCATCTCATCACTCGTATTCCAGTGGTGAGAACAACACATGGCCAGACCTACACGCAGGGTAGGCTGGGAAGCAGAGGCAGTGGGCAGCCCGTGACCAGCACCTGCTCTGTCCAGTGGAAGATGGATCACAGACAGTAGTGGGCCGCTAGCCCTCTCTACCGTGAGCAGTGTCTGTGCTTGAAACACCAGCTGCCCCCAAAATGCTCAACGCTGGCCTGAGACCCAGCAGGCTTTCAGCAGGGACTTGTGGATGGTTTAATTACGACCAGAGAACTCAGATGAAAGGGGGCGGGACAGGCGCTGTCAAAGCTAGCGATCTCCTAAGAGGGAGACACACGAGGGCACCCCAAAGTGATCTGGGCAAACCCAGAGGCCGGGGCTTGGACCTTCCCTGGCCCCACCCTGCTCTTTGCCCAGTCCGTGCCACACTCATGATGGCGTTCGGGCCTTAACCTTTCTTGATCTCTGACTTTCATGTACACACATCACCCCCGCTCTGCACAAGTCTCGACATTAGGATTAACCCCTTCCACTTACAAATGAGGAAACTGAGGCCCAGAGAGGCAATGAAGTCCCCTAACAGGAAACTGCTAGGAAGTATCGGGGTCAAGATTTGAACCCAGATCTTTAAAACTCTGTGCTGTTTGTATCCCATTGCAAAGGGTTCGAGAAGTCACGCCCATGCCCTGCCCTGGGCTTCTCACAGCACATTCTCTCTGTCCCTCAGTCCTCTGATAACAGCATTCAGAGAGCACTTACTACATGTCAGGCCCTTTCTAAGTGCTTTAACGCGCATAAAAATACTGTGTGGATATCAGATAATGCAGAGTCAGATTGTCAAAGTAAAATCACAACAGTCAGAAATTTTACTCCGAATGAAATATTACTAATCATTCACAGAATACCAGTCATTGCAAGACACAGGTGAAGCCTGAAGCCACCAGCCTGGCTCCCCAGTCTTGTTTGCCATGTTAGGGTGCACTCTGGTCCAGATAGAGCACATGGGGTCGCTTAAAAAGCCATGCAGGGTGTCACTTCCACACAGGGACTACTTTATTCATGAAACACCTCCAGTTTATACTTTGACAACTACATAGCTGACATTTTCCAGCGGGCTGTGCCCAGAACTCTACATGCCAATCTAAACAGACCAGGTAGAGCCCACTACAAGCATTTTATTCACAAGAACTTTTTAATCTCTCTGCTGGTAAATACCATGTTGAGGTTGGATTAGCAGGTTCAGCAAAGTGGACCAGATCATATTTTTTTTTTCTTGTTTTCTCTTTTCCCTGTCCTGGACAACAGAAGATGAGTCACAGTTCAGCTGCTAAACCTTTACGTCCGAAACTAATTTTATTCCCATTTTGTAGATGAAAACAAAGAACAGATTGATTAAGTAATTTTCCCCGAGTCACCCAGCTAAGAGGCAAGTGCTGGATTTGAATCCACACCGTCTTGCTCTAGGACCTACAGTCCTAACTCATATCTGTGTAATGGACAGTGCTCATTGTCTGTTTGTTCAAAAGTAAGTGGAATTAGGCACATTTTTAAATTGACGTCGCAAGGCTGACACAGAGAATTTGGGTAAGAGGGGAAGTTTCTGTGTTTATCTTCCCAGGATGAGTCCAGTGTAGATCATCATAAGTCAGTCCTTTTTGTGTCTATGTGGACAGAAGATTTTGCCATTCGTATCTAGTTGTCCGTTTTCCGTGGCTGAAGGTGAATTCACAGCATTTTTACTTTCATGCTTTCCAGCTGTTGCTGCTTCAGATATTCTCTGCACACAGAGGTCAGGGGTGATCTTTTGTCTTTGCCTCTTAAAGCCACCGACACCTAAATCACAGCACGTAGCGTTGAAATGAAAGCTGTGCTGACACGTGCAGAGCTTCCCAACAAACTAAGGCACAACAGAACAGGGCAACAATTTCAGAGCTGGAGGGGACCTCAGAGGTCCTCAGAGACACATGAGGAAATGTGCCTGGGACCTGGGATGAATTAGAACTAAGGATTCCCAACGTAGTAAAAGAACATAAAAGTTATTCATTGGATGTTTAAGTCCCACCTATGGTTTCCCTGCCAGGAATTCCTCCAACCATGACTTGATTGCTTCCATTGATGGGCAAGTCACTACCTGAAACAGACAACTCTCTAGTCTTGGGGTCAGCAAAATATAGCCTGTGGGCCAAATCTGGCCCATGGCCTATTTTGTATGACCCACAAGCAAAGAATGGGTTTTACATTTTAAAAAGAAAGAAAGAAGAATGTGTGACAGAGACTACATGTGGACTGAAAGGCCTAATATATTTGCTGTCTGACCTTTCACAGGGAGTTTGCTGGCTGCTGCTATGGCCCCTCCACCCTGACATTTGGAAGGAAGGGAAGTGAGCTAGTTTACGAGGTAGGGAAGGAGGGATTTCCATGCAGCAGGAGCAGCCAGTAAAAATGCAGCATATAAAAAGAGGTGACTGTCAAAGGCACCGCAGAGAAACCACTAGAGCCAGCGGAGCGGTCCTCAAACGCTGCTGGATCACCTTGGAAGCTTTTAAAAATGCTGATGCCCAGGCCGCCTCCAAGGCCAACCGAGGCATAATCTTGGGGTGGGACCAGGCTCCATGTTTTCTAACACTCCTGCATGATTCCCACACACAGCCAAAACCACGTGCAGCCAAATTTGAGAACCCCTGGGCTGCCACCATGTTTTTCAACCCTGGCTGAAGACAGTGCAATCTCCTGGAGAGGCAGGCCACTGGGAGTGAGCGGGTTCCGTTATCTAACACTTAACACCAAACAAATGGGGACAGGCTGCCCGCAGAGCTCATGGTGCACATCTGCCCACTCAGGAAGACCTAGGAGCACTTTAAGGATCCGTAGTATTGTCTTCCTTAAGCTGAGCACCTGCGCAGCGCTGGGCACTCTGCCACACTCCCCTGACCCTCACAGCATCCTCAGAGGAGACAGCCTACCCCCGTGAGGACCCCTGGGCGCCAGGGGGCCCACTCTGCCCACATCACAGGGCACATAGCAGGCCCAGCCAGGGTTTGAACCCACGTGTATCTGATTCTAAAGCCTCAGTTTTCCTGCCATTCTCCCTCGAGGTTTTCCAAAGGCTTCGTTTTCCTCCTTATCTCTTGCCCGCAGCCTAAGGCAGAGTTTATTAGTGAGCCTACCCTCTGAGACGAGAATATGAACATATGGCAGCGTTCTGTACGATTTTCTGCCAAGTCCTCTCCGGAAAGGACTGTGCCTCAGAGGCAATCCCAACAAACGCTGGTCTGCGGAAGAATCGAACCTGCCAGGGTTCAGTGCAGAAGCCGGGGTCTTCAGCAGGCGTGTGGGGAGGTTTGAAATCTCTGGCTCTGCAGCCCCCGGGGTCAGAGGGCAGCGCCTGGCTTCTAGCGTTTCTGGTGGTGTCTGCCACCAGCTCTGCCTCCCTCATCGCTGTGCCTCGGGCTGTCCCCGGGAACCTGGCGGGGGAGCTTGTCGCTTAACTGTTCCTTGTGACCCCTGAGATGGTGAGAATGTGATTCTCTGGGGGCTTCAAATAGCAGAAACGTCTTCTCTCACAATTCCGGAGGCCAGAAATCGGAGATCAAGGTGTGGGCTGGGCCGGGCTCCTCCAGAGGCCCTGGGGAAAAGCTGTCTCTCCTAGCTCTGCCAGCTGCTGCCGTGCCTTGACTTGTATCCACATCACGCCAATCTCTGTCCCGGTCTTCACGTTGCCTGCACTTCTGTGAGCCTGTCCCCAAAGTCCCCTTTGCCTCTTTTTCATAAGGGTACATGTGATGGCATTTAGGGCCCATGGTGACAATCCAGCATAAGCGTCTCCTCTCAAGATCCTTAATCACATCTTTTTTACCATGTAAAGTGATATTCCCATACTCCAGGGATGAGGAGATGGGGCGAGTGGAGCGCCCCACTCCTGTGGGGAGAGAGAAAGGAGCTCACTGCTTAGCAATAGTCCCCCCTCCCCCCATCTCCACACAAATCACCCCACCCTACTTTCTCTCCCATTTCTGGTCTCACAGTGGGTGCAGGCGCTCCAGAGCGGTGAGCCAGTCCTTGCCGGCCTTCCGCAGACACACTGCGCGCGGTGACCTGTCTCCTGCCTCTGCTGTTTCTTGGCTCCAAGTCCAGTTGCAGCTTGTGTTTTAACACCCTAGTCCCCGGGCGATGTCCACGTTAACCAGACGCCACGTGGGCACAAGGGCAAGGAGTGGCCACCTCCGCTGAGAGGGGCTGGGGAGGCTTAAAAAGCAGCATGCAGTCTGCATCTTGGGGAGTCAATGGAAGCAGTGCTTGGGGGCCAGTTGGGGTGGGCAGGGCCGTGTTCATTTCCTGTGTCTGCTGTCACAAATGACCTCTAGCGTGGCGGCCCAGAACCACATGTGTGTGCTCTCCTGGGGTCCTGGAGCTCACAAGGCCACAGTTTTACTGGGCTGGGGTCCAGGTGTCGGCGGGGCTGGGCCCATGTGTCCCCAGGGGGTGGTTTCCTTGTCTTTCCCCCTTTAGAGTCTGTCCACATTCCTTGGCTCGTGACCCTTTCCTCAGCCCTGAAAGCCAGCAGGGTCGCATCTTCTGTCTTCTCTGACCTCCTGCCTCCTTTTCTAAGAAACAGTGGTTATACTGGACCCACCTGGACTGGACCTGATAATCCAGAATGATCTCCCCATCTCAGGATCCTTAGCTTGGTCACATGTGCAAAGTCTCTTTCGTCATATAAGGCCCCATATTCACAGGTTCCGGGGACTCCAGTGTGGAGATCTTTGGGTGGGGGGGCATCCCAGGTAACAACAACATTTGCTAAGGCTAACACACGAGGTAGCTGGATACACTGTGGAAGTGGCCCGGTAAGTGGTCCAGGAGGCTTGTGGTGTCATGGGGGAGCTGTGGCTGCGAGCAGAGGGGACTACGAGGCAGGTGGGACCAGGTCAGACCCCGCCCTGTGGCCCCAGCTTGTATAGTGAGTGCATCCGCGTGCTCGGGCCACCATAACAGAGCACCACACACGGGACGCTTAAACAACAGACATTTATTCTCTCACAGTTTTGGAGGCTGGAATCCCAAGATCAAGGGGACGGCAAGATTCATTCTCTCTGAGGCCTCTCTCCTTGGCTGGCAGATGGCTGTCTTCTTCCTGTGTCCTCACATGGTCTTCCCTCTGTGTGTCCGTGTCCGTATTTCCTCTTCTTATAAGGACCCCCGTCAAGTTGCCTTAGGACCCACCCATGTGACTTCATTTTACCTTACTCACCTCTTGAAAGATCCAGTCTCCAAATACAGTCACGTTCTGAAGTCCTGAGCGTTAGGACTTCAGCATATATTGGTGGTGGGGGTGGGGGACACAGTTCAGCCCATAACAGTGATTAAAAGGAAACATCGTGGACCAAGAAGCCTCCCAGCTCCCACCACAGTTGAGGACAGGGAAGGGACAAAATAATTTAGCCCTATTTCTTTGTTTTAAAGATTTTAATCTGTTTGGTTCATTTTTATATTTCTAGCATCTGTCGGTGAGGGCCAGCTCTGTGCCCAGCTGTGTCCCAGATGTTGGGCTGAGCCTGTAAAACAGCTCCCACGGAGCTTACGCTTCTGGGTAGGGAGTTAGGCAGAGCCGAAAAGTATATGTATATAAACATAAAGCTGGGGCACCGTTATGTGCTGTGGGCAAGAGGGGAGCGAGATGAGGAAAGGAAGAGTGCCGGACGCAACAGTAGGGGGCGCACTGTAACAAGGTTGTAGGGAAACGCCTCTCTGGGCAGGTGACCTTCAAAGGAAGCTCTACACAAAGGCAGACACCGAGCCATGCAGACATCTACGGGAAACTCTCCCAGGCAGGGGGAACAGCTGAGGCGGGAGCCTACCTGGCGTGTTCTAGAACGGTGCTGCCCCTTAGAAATAGAATTCAAGCCACATAGGTATTTTCAGAGTTTCCAGTAGCCACGTTAAAAGCGTTCAGAAGAAACAGGCAACATGAGTTTTAGTATGTTGTATCCAGCCCCATATAATCCAGTGAAATTCCCGCATGCAGTCATTATACGTGTTCATGGGTATTTTACATTTCTTTTTCTCATCGTAAGTCTTTGAAATCGTTGTGGAGCCTATGCTTAGAGAACATCTCGGCTCAGACTGGCTGCAGTTCAAGAGCTCAGTACCCACATGGCGAGGAGCCGCCACGCAGCTCCAGGATGAGCAAGGCGGCGTGTGGCTAGAGAGGCATAAACGGTAGCAGGAGCAGATGTCAGGGTGTGGGGAGGGACCGAACCCCGCAGCCACGGCCAGCTTAGCGGTGACTCCCGGTGCGTTGGGAAACCACTGGGGGGTTTCATCAGAGGGCTGGCCTAGTCTGACTTCTGTTTCAAATGATCACTTTGGCTGCCATGTGGATAACAGACTGGAGGAGGTGTGCCCAGATGTCCTCAGAGAGCTGCTCTGAGGCGAGTCATTCAATAATAATAATAATAATAATAATAATAATAATAATAATAATAGTGATACAACAGGAATAAGCAGCCACTTTCACATCCATCACCCTGCTGGATCAGGGCTCCCTTTCACAGATAAGGAAACGGCTCAGAGAATAAGTAGCCCCGCACATGACAGCTAGCATCAGAGCAAGCCTGTCCCCTGTGCCAAAGCCCCGCCCCACGGTCCTGAAATGGCTGGCTGGAGGCAGAGGGGTGCCAGGCGAGGACTCGGCCATGCCTCATTGCCCCACGTCCCTCCTTTTCTCTAAGAGCCATATGCTTGGAAATGCTCTGTTTGCCAAGAAGGCAAAGTGTGGGTCCTGCAAACCCACCTTACTGCAGGGACCTTGGGCTGGCTTATCAATCCCGTGGTGCCAGGGCTTCAAGGATCGGCGAACATGGACCATCTCCCACTCGTTTCCTTGGTTTTTGTCCTGGCAAGGGAGTAGGAAACGTGTCCCTGCCACATGGAAATAACGGAGAGGCATGGGCTTGGGGTCATAGCAGGCTGCCACTCCTATTACTCGTGACATCCATGGAAAGTCACCTCACTTTCCTAAGCTGCTGAGACTAACAGCTTCCTCCTTGTTATACAATAAGGACTGTTTAGTGACACGCACCGTGCCTGGCACATAGAAGGTGCCTGGTGAGTTTTAACTTCATCCCTTGTCCCCATCCCGTTATGACGGCAGACTTAAATATTTTACATGCCTTCTTGGAGACAATTCTAGACCAGGGTTTCTCAACCTCAGCACCGCTGGCATGTGGGGATGGGTAACCCTCAATGGTGGGGCCGCCCTGTACATCGTGCGATGCGGAGCAGCACCCCAGGCCTCCACCCACCAGCTGCCAGCAGTTCAGCTTCGTAATCGGAGCTGCAAGGCTCCCGGCAGCGTTCACTGCAGGGCCAACTGGGTGTGTGACAAACGCTTTCTGACAATGTGCTCTACAGACCTAAAGGCTGGTTTTAGCACCTTTCAGTGTGTAACCAATGTTCTCGCACATTTTGATAGCTACTTTTAAGATGTAGAGAGTCCACTTCCTTTGTAGTAAACAGCACGTCAAATCTTTTCAAAATCAAATTTTGAGTGTTTAATTCAAGTAAGAGCTATTGATCGAGTATCTACGCCCTGTCAGAGATGCCAGGCACATGGAGATGCTGCCTGCCCTGGGGGCTGAGGGACGGTCCCTTCTGAGCCACATTTTTGACGTGTTGGAGCCCACGGCTTACTGGCAGCAGAGGGGGGTGGTACTGGTGGAAGCTCTGGAGAGACACAGGCTTGAGCTGGTCCTGCCTCTGTGACCTTGGTTTGCTTGGCTGAACTTGAGTGTGGTTACCTGCAGTGCTCACACTGAAAGCTTTGCCTCCATGGGGTGGAGAGTGTCTGAATTCGGCCCCTTCCTTCCATCCCCACTGCCACCATCCAGGTCCCCATGACAACCCTGGCCTCCCTCCTGCATCACCCAGTGGCCTCCTGTGTCCTGTTCTTCCCTCCGCTGTCCTTTCTCCAAACAGCAGGAATCTATGAAATTCAAATTGATCACATCAACCCCTGTTCAAAACATTTGTTTTCTTCAATAGCAAACCTCTCTCCTTGACCTACCAGAGGCTGCCTGGTTGGCCCTGCTCAGCGCTCCTCCTCATCCGTTTCTCTCTACCTTCCCTCAGCCAACCAGACTGGCCTCTGTTCTGGACCTTGACCAGTTCCTTTCACCCTCCAGGACCTGTGCCCTCCGCTCCCTCCACCTGGAGGAAGCTGTGCCTCCTCCTTTAGGCCACACCTCAGCCATCCGCTCCGGAGAGCCCTCCCCAGAGCACTGCTAACGCAGACACCACCTCCCTCTCCCACCCTCCCTCCAAAGTGCTTATAGCACATTGTAATTATTGCTTTACTCACTTCCTTTTCAATAAACAGGTCATCTTTCCTCCCCCACCGGAAGAGGGATGTCCCTGAAGGCAGGGACATTGTCACTCTCAGCCACCGCTGTGGGACCAGCCCCAGCACAGTCAGTAGTCATTGAATGGTGGTGGAATGAGTGACTCCAGCCTAGTGGCTTCCAAACCGAGATTGGTAACAGTCCCTCGGGGCTCCCCTCCACTGCCATGCCTGTCTTTATCTGCGGATACCAAGGTGTAGGTCTGACTGACAGAGTGGGGACCCCCGTTGGGGAGGAGAGGGTGCAAACAGGGCCCCAGCAGCCATGCTGAGCCCCAGGGCCTGGGTCTGGGCACAGGGCCCAATCCTGAGTCTCGCTGAGTGGGACGTGGGGGAGGGGAACGTGTAGATCTCAGACAGTCTGAGCCCTGCGTGGCGTCTGAGGACATTTTGCAATGTGTGGAAGCAGGTTGGGTGCCACAGTGACTGGGGGTACCCCTGGCACCAGGAGATGAGGGGTAATAAACATTCCATTACGCAATTACACAGGACGGTCTCTCAAAATGAAGAATTGTGTCACCCCAATGACCATGAGGTTTCCACTGAGTAACACCCCACTGCCAGGGTGCCTCAGGGACTGGGACCCACCATGCATCCAATCCCGGGGTGATAAGGAAGGTGAAAGGGCAGCCTGTTGGGCAGGGCCCTTCGTCCTCTCTCAAGGAGGATTAGCAGGAAAAGCTGAGGTTTGGAGGCCAGAATCCCAAGCCCGAGCCCTTGCTCCGCTGCTCAGGAGCTCGGTAGCCTTGGCTAAGTCAGGCAACCTCTCTGGCTTCAGTTTCTTCACCTAGGGAATATGGTAGCGAGTACCTGCCTCAGTGATTCTGAAGATTAAATTACAAACTTTCTTAACACGATATAGTCAGTCAGTGTCAGTTGCCTTGTAAGTCAAACTGACACATATGGTACTCACTTGTGGCGAGTCACAGCCTGATTCAGAGGGCATTTGGAGAGCCAGAGGACGGTGCATGTCTCATTTGGATGGGCCAGGTCAGGGAAACGGTTTTT
Source organism: Hipposideros armiger (assembly GCF_001890085.2). NCBI lineage: Eukaryota > Metazoa > Chordata > Mammalia > Chiroptera > Hipposideridae > Hipposideros > Hipposideros armiger. The sequence goes on from NW_017731687.1 coordinate 751,365, forward strand.
ATACCCTTAGGAGTTATGTGCTGTACCTCCAGCAGCCACGCCCGAAGCTATCACTCAAACAGGCAGAGCCAGCTTTCCCCAAAGGGCACCTCCCTGCTGTGTGGAGCCGGGCACCTCCCTGCTGTGTGGAGATGGCGCTGGGGCATGGCCTTCCAGGCAGGGCTGACTAACTCCGTGTCCTGTGTCCTGGCTCTGATTGCAGGCGGCATCCCATTCATCCTGACCGGCGAGTTCTTCCAGCAATCCCAGCGGCCCGCAGCCTTCATCGTGGCGGGCACCGTCAACTGGCTCTCCAACTTCGCCGTGGGACTCCTCTTCCCGTTCATCCAGGTACGACTGGCCGGGGCGGGGGGGGGGCCTCTTGCTCGCGGGGTTCCCTCTGATTCGGCAGCCCTCTGAGTGAGGGGAGATCCATAGAGCAGAAGCTGATCCTCTCTCGACTGGAAACCCACGCTATTTGCCGAAGGGAGTTTCCTCCAAACGCTAAGAGCTGCTTCAGAGGGAGTGGGCTTCCCATCACGGAGGGAAGCAAGGAAACCTAGGTTAGACGCTGCAGCCTACAGCCTCATCATTCCTGTGATGTGCCCGTCGCTGTGTTAGACCAAGTCCATGCGTCATGCACCGCATAACAACATGCTGCCGAGATCACCTTCATTCCCACTGGCTCGCTTCCAGCAGGGCGCCCCCTCAGCTGGAAGCCGCAGGAACCACGCAAGGAGCAAGGAACGTGGGCAGGTGGTGAGGAAGAGCCGGGAAAGAATTCCCAACTCAGAGCGCTTTACAGGAGCACCGTGGTCAATGCAGCACGGTGGTGAAAAGCTGGTGGGGCTGTGTGAGAAACGGGCTGTGAGAAGGAGAGACTGAGAACCTGGCAGGTCTCAGCGTAGGAAGGAAAACCCCAATGAATACATGAGGCCCCTTACTGCATCTCTGCCAAGTGGTCTTCACGCCTTCCTTGGAGTCCTCTGGAAACTGGGGTCTCAGGGCCCCTAGAGGAGGGGCGATTCCATCATTATAAAGTCAATCCTTAGAGAGCGCTCCCACGTACAGGTCAAAATGACGGGTCTATGAGCATGAACTTCTGTGTCTCTCTCCAGAACAAGTGACCAGAGCCTGTAGGCTGGGCACTCAGGTATGTTGTGTCCAGACGAGTGGCACAAGGCCTGGCCATGACCGAATGGGTGGCTGGGTGGGAGCGAACATGTCAAGGACCCACAATGGGGCACAGGACACACTTGATTGCGTGCTATAGGAAGTAACGCTGAGTATCATGACTGGGCCAGGATCACGCTGCTACCGAAGAGTGGGACCAACATTCAAACCCCAAAACCACTTCGATTTCAAAATGTACACATCCATCCACCCGTCCATAAACCCTCGCTGAGTATCTAGAGCAGGTGCTGGGAACACACTGATGTTAAGACCCGCATGCCCCTGGGTGCTGATGGGCTGTGGGAGGGGGCAGATATGAGCTCAAGGGGTGGTCCTACCAGGCCGAGCATTGAGAAGTCCTACACCACAGTGTGCGTAACGTTGCAGCAACTCCCGCAAGATGGGTGGTGATTCTACTGCAGCAGTCGGCCCAGGAGGCGTGGAGCTCAGCTTGGAAGCCTGGGTGGAACTCTGCTCCATGGCAGTGGGAGAAAGAGCATTCGGGCAGAGGTCCCCAGAAGCAGCTCTGAGCTCCAGCGGGGCACTTCCCTGTCAGTCTCAGTTTCCTAGGGCTGCCATCACAAAGTCCCACAAGCTTGGTGGTCTATAACAATAGAAATTTATTCTCGCCCAGTTTTGGAAGCTAGAAGTACAAACTGAAGGTGTTGGCAGGGCAGGCTCCTCCTGACGGCTGTGAGCGAAGGACCTGTGCCATCCCCTTCTCTTACCTGGTGCTGTTTTCCATGTTCTTTGGCTCGTGGCGGCATCACTCTAATCTCCACCTTCATCCTCACGTGGCCTTCCCTCTGTGTATATTTTTCCATATCCCTTTCTGTAAGGATGGAAGGCCCACCATAGTCCAGCAGGACCTCATCTTAACTTGATCACATCTGCAAACACTATTTCCAAACAATGCCATGTTCACAGGCACCGGGGATTAGAACTTCGGCATATCTTTCGGGGAGCACAATTCAGCCAGCAGCACCTTTCCTGGCTGGGATGACCAACTCGTCCCAGTTTGCCTGAGACTATCGTCATAAGTCCCACGTCTTCAGAAACCCCTTGGTGCTGGGCAACCCAGACAGTTGGCCACTCTCCCCATCTCAGCCCCTCTCTAACCAGTGCTCCATGGGTGTCTTCCAAAGAAGCTACTTGCACTCACATCCCCATCAGGCTCTGCGTTGGGGGCTCCCAGCCCGGGGCGGCACTGGTAACACTGGCCTCGTCTTCAGTACAGGGTAGCTTGGTGCATGGCAGCTGCCGTGGTTGTTTGTTGCCCTTTTTTGCCAGGTATGATGTTCGATATAAATGAGACACAGGAGAAACTGCACAGACCTGGGGGTCAGACCGCCTGACCTTGAGTCCTGGCTGTGCTGCTCAGCACTTAGCTGAAGGACAGGCTGGCTGAACTTTGTCTGACTTTGATTGCTCTCCGACTTGGAATTTTCATGCCTAGAAAACGAGAGGATTGCCCCCATTTTGCAGCAGGAATTAGGGATTAAGTCGAGGCTTGAGCACAGCATCTGCCCACAGGCACTCAGGGACGGTTGGTTCCAGGATTGTTATCAGTCCCGTAAGCTTGTTTCCTGCCAAAGGACCCCGGGGTCACTCAGGAAGAGACAGGACAGAAAGAGCAATTCATGCTAAGTGCTGAAAACAGACACTGCCCCCAACTAGCTAAGTGATCTGGCACAAGCTGTCTCTCAAAGGGTGCCTTCTCCCCCACCCACACTGCCCTCTCCCTGCAAGATGTCCTCGATGGGGTGGGCTGCCTTGACCCCTGGGGAGATTGATATCACTCTCTCTGCCCTCAGCCACAGGCCGCCTTTTCCTCTGGGCCTCTGCTGTGGCCAGCATCAAGGGTATCCCTTGGGTGGTTCGTTGTAAAAGCCTGCAGACCATTCGGCCTCTGACATTAGCACCAATAGTATCTGGTTCGGAGGACATGACATGCAAATGTATACTTGCTTGTTTCCACTGGGGTTAGAAAATTCCGTCTGAGTTCAATAAAATCTGGAAGGGAGAACATGATTCTTCGGAACTTGAAAAATATTGGGTCATATCCCAAATGCCTTTGCAAAGTGAGGGGGAAACTGCGGCAGCTCTAGAGCAATGGGCTCGAAGAGCAAACGAAACCGCCCCCGGCCTGTCCGTGCTGCAGGTGGTACTCCTTGGGCCTGAAGGGAGGGCGAGAGCATCTTCACTCACTGGTCTGTGTTGGTGGGCGCCAGCACCGTGCTGGGCCCTGGAGGCAGGGCCGTGCACAGTCAGGGCTCGGTCCTGCCCTCACACGCAGGAAAGAACAGGCAGAACCCTCATGGGGACAGGTGTCGCTGTGCTTCACAGGAGGAGGGAGGCTGGGGGCTGAGATGGGCTGAGTGTGCAGGGACCTTTCACACTGAGACTGAGGGAGTGTGTGCGGCGGGGAGCAGAGTCTGGTGGGGAAGAAAGCGAGTGGGGAAGGAAGATGGTGGGGAAGGAAGATGCCCTGAAGCCCTGAGCAGCACGGAGCAGGCATCTGAGGGTCTGCGAGGACTGCACGGAGCTCTGAGGGAGGACAGGGAGGCCAAGGCCAAGTCCTCCACAGCACCCAGGGCACAGCGCGATCGGGGTGTATCCCAAGGATCTGAGAAGCCACTGCATGATTTTAAGACATGCTTTGTTTTGTTTTGCGCTTTTAAAAGAACTCTGGCCGCCTGGTGGGAAGTAGATTCAGGCAGGGGCAGGAGGCATGGATGCGAAGGTGACAGAAACCAGAACAGTGGTTAACCCTGGGGCTAACTGTGTTGGCTGCAGCGGGGCGGGGGTGGGGCCGGGAGGGGAGGCGTTGTTTAGAAAACGGCACAAGGAACCTTCCAAAGCGGCGGGAAGGGTCTACGTCTTGATATAGGTGTTAGTTGCTCATTGAACTGGGCGCTTAAGATCTGTGCAAGTTACTTACCATACATAAAATTCTATCTTGATTTAAAAAGTGTATATCTTTTTAAAAAAGGAAAAGGGGCTTGAGGGTAGTCAGCAGAACTCAGCAGAACAGGCAGAGAGGGAAAGGGTCTTAGCAGTGGCTTCAGGTGTCAGTCTTGAGGGGGTGAGAGGCTGGCAGCGCCATCTCTGAGAGCAGGTGGAGGAAGGGCGGGCTTGCCAGGGAGAGGGGGAGGCTGCGAGCGGGAGGCGCTGGCAGGGCTGGCAGGCGTGGTGCCCCGCAGGGCATGTGGGGTTGAAATGACAGCCGGCAGCCGTAGGACTGTGTCTACCGCAAAGGTTCCTGTGCAGCTCCAACAAGATCTCAGGTGTGCAGTGACAGTGACCGAGGGACCACACACACCGGTGATGTCAGTCACCACTAAGATCCGTGTTCTCTTACTACTCTGCTCCTCAAGTGGAGCCTCCTCACCTTTTTTTTTTTTTTAAAGATTTTATTGGGGAATTGGGGGAAGGGGAACAGACAAGTTGCTGTCGTTTTGTTCTTCAGTCCAGTTGTGGAGGACGTCGCTTCACTGGCCCAAGTTGGCACCATCATTGCGCTCTTCTCGGGTGAGGCAGATCAGTTGCCAGCTTCTGGATGGCCACTCACGGAGGCTGCTGGCAGCTCACGCTGGCTGCCAGCCACACACGGAAGCTTATGGCAGCCCACTGCAGCAGGGGCTGCAGCCTACGCTATTGCTGGCGACTCACGGCAGCCCAGCTCCAGGTCGAGCTATTGTTCACCATCTTAGCTGTAGAGGGCAGTGTCACTGGCCCCCATGTGGGATCCGAACCAGGGCCCTGCTGCTCAGAGCTGGCATCCCAAGCCAGCTCTTAACCAAGGCGCCACTCGGCCACCACCACCCCCCCGGCCCTTTAAAGCTCTTTGCAGAACCGCAATTCCAAGTGTGAGGCACCTGACTTCCTGTCCATCTTAGATGGAGGGTCTGGGCACTGACTCACCCGAGGGCTCGGTGTGACTCACCAGTGAGCCAGTGTTCCAGCTCTGTGGGTGGGAGTGGAAACTAAGCACAAGAATTATACTCTTGTCACATCGTGAAACTCTAACTGGGACCACCTCTCTTCGTCAGTTTCATGCATCCCTGTGAAAGTCCTCTGATGTCAATCATTTATCCATCCTTTCAGCATAGTTTTATCAAGAACATGCTACAGTGAGTCAGGGCCTGTCTGGGCCTGGGGTTAGTTTACATTTATAGAAAGAGGATCGTCTGGAAGGTATTTTTCTGCGCCTTATTCTTTGACTCAGCATATGTTGTTGGGTGCACCTGTGGGCGACGTGCATCGCTAACTGTCATTGTTTCTCGCTGCTCTATAGAACTGCTTTGTCTGGAGGGACACCGGCTTGTTTATCCGTTCCCCCTTCCACAGCACCTGAGTCTTTCCCGTTTTTCTGCGCTATAAATAGCGTGACCACAAAACATGCCCAGGAGTTGCTCAGCTGATGGCAGTGTTGGCTGTCTGCTCTGCAATGCGGAAGCCACTAACCATGGGGGACCCTCGAACACCTGACACGAGGCGAGTGCCACCGAGGAAGTGAGCTTTTCACCAATTGAAACTCAAAGGGCAGCGCTCTAGAGCAGGTGCCCTCGCGTTCGTGGGGCGGCTGGGTCCCAGGACTCTCACAGCGCCCCCTGGAGTCGCTGACGCCGCGCTGTCGTCCACAGTGCGTGGAGCGCTCACAGCACACCCCCCTATGAAAATCCGGACCGCGCACCCTCTGGCATTGTCCTTGTCAGACCTGCTACATTTTTACCAATCTGACAGGTGTGAAATGGTGTGTGACATGATGGTTTCAGCTTCTGTTATCTGGAATGACTTTTTCATGTGCTTACTTGTCGCTGGTGTTTGCTCTTCTGTGAAACGCGTGTTCGGATGTCCTGCCCTTTTTTCTGTTAAGGCACCTTTTTTTTTTTTATGGACTCATAGAGTTGGGTTGTATTTTTAACCTGAGTGATAATTCTTTGTTTGTCATGTATCACAGTGCTTTCTCTCCGTGTGCGACCCTTGTACTCTTCATGGGGCCTTTTGATGAACAGACGCTCTTAGTTTTCAAGTAGCCAGACTGATCGATATTTTTCATTTATGGACCAAGCCTTATGAGTGTGAACCTTGAGCGTAGTTCTGTTGTACGAAGCGGGGTACCTAAGGCCAGATGGAGTGTGGGCACTGCCTAAGGTCACGTGACGAGCTGAGTGTTTGGGGGAGGCAGAACGGCGAATTCTCAGGCAGGGTCCTTCCCACGACAGACGTGCTGCCTGGAATCTCCTTGCTCAGGGGGCACTGGGCAGCCCTCCAACACCCACCATAACAGGCTTGACTAACCTCAGGGTCAGCTGGGCAGACAGCAGGTTGCTAAGCTCTTTGGAAGTAAAAGAGGAGACTGGGAAACAGTGACATGTACATCCTCTGTGCCAGGCGCGTTGCGGGAGCTGGACCAACTGCACTGAATGAATTTCCCCAAAAGAGGCAGGTATCATGGGCCGGCCGAGTGGCTCAGTTGGTTAAGAGCTCGCTCAAGAGTGCGAGCTCTGAACAACAGCGGTTCGAGTTCCAGCCCCAGCTGAGCTGCCACTGAGCTGCCAACAGGTGGCAGGATGGCTCAGCTAAAGAAAAAAAAAAGAGAGGCAGGTATTGAAGCGAGATGATGGCCTCCGGATCAGGCCAACCTGAGTTCAAATCCAGGTGCAGCCCTTACCAGCTGTGTGACCACAGGCAAATCACTCAGCCTTTCTGATCTCCATTTTCTCACCTGCAAGAGGAGGCCAGGAAGCCACGCTTCCCGTCTGCTGTTGGGGAACACGGTAGGATCCCAGGAACCTATCATTTCCCCACTCTGTCTTGAGTGAGTCGTGATAAACAATGGAGAGAGCGTGAGCTCCCAGCCAGGCCCCGTCCAGTGCGAGTCCTGACACCCATCCATCCCTGCTTAGCCTTAGACATGTTCCAGGAAACCTCTAATCTTCTATTTCATCTTTAGGAAAACGGAAATCAAAATGGCTCTATCGCCGTGTGGGCGGTGGGGATCAGATGAGGGAATGGCTATAATCCTGCTGGCCTCCAGTAGGGACTTGATCAGAGCATGTCTCTTCCCAGGTTAAACACAATCACACACTCGCAGTAATGCCAGGTTGTGTCATGATTGCCGACACGAAATTATTTCAGGCAGATACCACAGAATGTCCTGGGGCTGCCAGGAGCAGGGGAAGCGTCAGCGCCCAGCCATCTGGCTCTTACCATCATGCAATCCTCTCCGCCTTTCTCCGGCACGGGCCCTGACTTTCTGTTTGAACTTCTGGGCTTGGAGTGGCCTCAGGGTTTTTTCTTTCCCATTGACTACTTGGCCAGGTCTCTCCAGTCCTAACTTTCTAAGCCAGGAAGAATGCGGGGTCTGGGATCAGACTGCCAGATTTCCCTCAAAACCACGGACCGAGAATGTCACCCTTCTTTTTTCCCATCTGTAAAATAATACCTACGCCATTAGTGGGTGCAAACATTAAATCAGCCAACATCAGATAAACGTGCTACTGGCAGCATTGGGCTTGCCCCCCTGTTGTCCCAGCCCTGCCACGTCCAAGCAGCGTGACCCCGGGCAAGAAGTATGACCTCCCTGTACCTTGATTTCCTCATCTGTAAAGAGGGACCACATAGGCCAGTCGCCCTGCATCAGCAAATGAGCATGCATGTGACAGCTCTGTGACTGGCAGGAAAGAGGCTACCTTCGCTGAGTACCCTCTGTGCTCTCTCTCCTGAAGCAGTCTTACAAGCCTCCTCCCAACACCCTTATTCAGGAGCAGGTGGCTGGTGTCTGCAGAGCCAGGTTTAGGGTGACAGGATTCTGGGTCACAGGATTCTGCTGCAGGCTGCAGCCCTCCACAAGGGCAGTCACCACGGTGGGAGGCTGGTGGAGAGACAGAGCAGCAGGGCTTTGCATCTGGGGCTGAGGGGGCGGGGCCTGTGCCCAGGAGGGGGGCCCCTCACTGGGCCTTCCCATAACATGGCCCCTGAGACTCCTGAGTGGGGGAAGTGTCCTTTCCCAGGGTGGCTGCAATAGCCACAGTGTTCTTGACTCAATTTTGTGAAACTGAGGAAAAGCCTAGTGATGTCTATCAGGTCTCTTGGGAAAAGAAGCCAGGCAGGTGGCAGATGCCCAGGGGGCAGAGAGCTCCCAGACGGCTCCCGGTGTGGCCTGGGGTAGCGAGGGAGCCTCTCTGAGCCTCATTCAATAAACATTTGCTGGGCACCTGCTGTGTGCCAAGCAGTCTTCCAGGTTCTGGGAATAAAAGAAGAAAAACAACAGCTCTTGTCCTTGGGTAGCTTCCCTCCCATTGGGGGAGAGAGGTAATACACAAGTAGGTATATAGTGTAATGTTGGGTCCTGGTGAGGGGTTTGAAGAGCAAAGACACAGGATAAGGGGGGAGCTGAGGAGGAGCCCTTTGGAAATGGAGTCTAAGACAACTTTTCTGAGAAAGTGGCCTGTAAACTGAGATGAAGAGATGAATGAGAAAGCAGGATGTGCATGTGTCTAGATGAAGATTATTCCAGGAAGGGAGAACAGCAAAGGTCCTGAGGCAGGATAGTAGAAGACTATCATGAAAGCAGTGTCGCTGGAATAGAAGAAGTGAGAGGAAGCGTGAGATCAGAGAAGTAAGGCAGCCCCATGGTCAGTGGCCTTAGAGGACATGGTAAGGACTGGGCTTTGCTCAGTGTGACTTGGGAGGTCAGAGTGAGTTTTGAGCAGGGGAGTGACAGTCTCTGTCCTTTGCTTAGCAGGATGGCTCTGACTTCTTTCTTGAGAATAATCTTAAGGGGGACAAAGGGAGAAACAGGGAAATCAGTTGAGAAGCTGTTGGAACAATCCATATAAGAGAGGATGGTGGCTTGGACCAAAATGGTAGCAGGAAAAGTGGTGACCAATGCTCAGATTCGGGATGTATTTCAAGGCAGAGCCAACATGATTTCCTGATGGATCAGGTGTGGATGCGAGAGGTCAAGAGGGGCCAGATCTGACTCTAAGTGCTGGGGTGGCCTAAGCAAATGGAAGGGCAGAGATGCCGTCGACTGAGATGGGGTTGGCCAGAGCAGGAGGGGGTCTGGACGCTCCGCTTTGGACTTGATATGCCAGAAACCGATTCAGCATGCAAGCGGAGATGTTCAGTGCCAAGTCGGGCGTATCTCATTTCATCTTCAAAACAACATGTGGTGTATGTGACAGTGTCAAGAATGAGGAAGGTTCAATCAGTGGATTGACGCTCTGTCTTAAATAGCTCATCTTAAGTGCTGACACAATATGTAAATAATGGAGCCAGGATGTGACTCCTACCCAGTTGACCTCAAAACCCATACTCTGTTTTTCTGCATGGCTTATGGAATCTGGGTGAACAAGTGGAAGGAACATACCTTCAGAGCTAAACTCTCCCAGGTGTGGGACATTTACTCCATGTTCTCTAGAGAACATCTCCCTTAGTCCTTGCCACGCACCCCGGAAGTGCCACTATCATCCTCGTTTTACGGCTATGGAAACCGAGGCACCAAAGCCTCATTTTCAGTCAAGGGCGGCTCTGGGATGTGACCTGGAGATCAAGCGCTTTGGCACTGTATGTCACACTCCAAAAATAAAAGTCAAATCAAAGACGAGCATGGGCTTGACTAAAAATCAAGATATTGCTTCTTGTGAAATATTATTTGAAGACAGCGTCGCCTTATCATTGGATCAGCAGATGTTTGCTGCATGACAAAGTCACAGCTGGACGCGGTAGTCTTTTACTTAAACATTTATTGAGAAGCTCCATGACCAGGCACCGTATAAGGCACGGGAGCGACAGAGGTGACCGAGTCCCTGAGACACTCGAGGTGCAGTTGGCAGGGTCATTGTGATAATCAGGATACCTACAATAGAGCGATGGCATTCAATAGTTCTCTTTTTTCTCATCTCACTTGTTTGTACATGACTGTGAGTATTGATCAGTGGGTTACATCTTTTGCATATTATTAAAAAAATGGTGTTTTCTTGGCCTTGTCTATGCTCCATATTTTTGTTATCAGCTGGGGAATTTCACTTCCCTTTGACATAACACTTTTCCCATGTGTATATTGCAGGGGAGGGTGAATGTGGTTAATGGTAAATATGAATTTCAGATAACGTTCAGTAGTATTACATTTTGCTTTTATGATGATTAACTTTTATATGCCTCATTTTCAAAAGGAAAGAAACAAAGAAAGACTGTCACGTCCTCGTCTTTCCTGGGGTTTGAAGCTGACTTACTCTGCCTCATGGGAGAGCGCCTATGTAGACATGTATAAGGCACACTTGCCCGTAGAGCCAGCCTCACATTCTTCATGCAGCAGAGCTATATCCAGGAGCGCTGGGTGATGACTGGGGAGCTGTCCTACAAAAAAGTCTGTTCAGAGATGGTTTCATGGCCCTGTGAGTAACTGTCTCTCTGATGTTTTCTGTCTCTGCTTTCCACAGAAAAGCCTGGGCACCTACTGCTTCCTGGTCTTTGCCGCAGTCTGCTTCGCAGGTGCTGTCTATTTATATTTTGTCCTGCCCGAGACCAAAAACAAAACCCATGCAGAAATCAGCCAGGCATTTGCCAAAAGGAACAAAGCATACCCACCGGAGGAGAAAACTGACTCAGCTGTAACTGATGATAAGCCCAACGGGAAGCCTGGAGCGGACTCCTCCTCCACGCTGGACAATTACGTCAAAAACAGGATTGTCTAAATGCTCGGTCTCACCATTTCAGATTCCCCTACACACTTAACATTATTAAGTATTTAAAAGTAAACCTTTGCTAGTCAGACATTGCAACCATGTGGACTCTTCATAGCTGAATCCTCCATACTCTTCTGGAAGCTGGAAGGAATCACCCTACGTTTCAGAAGCCCAAACATTCTTCTAGACTGATGGGTGGGCTGCCTTCTTTGTGACGGAGCCCATGGTTTCCAAATGAAATTGGGGAAGTAGCATTGGAATGCTTTCTCAAAGGAAAACAGTATGACCTGACAAAGGACTCCATGGCCTGGAACTCACAGGCTGAGGTTCTAGTCCCAGCTCGACCATAAGTAGCCTTGAGCTGCTCTCCGCCTGGATCCTGGACCCTCCGTGGATCGCTGGCTTTGGTCCTGGGTACAGGCGTTCAGAATTCAGTGGAAAGACTCTTTGTAGCTCCCAATAAATGCCTGTTTCCAATATTTGGCTCTGCCTTGTGACTGCCAGGCTCAGGCAGGCCTGATAGCAGCCCACCACACCTCCAGGCTCTTCTGCCTTTCCCAGGCTATGTCCCATGGGGCTTAAGACTTCCAGCCCTAAACATCTTTACCTCAGAGTGGCAGAGGTGTCACAGAGGGCAGCAGAGGATCAATATGTGGGAGACCCAGAGAGGCAGATATAAGAAGTAGCTTTCCAGCAGGTGGGGCAGGCACTGCAAATGGAACTCTGTTCAATTGAAAAAAAAAACAACAATGTTAAGAATGATTCTGAAGCTAAACCTAAGCTTGGTGGGAAAGAACAAGGTGGTTGATTAGTGATGTCTGCCCAGGTGCAGGAGTGAGTGTCACACATGTGCCTCCTGTTTGCCAATCCTAGAAGAGATTTCTCTGAAAGGCTGTAGATTAGTCAGGGTTCTCCAGGGGAACGATATACAGGCATACCTTGAAGTTACTGCAGGTTTGGTCCCAGACCACCACAATAAAGCAGGTATCGCAGTAAAGCGAGTCACGTGAATCTTTTGGTTTCCCAGTGCATATAAAAGTTATGTTTACACTCTAGTGTCGTCTATTAAGTGTGCAATAGCCTTATGTCTAAAAAACAATGTGCATATCTTAATTGAAAAGCATTTTACTGATAAAAAATGGTAACCATCATCTGAGCCTTCACCAAGTCGCAATCTTTTTGCTGGTGGAGGATCTCACCTCGATGTTGATGGCTGCTGACTGATCAGGCTGGGGACTGCTGAAGGCTGGGGTGGCAGTTTCTTAAAATAAGACAATAAAGTGTTGCTGCACCCTTCCTTTCATGAACGATTTCTCTATAGCACATGATGGTGTTTGGCAGCATTTCACCCACAATAGAACTTCTTTCAAAACTGGAGTCACTCCTCTCAAACCCTCACTCTGCTTTTTTAACTAAGTGTCTATAATATTCTAAATCTTTTGTTGTCATTTCAACAGTCTTCACAGCATCTTCACGCTGGAAAATGGCACCAAGAGACTTGCTCTGATGCAGGGTTGCCACCAACCTTCAGTTTGTAAAACACTCAATATTTCTGAAGCGCAATAAAATGAGGTATGTCTGTCTATGACACAAACACGGTCCCAACCCAGACGAGCCCTTACGTAGATTCAGTGTCCTGGCTGCTTCTCCTTGTAGACATCTTAGAGATCTTCTCTCTTCCTTCTTTCCTCAGAATCCCAAGAGTGCTGACTTTTAATCTCACACATGTAACACCTTTTAGTCTCTTTCTAGTACATGCGAGACACCAGCAAAGCTGCCGTTGTTGGAGGGAAGAGCAAATGAAGGAGTATAGATGCAGTGGCAGTAGCACGGGCCACCCTCCTCGGACCATGAACTTGAAGGCCACATGCTGAGGGTGCAGGGCAGTGGGCAGCAAGTGTCCTGGGTCTGGGCTTCCTGGATGAGAGCTGCCATCACTGCCCTGAACTGCCCAGCAATGGCCTTTGCTTATGAGAGTCGAAACTGCTACCTTTTTTAAGCTACTCTTAGGATTTCTCTTACAACTAAACCTAAACTCAATTCATACAGGTCATGACAGGAAAGAGCCCAAGACAAATGAGACTGTATGGAGCAAATCCAGGTCTTTACACACCCAGCAAGTTGTTTCTCTGGGGCACAGGCACCTCCAGGTTAAGGAGCAGGTAATTCATATCCTTGGATGATCTGGTGACTGCGCTTGGCTGCACGTGGCCTTGGAGCTGTCTGTGGTGCTGACTTGGGTCTCCTGCCTAACCAAGCTCATTTCTCTTCTTTTCAAGCTTGCGAAATACTTTCCCATTATTATTGCCTTTGATGCTGGAGAAAACCTGTGAGGTAAATATTATTGGATTTGTTTAACTGGATCCAAACCCTGTTCTTCCCATTCCAAGTCCAGCAAGTATAATACGCTTATCACTGCACTACATGACTTCAGAAATTTGGCCCCAGCCCCTTGTCTCCAGAGCAATGACTGATATGTATCCCTGCCACACCAATACGTTGACCTCTTCCACTGTGACAACCTGACACCCACTGACATGTGACGGATTGCAGCATTAATGGCCCTGGTGAAACACGCCTCCTGGCCCTTGTGTAATCGCCTACCGCAGTGAGTCTGAACTTGGCCATGCAACTTTCTTTGGCCACTGCGACATCAGAAAATGCGAAACAAGTAGAAGCTTGATAAGCGTTTGTGCTCTAGGGCTCTCCCTCCTGGAATGCTGATGTCATCGTGTGAGGAAGCTCAATCTAGCCTCCTGGAGGATGGAAGACCACATAAAGGGGGAGGCCCAGCTGTCTTCACTGTCCCAGCCAAGCCCAGGCAGCAGATCCAGGTGACCCTCCAGCTGAAGGTAGCTGTATGAGTGAGTGCAGGAGACAGTAGCAGCAGAATCACCCAACCAACTCATGGAATAATCACAAGAAATAATTATCATTGCTTTAAACTGACACGTTTGGGCGTGGATTGTAGAGGTCGTTGATACAGACCAATTATTCTTGGTTCCATTTTCCCGTTACTCACTGAGTTATGTAGCACTGCTTAGAGCCCATACATGAAACAAAAGCAATTAACGTCCTCTGGAGTGAAGTCCACTTCGTTCATCCCACAGACATTTGTTGAGCACCTACTACACACCTATCCTAGGTAATGGGGATACAAATATGGATGAAGCCAACCTCTTCCTTCAAAAGAGTGAGAAGATGTTTGGAAAGACAAACCACTGATAATCAGCACAAGTGTGGTGTGCCCTCGGTGTAGAATGTCTTTTTCCTTCTCTTCACTTGGATAACTTCTGTTCATCGTTAAAGGTTATGCTGAGGCACTCCTGCATCTAGAACTCTTTCTATGATCCTCCAGCCTTGGCTGGGTTCTTACTTTTTGATTCCCACTGAAGCCTGTGGTCCCTTTTACTGAGGATTTATCTCTGCATTAGAACTGTGGTGATCGTTTTTACTTCCACATGAATGTCTCCAATGTCTCCCCTACTAGACACTGAGCTCTTGCAAGAAATGGCTGATTTGTCTTAGGACTCCATGTTCCTGGTAAGTGCTCATTACATATTTACTGGGGAAATAAATGCCATGATAAAGATATGAAGAGGATGAGATGCAACCCCTGAGGAGAGAATGACTTGGGGTGATGAGGATCGATGCTTCTGAATGGTAGCATGTGGGCTGCCCCTCCGATGGAGATTAGGGTTTCCTGAGACTGAAAAGGGGAGAAGGAGAAAATGGAGACAAAAGGGTCAACGGTGTGGGAACGGCACGTCCAGGGCATAGCAGGCAAACTGTTGGCCTGGGTCTGAGGGTAACTGTGGGAGATCAGGCTGGTCAGTGGTTTTTGTCAAGACTGTGAAAAGCCATGAGTGTGGAACCAACACCACTTCCTAAATATGCCAGGGACCGAGCCTGCCCACACCTTCCATCTATGGCTACACATAAGTCTATGCAGAAAACACCTTGTTCTAATACTACTTCTTCCTTGAATAAATGATGGGACTCTGGGAGGTCAGGTCATTGTAATCAGGCTTCTTCTCATTTCACTTCCACTGAACGTTCATTAGCTGGTGGTGAACCCCAAAGAATGGAGGCCACGTTGAGTGACAGAGACGCGGCAGCTGCTCACAGTTTCAAACATTTGCTGTAATTTACACTAAGATGTGGGTGTAATTATCCTTATCAGACTCACTTCCCCTGGCAAATTTGTACATTAAGTCAAGTAAATTTCCTCTCATTAAATCACAGCATTCGGAGACTGCAGGCTTGGAAGTAATAAAGGCAAAGGAAAGAGAGAGCGTAGGTTCTCAGCAGGAAGTGTGGGTGGTGAAGGCAGAGGCAGTATTTCAGAGCATTGGAAGCCAAAACCTCCAGCAGGTCCATGGCTGTGTACCTCCTGGATTTAGAGCAGAACCTCTCAGCTACTCGCTACCTCACCATTTGGCAAATTGAAAATGTTGTATTCCATGTGAGATCTAGAATCAGAAAAGAATGTGTAAAAGAAGGTATTTTCAGTGATGAGAGCAGATACTTCAGAAATGGGCTTATTATAGTTTTATCCCATGAGTGGAAACAAAGCTAAATATTTTTGTGCTGAAACTGGTAGGTGTTTTCAGACATAGGATCCCCTTTGGTTCTCACAACAAGACTGTAAAGTGGGTTGTGCATACTCTGAAAACATTCATTTATTTTTCTTCTTGGAATTTAACACAATTCTAATTAAATAACCTGGATTGGAGATTGGGAACACTGGATATGTCATATTACCTGCTAATTCTCCAGCAGTTACCACCGTTGCTTGCACATAGTAAGTACTAAATAGAGAGCTGCTAAATGAACAAATTAATTGTGAATAAGGCAATTTTTTGAAACCATAGAATGTTGACAGATGTAGGAACTAAGTTTAAAGGTACTAGAAGTCAGCAGACCAGTAAAGCTCGGCTGAACCCTAATAGCACAGGATACACCCAGAAAATGAACGTGTATCAGATGGTACTCTCTCCGATGCAGGCGACGAAATTCTAACTCATGCTAGCTTAAAATTTAAAAGAGGAAGTTTTTCATTTGCTTAACTAGGAAGTCTAATAATGCAACCAGCTGAAGCCTTGGCTGGATTCGGGGGCTTGAAGAACGTCGTCCATGGTTCCAGCCCTGTCTCTGACATCTCTTGGCTCTGCTGACCTCTGCTTCGCTTTCTCCACTTAAGTTCTCAATATGGCATTCTCCAGTAGCATCAGCCTTGCACCTTCTCAGCTTGGCCACCCAATGGGGAAAAAAATCTCTCTTTCAATGTGTTAGTTTTCTATTGCTGTGGAACAAAACACCCCAAAGTTTAGTGGCTTAAAAAAACAGTCATTTTTCTGCTCACAGTCCTATGAGTGAGCAACCTGGGGAGTTCTTTGGCTCCACATGGTGTTCTCTGGATTCAGTCAGGCACTTGTGGTCAGGTGGTGTCAGCTGGAGGCTGGTTGGCCTCAGATGGCCTCATCCACACGTCAAGGGCCTCAACTGGGAAGGCTAGAACAGCTGGGATGTGTGGGCTCCTCTTTACATGGTCTCTCTCTGCATCAAGTGTTTCAGACTCCAGGACGGTCCAGCCTGGCTTGCTCACTGAGCAGCAGGGTTCTAAGAGAGTTAGAGCAGAATCTGTGAGGCCTCTAGAGGCTGAGGCCCGGAGCTCACACTGCATCTCTTCAACTAATCAGACCAAGTCACAGGACCAGCCCAGATTCAAGGGGAGAGAAAGTAGATTCCATCTCTTGATGGGAGGCACCTAAAGTCACATCACAAAGGGGAATATGGGATGGGAGGGGTTATTGCGGCCAGCTTTGCAGACAATCTGTCACCTGCAATGTTTAGATATCAACCTCACAAAGATTCTGATTTCCCTGCCCAGGTCGCACGTATGAGGTCAGACAACTAAGCTCGCTAACTCATCCTAGAAAAAGTACTACATACCTCATTGCTGAGTATCACTACGGTCACCTTCAGTACTCCCCTTGGGAAGCTATGCACTGACACCAGTGCCTAGTCCACCCTGCAAAGCAATTTTGGAACTCTTTTTCTGGAATGGCCATCAGAGCTGTTGTCATATTACCCTTGATGTCCTGAATGTCATCAAAATGTCTTTCTTTCAATATTTCCTTTGCCTTTGGGCAAAGAAAGAAGTCATTGGGGGCCAGATCAAGTGAGTAGGGAGGGTGTTCCAATACAGTTATTTATTTACTGGCTAAAAACTCCCTCGCAGACAGTGCCATGTGAGCTGGTACATTGTCGTGATGCAAGAGCCATGAATTATTGGCGAAAAGTTCAGGTCGTCTAACTTTTTCACGCAGCCTTTTCAGCACTTCCAAAGAGTAAACTTGGTTAACTGTTTGTTCAGTTGGTACAAATTCATAATGAACAATCCCTCTGATATAAAAAAGGGTTAGCAACATCGTTGCAACAAGTTCTCAAACTTAATTGTCAGGCCTTGTATATCCCCAGGTCCATCATGGTGGTCAGGGAGGATGAGTTGCTCACATGCTCTACCCGGAAATAGTTGGCAAGGGAGAGGGCTTGGGGTAGGTAGTGCATCTAACTGACCACTCTTCCAGAGCCATCTGGAGTCAGGGAGGGAGTCCCCAGCAAGGCAGAAGAGGATGGAAAAATGTGTTCAGAAGACAAAATTAAAGCTAGCAGAGTTTGAGGCAGGCTCTGTCCATCATAAGGGGGATGCTGATCAGCTATAAAAGCCTAAAAATAAAGCTCCAAGCATCAAAAGCAGAGCCCATTGGCCCCTCAAGGACAAAGATGCCCTGACCCACGGACTCAACCTGTCCATTCGCTCCTGGTTTGGGAAATGAATGCGTAACTCTCAAAGCCAGATGCCAGAAATGACAAATATTTACACCAATTAACTCCTACCCCTTTTTCTCATTCCTCACTGCCCAGGCAGCCTTCTCGTTATAACTTGGCTTCCAGCAAACTGGTCAAATCAATTCAAACCCTGAGTTTTCTTAATAATGCTATTTTTCATAGCAAAAAATAGTAAATTATCATAGCTGACTTATATCCATCAGTCTCTTGTGAGAATAGTAGGGATGAGTCACCCCGAAGTCCAACGAATTCTCAGGTACTAAGAAGATATCATCTTTAAGGCTAAAAGCCAGACCATGGTGAATCTGCAAAAATCACATCCTTCAAGATGTCCCTGTGATCTCCTTGGAGATGCCTGAGCTTGTGCTGTGCCTCTAGGCGTTGTTGTCCCCACTTTACCTCAGAAGAAACTGAGGCTTAGAAAAGCAACTTGCCCAAGGTCACAAAGCTGGCAACTATAACCCAGAAAATGGCTCCTCGCCACTCATGAATTACAATCCATTTATTCACCAGACGCTTACTGTGTCCCTACTATGTGCCCAACAGTGTTCCAAGTGCTGGCAATATGATGGCAAAGAAGAAATTTTCCAGCTATTATGAAGCTAACATTCAAATGGAAGGAGATGGACCATAATAAAGAAATAAGTCACACACAAAAACCAAACAGTGATGAACGCAAGGCAAATAATTAGTACATGGTGATGTGCCAGGAAGTGTCTGGGTTGTGACTTTAGATTGGGTGACTAGAGAATAATAATGCAAAAATAGACTCAAACTGTTACCCATGGATCTCAAATGTCCACCTACAAATCGGTGGATTGGACAAAATTATCTCTAGGGTGTCATCATGCAGATGACACTAGAATGGGAGCCTTGGTTTAGCAACACGTCACATAGATGAAGGACTTGGTTGGGTGGGTAGGTTAGGATGTATCGGTCACGATCACTGAAAACCACTGACACTGATACAGTAGCTGTAATTTACTGAGCTGTGCTGGGTGCCTCAGAGGAATTATCTCTAATCCTCATGGCGACCCTGCCAGTGCAAATATTAGTCTCACCCTTTAACCAATGAGGAAATCATTCACTGAGGTTGAATAGTTTATTCCGAGAGGCTGGGCGAGGGGAGGGTGTGGGGAGCCGTGCAGGTCAGGCTGAAGGGTCCTTTGGACTGTGCTGTGCTGCCTGCTTCCTCTCGCCAGCCTTTCCCCAGCTCCTCCTCCTCTACCCGAGCCACTCTGCTCCCTTCTTTCAGCCACAATATGGACGAGAGAACCAAGCCCCACATCCCCACACTGTCTCCTCCCACTGATTGGCAGAGTGCTTCTGTTTGCATGGAAAAGGCATCTGGCTACCCGCCACCAACCTCATTCCCTGCAACCCCCACTAACCAGGTGCTCCCCCAACCTCTGAACGCAGCACCAGTGCCCTCGTGGATCAGCAAGCAGGACAGCTGAGCCGGGGGAGGGACCAGGGACGGCAGGATGTGATGCCCGGGGACTTGCAACTCACCCAGCTGCCCCACTAGGAATCTTCAAAGCAAGGGTCATCCGCCCAGTAGTACCGTTTATATAAGTGAGAAAATTCACCTGAAGTCTGGGACCTACCCAAGGTTTCCTAGTTGATAAATGATAGTTTACATTTGAGCCAAACTACTCCATGAATTCATAGATAATCCTCAAACACCCAACTATTATTAATCTCACTTTATAGATGAGAATACAGGAAGAACTGGACAGATTGAAACCTACAGAGGCTAAGTGGCTTGCCCAGATCAAACAGCAAGCGAGGCCCAGGGTCCAGACTTTCTGATTCCAGGCCAATCCTCCTGCCACGACACTCACCAAGGAAGCCTCACCAACTCTCGGACCACATACCTGTCTCAGAAATGGGTTTGTGGCTAATTCCTGTAGGCCAGTGTCTACCAAGCGTTCCTGAGGAATTTAATTGGGGTCTGACAATTTAAACGTTCCTATACCTTTGTGAAATCAGAGTTAGGCAAGAGGGCTCTGCTTACTCCCATCGTCTGGGGAAATGAGTATGCTAACGAGCATCACAACTCCCTCAGGAAGAGAATGTTCTGGGCTGCCTTCCACATCAGTGCCTCCTGCGGGGCCCTCCTCTCCAAAGCGTGGTGCTGCCTGTCCCCTGAGCACCCTGGGAAGCGTTGCTGGGGTCGGGCCTATGCCCATGTTGCATTTCCCACGTTCTTTCAGTATCCATAAACCACCACTATTTGAAATTCATTTCTTCTCATTTTGGATTCTAGTGTTTTGGGGGTTTATTTTTAAAGCCTGTTCATGAAATATTTCTGCCAAAACCTTTACTCTGTGAATTCCCTGTCTCTAATCAAATCTATACACACATCCCTATTCCTCCCCTGGAATGGCCATTTAAAAGGTCTGGTCCCTGAGTCAATAAGCCCAGCTGATAAGCATTTGTCTCGTGCTGAGAAACCCCCGTCATTACAGAAGCAGGAGCACAGCCACACTTAGCCACGCGGGCCGCCTCCTCCAATGAGCAATTTGAATGGAATGAAGGACTCCCCAGCTCGGCAGCCCAAACACGTCTCCCCAACCAGACCACTGAGTCCGTGTTTGCTCCTCCTCTGCTTGAAATATGCACGATTGAAGGGATCCCCTGAGTTGGATGACGAGTGACCGTTACGGTGCATTGTATCGGGGAGTTCACATAGCACCCTCAAATCCACCTGCTTGAGGCAGGCTCCCCACCTCGGACCTTCTTCTGCCATCGCACTGACCATGTGGTAACTGAGAGTCCCCATCTGCAGTAGATGCCACCAGTGATCACCCCACACCCTCTCGGCCCACCTCTGACTTCAGCTGCTGCGAGGATGGACAGCTCCCGAGCACCCTGAAGGCTTCTCCTCTCAAGGGCTGCCTGGCCTCTCAGCCTTCTACCTCAGGGCTTCTTCTGAAGACACGGAAGCTGGCCTAGCCCCACAGGCCAGAAGTTCAGGAGAGTTGATGCCATGGGAACAACTCTCAACAAAGGCGGATGAGAATCAGTGTCCCTCAGAGTGACAGTGTTGACATAAAGTCTGCACAGCTTCCTACAGTGTCTCCTGCTGGGGCTGGACCCACAGTGGTAACCAGCTCAGTAACACGCCCTGGACTGGCTTTTTCTCTGTTAGGGCATAGCTGCCCTCGATCAGCTACAGTTATAGCTATAAGAAACCGCTCCAAAGCCTTATTCAGCTCGTGACTGCACCACCCAGTGAGAGGTTCTGCTGGGCTGATCCCGGCTGGATTTGCCACTTACTGCATCTGCAGTCAGATGGTGGGTTGGCTGAGAGGTGAGCCTAGGATGGCTTCCCTCACATGCCAGCTGGTTCGCTGGCTATCAGCTGGAGCAATCGGGGTAACTGAGCCATGTGTCTTATTTATGAGGCAGAAGCTGGGTTTCCAAAAGCAGCTAGTCGGCAAAGCCCAGTTAGCAAGTGCCTTCCAAGCCTCTGTCTGTGTCCTGTTGGCTGATGTAGCACCATGAGAACGAGCCTTGCAGACCTCTAACTACAGGGAGCGTAACTGACTGTACTAGTTTGCTAGGGCTGCTGTAACAAAATACCATAGGCTGGGAAGCGTGAACAACAGAAATTTGTTGCGTTGCAGTTCTGGAGGGTGGAAGTCCAAGATCAAGGTGTTGGCAACATCGGTTCCTTCTGGAAACTCTTTCCTTGGCTTGTGGATGGCTGTCTCTCCCTGTGTTTTCACATTGTTTTCTCTGTTTGTGTCTGTGTCCGGATTCCCCCTTGTCATAAGGACCCCAGTCGTATTGGATGAGGAGCCCCCTGATAACCTCATTTTATCACCTCTGTAAAGACCCTATCTCCAAATGATGTCATATTCTGATGTACTGGGGCTTAGGAATTTTGGGGGGGGACACAATTCAATCCCTAAAGGCAGCAGTCTCTGCAGGAAGGAGCACTGACGCTGCATTTACAGAGCAGTCTACCCAAGACTGAGAACATGTCAAAGAGGGGGTACCATGGAGATCATGAGGTGACTTATGTCTTTCCCTCAACTCCTTCTCACCCGCTTCTGCTGGCATTTTCTGTCTGTCTAGTCCAAGAGTCGGCAAACTTTTAAGACGGAAGAGCCAATCCTGTCCCTCACAACAATTTAAAATTAGTTGAGAGCCATAAAACAAATGAAATCACCATTATGTGAATAATATCCTTTAAAATTTTTATAAATGAAACTATGATGGTTTTATTTTCATTTTCAACTTTACTTCAGTCACGTGTACGTACCCAAAGAGCCGCGTGTGGCTCGCTATCCGCAGTTTACGACCTCCACGTGATCCTACTCATCCGATACCCATGAAAAGTGAAAGTGAGTCACACGGAGCCAGGGGATGGGAGTCTGTTCTTCTACAACAGCTTTAAGCTTGTTGACGAAATGTGGGTGATGGGAAGAGGACAGTAATTCTGACACTAACTCTTGTGCTATAGCATTGTTGTAGCATCTACCGGCTACATAGACACCTTATCTCTAATCATCACAGATAATAGGTATCCTACTCCCCGCTTTCCAGAAAGGACAATTCAGGCCCCCAAACACTCGGAACTAGCTCCAAATCACACATCTTATAAGTGATTACACCTGAAATCAGTACTGAAGACTCAGATTTCCAAGTCCTGGCCCTTTTCATAACTATTTGACTATCTGACTTCAACAATTAACTTCTTGATGCTTAAGTTTTCCATCTTTAACATGGGATGGTTAGACTAGAAAATGTCTAAGGCCCCCTTGATCCCTGGGCTTCTTTGCATCTTAGGGTAAGAGTAACAAGACTCCTTGTCTTTAGCACTTTCCAATCCACACAACCCATTCATTAAGGCTGATGACTGCAGCCAGAGCTTGACGTGAAATGGAGAGATTGACAACCCTGGGAGAGGATGGGGAACAGCCTTCTTCGCATAATGATTCCCTCTATGATTTGGTTATAAATAACTCATGAAGAAAATTAGGCTTCTCAGCAGGCCCTGATTGTAGTGGGTGTTGGGATATGTGACCGTGACAGTTCGTGACCTTGCAAATGGTCTAGAGTAATTGGGAAGTTGAGCTGGGTGCTTTGTGTCAGTGGAGTGTTTGGGCTGATGGCTAAGCAAGCAGCTAGGACACAGTATACACCGAGGGTACTTCTCAGAATATAAGAGACAAGGGCAGGGGCCGGCCGAGTGGTGCGTTAGTTAGGACTTGGCTTGGGACGCCAGCTCTGAGCGGCAGGGCCCCGGTTCGGATCCCACATGAGGGCCAGTGATGCTGTGCCCTCTACAGCTAAGATGCTGAACAACAGCTCGACCTGGAGCTGGGCTCCTGCCCCCAATTCCCCAATGCTGTTCCTGTCCCCCAATTCCCCAATAAAATCTTTAGGGAAAAAAAGAGACAAAGGCACCCATGGCCAGTTTACNAGTACTGAAGACTCAGATTTCCAAGTCCTGGCCCTTTTCATAACTATTTGACTATCTGACTTCAACAATTAACTTCTTGATGCTTAAGTTTTCCATCTTTAACATGGGATGGTTAGACTAGAAAATGTCTAAGGCCCCCTTGATCCCTGGGCTTCTTTGCATCTTAGGGTAAGAGTAACAAGACTCCTTGTCTTTAGCACTTTCCAATCCACACAACCCATTCATTAAGGCTGATGACTGCAGCCAGAGCTTGACGTGAAATGGAGAGATTGACAACCCTGGGAGAGGATGGGGAACAGCCTTCTTCGCATAATGATTCCCTCTATGATTTGGTTATAAATAACTCATGAAGAAAATTAGGCTTCTCAGCAGGCCCTGATTGTAGTGGGTGTTGGGATATGTGACCGTGACAGTTCGTGACCTTGCAAATGGTCTAGAGTAATTGGGAAGTTGAGCTGGGTGCTTTGTGTCAGTGGAGTGTTTGGGCTGATGGCTAAGCAAGCAGCTAGGACACAGTATACACCGAGGGTACTTCTCAGAATATAAGAGACAAGGGCAGGGGCCGGCCGAGTGGTGCGTTAGTTAGGACTTGGCTTGGGACGCCAGCTCTGAGCGGCAGGGCCCCGGTTCGGATCCCACACATGGGCCAGTGAAGCGACGTCCTCCACAACTAGACTGAAGAACAAAAGGACAGCAACTTGTCTGTTCCCTGCCCCCAATTCCCCAATGCTGTTCCTGTCCCCCAATTCCCCAATAAAATCTTTAGGGAAAAAAAGAGACAAAGGCACCCATGGCCAGTTTACTGAGGTACCCAAGGGAGCTCCAACTACTCCCCTCTGTGCCTGCAGCCCCGAGAGACTTTGGTGCTTGGGTACACACACCCATCCCAGCTAAAACCCTCCCAAGGACCAGGGAGGGATGGGGACAAAAGTACATCCCATCTGCTCTCCTTCCTGTGGATGCAGCCGCCTCTGGTGGTCCAGCCATTCATTCATTCCACACACTTTTATTCGGCCCCTGATCGGCGCCAGGCACTGGGCTGGAACCCTGGGGACTGTGGAGACAAAAACTGAGAACACAGGTTTCCTGTGAGCAAGATAGATAGAAGATGATAGATAGATAGATGATAGATAGATGATAGAAGGTGATAGAGATAGATAGATAGATAGATAGAAGATGATAGATAGATGATAGATGATAGACAGATGATAGACAAATAGATAGATAATAAATTGATGATAGATATCTTTATATATAAACCTTCCTTATATATATAAAGAGAGAGATATCTTGCTCATAATATATATATATATATATATACATATATATATATATACCTCATATAAGTGGAAGCATATATATAATAGTCGTCCTTTTGTGACTGGCTTATCTCACTGAGCATAATGTCCTCCTGGTTCATCCGTGCTGTAGAATGCGTCAGAATTTCCTTCCTTTCAAAGGCTGAATAATAGTCCCTTGTGTGTGCAGACCACATTTTGTTTTTCCATCCATCCATCCGTGGACACTTGGTTGCTTCCACCTTTTGATAACCTGCCTTTTTAACATAAAATGTTTGTGACCATTTTCCCACATTTCATGTGAACCAGTGGGAGATGGTTTAGGAATCTTGAAAGAGCTGGGCGAGCCTCACCAGGCAGCTGACCCGTCGAGGAGAGCGAGGAGATGAGGCAGAGCGAGGCAGGCCAGTTACAGTGCATGGCTGTATAATTTAAAGGAAAGGTAATTCAAAGGAAAGCTGGCATATGTAGATTTTTTTAATTGCTGTTTCCTCCAGCTGAAAACACTTTGACATGATGAGAGAAGAGGCACTCGGTGCAGGTTGACAGCTGCTGTGAACTCGCGCTCTCCAAGCTGGGTGTCAGGCACGAAGCTTCTCTCCCAAGAAGCCTGCAAATTAGAGTGAACCAACCTGCAGGGGCAACACTCCTCTAAGTGATTTATTGTGATTTCTTTCTAAGGCCTCATATTTATTATTATTTGACGTACAACACTAGACTCTGAACTGCTCAGTCAAGCAAAGCTTGGGAATAGGCCTCCAAGGACCAGAGAAGTAACCCTCCAACCAAACCAGATGGGCAAGCCTGTCCCAGTCAGCCTGAAGGGTCAGCCAGCAGCTCAGGAACAAGCATTGTGCAGGGTGCCCGGAGCAGCTCAGCCTGGGCGATGACACTGGGCCCATTTGGATAATGTGGGATAAGCTCCCCATCTCGGGATCCTTAACTTAATCACATGTTTGCCATGTAGGATAATGGTCACCCTTTTGCAGTATAAGGAAACATTCACAGGCTCTGGGAATTGGGATGGGACCCGCCTCGGAGCCCATTGCTCAGCCTGCCGTAGTAACCAGGGCTTGTGTGGGTAGCCATCCCCTCCGTACCACCACTCCTTTCTGTGTTCTCAGTCCTAGAACTCAGCAGCCTGTGATTCGTGCGCTCCCGTCACCTTGCCCCACAACAAAATAAAATCGGCCAGCGGGACAGTCTCCCATCACCGTAATTCTTACTCTTTTGTTCCATCCCCTACACGCCCTGTCGACTTCTCTGCCTACAGTAGAATTCTGATGGCTTTGCACGCTGCTGCTGAATGGCCCTCCGTGGCGCCCCCATGCTCACCGCAGAACAAAGCCCAGCCCTCTCGGGCTGGCACTCAGAGCCCACGAGCATCCGGCTTCCATGGCCTCCCTGGACTGACTTCCTTCCAGCCCTCACACTCCAGCCAGACTGACCTCCTCGCTGCCTCTGTTGCCTCCAGGGTCACAGACAACCAAACCCAGATGTCAGAGTTTCGGAACCAGAGGGAAACCATCTGACTCGGATTAAGAGACAGGAGACGGAGCTGCAGGGTAAAGCTGGGGTTAGTTACCCAGACCTCCAAGGGGGTGCCCTAAGGGACAAAAGGTGATGGAGGAGGAGGAGAGGAAGAGGAGAGAGGGGGATAGATAGAAGGAGTGAAAGGAGACACCTTTGAGCCTTCCGATTCAGTCACATCCTGGTCTTTGCAGTTTCAAAAGCGAATAAAACACCCTTATGTTTTAGAGGTGAGTTTGGAGGTGAGTTTCGGTTGACACCTCGAAACTGAAAAAGCACTGCCTGGCACAAGGAATAAACAAGGTTTCATCATCAAGTGGCGGCATGAGAACAGGGACTGGACTGGCCGTCTGGGTGGACAGCATGGGGAAGGGCTGCACAGAAGAGAGGACACTCAAGCTGGAAGTGAAACAGAGTCCACCAGCTTTCAGGGTGGAATGGCATTCCTACCAGAGGGAACAGCATGTGCAAAGGCTCAGAGGCACAAAGCTTCCCATGTGAAAGGATAGATCTTCAGAGCTCTAAGGCTTCACTGTGTGAAGACTTGACAAGACAAAGGGATTTGAGCTTGGGGTTGTAAATAGTGAAAAGGTAACAAGATTCCATCATACACCCTTCCTGGCCCCAAATTCCCTGTGTCTGATGATAAGGATATCTCCCTTTCTGCTGGTACAGGGAGGGGACCTGCCGCATGGCACATTTATCTCCTGCTTTGTGGGAAGAAGGGCTGGAGGGCGGTCAGGGCGACTTTACTGCTTCTGCTGTTTTCCCGAAGTCCTTCAGCTTAGGATAGTCAACACGCCAAGGCACCATATTTGGGGGTAGCATGCCCTAGACCCCATCAGAAGGATAGATTTTCAGAGAATGGAGGAGGAGGAGGAGGAGAAGGAGAGAGAAGAAGGAAGACTGTCATTTACGTAGTGCTTACTCTGCAATTCATTCGTGAAAGACTCAGTCTATGGTACATTATATACTAAGTGCCAAGAGCTGTGCTCAGCATCCCATGAGATAGATATCATCACCGTGTTTCAGATATAAAAGCAAAGGGTCAGAGAGCAGAGCTTTACCGAGGGTGATGTAGCTAGTGAGTAGCTGAGGCAAAATCCAAACCGCCGTCTTCTACCTCTTTCCACACTGTTTACACCACCTGCCTGGATTCAAAGAGCTCTTAGCCATGACGACAAGGGAATCTGGAGTGTTCAGTTCTGGGCTGCTGTGAAGACCAAGCACCCTTCTGCCCACTGGTGACAGATGCCCCCGGGGAGTCCGCTATACATGCATTGTGCTTTCCTCTCTCCAGACCCTTGAGGCTAAATAAAAGCCCACATTTTTTTACCCCACCACCTTGACCGTGAGTCTTTCATTCCCACTATTTTGACCCAGTGTATCTCTCTGCGCCAGCCACAGTATAACCAAGGAGCACGCGATATGCAGCCTGATGGGCGGTGTCTGAAAGAACCGAGCTAGCGGGATAACTGCTCACTCCGGGACCATCCGCCGATCCTGAAATCCTGAGGAGATTTGCTCACGAATTTCTCATGCCTCCGCTAAATGACATCCAAATTATTAGTTTTTTATGTGATCGTAATGATTATTGCTGATATAAATCATCAATAAAAAATAAAACTGGCAATCACAAATTTCAATGAGACACGGCTAAAAATAACTCACTCCCCCTCCCCCCCCAACAGAAGACACAGTGGCAGAAGACATTGATGAAATGATAATCAATGCATTCAATTGACTCAGTCCATTTTACTCTAGAAAATACTTGCGAGGGAAAAACCTGTCGCTGTTGATATGCTTATGGTTAAAATGTTGTTTCTAGCATCAAAACATCTTCAGTGTCGAACGGAAGGGACAAGGTACCTGTGGCCTGTGCTCCTTTGCTGCTCCTTCTCACCTCTTTGCCCCTCCCCTTGTCACCTGTTCTCATACTATAAAGCTTTTGAGGGCTATTTTAAATGCCACCTTAACTACAAAGTATTTCCTGATGCCCCACGCGACAGGAACTCACCCTCTGAACGCCTCTACACTTTTCTTTCTCACGGCTCTGGTGGCACCAGGGACTTTCAACCTCTGTCACCAGAACCAGTCAGTCCCCGCTCCCCCTGACTCTGGGCAGCCTGTATCGTGCTACCCCTGCCATTCCGGCACCTGGAGCTAGTCAACAAGTCCTCGCAGAGGGAGGGACAGGAGGGCGCCAGTGTTCCCGTGGGTCACTTGCACACCCATATGAATGTGAGTGCCCGGGCCCCTTTCCCAGCGAGGTCTGCTTCTCCTGTGTTGACCCCATTCGTGGAATCCCTTTCCACTTCCTGCCTCCAGGTGAACCGGGTACTCTGTGTTCAGGAGAACCACAGGCCAAGTGAGCTGCAGAGACGGGCATGGTCTGGGCAGCAGCTACAGATGACAATGTTGCAATCAGAAAAATGGTCTTAATAACCTCAAAGGGTTGTTTTAGGGCTGAACAAGAACAAAAAGAAAAGAGGGGAGAGGAGGGGAGAAGAGAAAAGAAAAAAAGAGAAGAAGAGGGGAGGAGAAGGGAGAGCTGGGGGGGGGGGGGAAAATAAAAGAGGAGGGGAGAGTAGGACAGGAAGAGGGGAGGGGAGGCAGGGACTGCTATACCAGGATGGGATATTTGAGGGTCTGCCCTTGGTCCCCAGGACTCAGGGAGTGGGTTCGGGCAGAGTTTGCCACCCCAAAATACGCCTTTTTGGGATATTGATTATTTTAATCTGGTAATTTTTAAGGCCTAGGAGGCTCAGGAAGAACCTTTGCCCTTCTCGCTAACTGCCTAAAAGAATGCAAAATAGGAAGCCCGTTCCAGGAAGGAGCTACAGTTTAATCTGAACCAGGTGTGGCAGACAGGGAAGAACACGCAAAACCCATTTGATCAAAGTCCTCTGTGACTCATGGTCGCTAACTGGCCAGCAAACATTTTTTTACTAAACATTAACTCTTTTCAGCTCCCCATGAATTGCCTTACTTCCTTCTCCTTAGTCCAGCTCATTTTGCTTTTGGAAAATGCGCTGCCTTTGTAACTCTCCGTGCTAATATGAATTGCGTGTGCATATGTATTAAAGTTGATTTTTTTCCTATTGATCTGCATGATATTATTTTATTCATTCAACCAGCCATAGGAGCCAAGAGAAGGGGGGCATTTCCCCTCCCCCACAGGAACATGGTCCCCAAAAGCACAGCGGGCAGGTGTGTAGTGAGGAGAGTGGGCTCTGGAGTCTTACTACCTGGGTCTGAGCCGCAGATCTGCCACACGCACCGTGTGACCTTGGGCAAGTCATGACCCGCTCCATTCCTCTCTCTTGGCATTTGGAGAGCGGTAGTCTTCTTTGTACTTGCTTCTTGGATTTGCTGTGAACGTTAAATGAGTTCCTGTTTAGAAAACTTTTAGCACGGAGCCCGTACATGTAGCAAGCCCCGATACCACTGCCATCAGGACTCCTGCTCAGGATGCTTTTTCTGCTGCCCCTGAGGTCCTCTGGGGCCAGAGAGCATGAACATGGCCTTGACTTTACAGGGAAACAGGACAGGGGCTGGGAGACCTGTGCTAGGACTAGGTCAATGCATCCTTTAACATTCCCGGTGGCATATCCTTTCCTGTTGCCTTTTGGATCAGGAATTGAGGCGTTAGTCCCTCAAATGGCATGCAAAGGTATTTTCCTGAGGGTCCCTCAACCCAACCATCACGAAAATGCTTTCACGCTCCCTAGGAGAAAATTTCTGATACACACCGAGTCCAGAAGAACTCAAATGAAGCAAACCAAAGGTGCAGGGGAGGTCTTAAGAGGCTGAAAGTGATTCCAAACAGAGGGGACATTGGCACTTGAGCTAGATTGAGCTGTGAATCATCAAATAGGAAGACCCTGGGACTTAGAAGAATTGTTGTCGCTGAGGTTTTTGCTGTCACCTGTATGTGGTTGGAAAGCAGGTACCCTCACCACTCTGCACAGCAGGGATACTGTTAGCAGCTATGTCATGTATCATTGTGAGGACTGAATGGGTTGATACCCGGAAGCCCTTTGGCTCAATGTCTGACACAAATTAAGCAATCAATGTTGACCATTATCTTTGATGTTTGGTGGTCCCAGATCTAGACTCTGCTGTGGTCCTAACCCCATACACCTACCTGGATGGCCCATATGCACCTTAAACATGAGTCCAAAGCTGAATCCAAAAACATCACCTTCCGACCCCTTCCCACCACCACCAGACCCCCTTTCCTCCCAGACCTCTGAGAGATCCACGGAATATGATATCAGGTCCATGGAAGCAGAGACCACGATGCTAATCCATCTTTAATTCTGGGTTCCTAGCACAGGGGCACAGAGTAGGCAATCAATACATTTTTGGAACTTCTGGGGTGGGGTGGGTTTGCTTTTGCTATCATCACATTCTTACTGTGTGGGATAGTAAGAAGTCAGACAGGCATGGGTTTGACTTACCATCTCATCACTTCTTAGCTGTGCTACCTGAGCAGGGAACATAACCTCTCTGAACCTCAGCATCTTCAGCTGTACAATGGGAACAAGTAGACCTACTCACAGGGCTGTGCCTTATTCCATTCACGCTGTTATAACAAAATACCACAGGCGAGGTGGCTTATAAACAAGAGAAATGTATTTCTCACAGGTCTGGAAGCTGGGAAGTCCAAGATCAAGGTGCTGGTGGTTTGGTGTTTGGAGATTCAGTGTTTCCAAGGCAGCCATCTTTTTGCTATAGCTACAACCTCACATGGCAGAGGGGATGGGAATGCTCTCAGATCTCTTTGACAAGGACACTAATCCCAAAGGCTCCACCTTCTAACACCATCACCTTGGGGGTTAGGATTTCATCGTATAAAATGTAAGGGGACACAAACATTCAGACCATAGCAAGCTAATCTTAAGGATTGTGGGAGAGGAAGAAACTTTCCTCTACCCTGCTAGGCTCTTTCAGCTGGTCTAGTAAGACAGATTAACAAGAGAAAATAACCAAATTGAATCATGTACATACTTATGGGACCCCCACATACAAGAGAGGTTCAGAGAGAAATGGAAAATGAGGCATATATGACGTTCTGAGCTAGGGATGAGGTTAGGCACCGTGGGGTTTCAGAAGGGAGAAAGGACATTCTCAGGGTGATAAGAGAAACAGATGTTCAGTAATCCCTAGTTTGCCGTGCCGTATAGATAGGTCAAAAAAGGTTATCTCTGATAATCTCTTATTATGGGCAAGTCCCATAATTCAAGCTCTCCTGGGTAGTTAAGGGGTTGGTGGGGGGCTGGCAGAAGTTTCTCTTCAGCCCACAGGGTCTTCGTTGCCTGAGCCCACAATAATCCACATGCCACAGAGGCACCTCTTGGTGTGACTCACTCTGAACCCCTACATAATCAATGAGACCCCTGGGCACAAGTCCAAGTATGCCATCTGGTATGGGGTAAATTCTAGTAAATAAGCATTTTTTTATATTAATAATAACCCTGTAATGTAATCATGGTTTTCATTACTAGAGAGGAGGGGCTCTCACTCAGAAATGTTGAATCATTTACTGAAAATCACACAACTGGGACCCGAACCCAGATCTCTTGCTTCCTGGTCTGATGCTCATTCTCTATTGCCTGAAATGCCCAACTCATTTTGCCAGAAGTTGCTTAAATTCTTGAGTTTCTTTTAACAGCCTCTCTCCCTACAGGAGGACCTTGCAGTAATGAAGTCCCAGAGCCTTTGAGTTTGTTTTCAATCCATTTTTGAAGCCCCCTCTTCTCCTCAGGTCTCCTTTGAAAAGGGCTTCCTGCCACTTTGCACAGAAAGGACAGCTCTCTTTCAAGAGCTACCCAAAACAAATAGAACACAGGCCTTTGAAATGCTGTTTTTCCCCCCAAAGAGCTAACAGTTGTCAGTTGCAAATTACCATTCTCTACCCTTACTTCAATCAGAATTAATCAGGGTCCTAAAAATCCCTGAGCATCTATGTTTAAACCACAAACAACTAAACAATGCTCCACCTCCCAGGAGATGTTGTGGGGAGAGCAAAAATGCCATCAGCGTCTTTTACATGAAAAGAACAATCAGGTATGAACTTTTCACGATCTCCTTTGGAAATGGATGTCCAAGGATGGGGACCCTTCCCCACCCCCTACCCCGCCACACCAAGGTGCACAGTACTTCCCTCCCTTTTCTTCTATATGAATTATCTATTACTCAGTAATAAATTAGCTCAACACTTAGCAGCTTAAAACAGCAAGTATTTATTATCTTACCGTTTCTGTGGGTCAGGAGCCCAGGCAGTGTTTCACTGGGTCTTCTGGCTGCAGGTCTCTCACAGGCTGCAGTCACGGGGTCGGCCTGGGTTGCAGGCTCACGCGAAGGCTCAACCGAGGGAGGCTTCACTTCCAAGCTCATTCGCGTGGCTATTGGCAGGCCTTGGGTCCTTGATGCTGTTGGCCAGAGGCCTCCCTCAGTTTCATGCCACCAGCCCTCTCCACAGGCCAGCTCACAACATTGCAGCTGGCTTCCATCAGAACAAGAAAGAGGGCGAGATGGAAATAATGGTCTTTTTGTCGCCTAATCTCAGAGATGGCATCCATCACTTTGGCCATATTCTGTTCGTTAGAAGCAAACCATTTGTTTTGGCCCACACTCAAGTGGAGGCCATTGTACAGGGGTGGATACCAGGAGGCGACAATCATTGGAGGCCGTGTTCCCCTCTGACCCCCAATGATTCATATCCCTCCTACATGCAAAATACACTTGTCCCCTCCCAAGACCCCTAAAAGCCACCTCTCACTTCCATATCAGCTCAAGGTCCAGAATCTCATCAAATCAGGCCTAGGGTTGGAGGAAGCTCCTTGGGAATAATTTTTTGCACAGAACTCCCAGAGCAGATTCTCTCCTTGTGTGGGTCTGTGAAACTCAACAGACACGTTACCTGCCCCCATACACCTGACGCACAGTGGTGTGGCAAAGGACAGCTGCTATATCTTCCCTAGATTTTTAAGACAAGTATCTTGATTTTGTAGTCCACTAATTCATGCATTCAACACATATTCATTAGGCACTTACTATGCGCTCCTCCACTTTTTCCGCATCCCATTTTATCAGTGAGAAATCTGAGAATCAGAGTCAAAATATTACACCGTGGCCCACTCGATTACTTTCCCTTCAGTAAAAGGCTCTCAACTAATTAGAGCTTTCTAGCTGCACCTGCAGTGAGGTTTGAGTTCGTTTAACTAATTAGATCATCTTCCACAAAGACCAGCCATTCAAATGCATTTGTGTGGCAGAATGCCTAAGAATAATGCAAGCTCGTAAGAGGCCTGGAGCATTGTTAGATATAGCCACTGCTAAGAAGAGCCCACTGGCTATTGTAGCAAAAGCATAACTTTAGGAATCAGAGCAGATCAACTTGAAACCTGCCTAATGGTAGTGCAGACTAGTGTTTCTCAGTTGTGGCCGCACATTCAAACACGTTTAAATTTTTTTTAATACTAAAGCTTAGGCCCTATCCCTCAGAAATTCTGATTCAACTAGTTTGGAGTGAGCTTCAAGTGGTTCTACAAGGTAGAAAGAATTGAGGACCACGGGTACTCCTTCAGGACATGGGATGGGAAATGCTGAGAACAGATCACACGCCCTCCACTTCCCAAGCCAGACGGCATCCATCAATCAGGCCCCTCATTTCCATTGGCTGGGATGTAGCTTTAGGCTTTCTCATCCCAGGGCTTTGGCCTGTCACCAGCAGTGAATCCAAGTTGACACATGAACTGGGACGTATTTTCTACCCCTGACAAGTCAGATGAGACACACTTTCCCAATTCTGGAAATTATCAGGGGTATGGAAAGATAGGGTCCCCTCCGTGCTGGGTAGACCCCTCCCAAAGCAGACAACTGAGGTCTAATTCCCCCTTGTTACAGGGCATTGGAAGAGCCAGAAGAGGGGTCAAAATGGAGGGGAATTTACAACCAGATCTGGTGAGAAGTAGTTTCAGAAACCCAAGATGTTTAGCTCAGAGAAGACCCACGGAACAATATCTATAAAGGGGTGATCCTCTGTCTGAGTACCTCCAAAGAGTTGTCTAAGGCCCCAGAGAGGGGCCCCTCGGGAGGTAGGCTATGACTCAGCCTTTGGAACACACTCTCCATGCAAATCCTACCTCTGTCACTTTCTGGAAGAAGCACGGCCTTACACAGATCATTAAACCTCTCTGAGCTTCCTTTTCCTCATCTTTCAAATAAAGATAATGGTACCTACTTCACAAAAGTATTGCACTGGTGGTATGGGAAGATGAATAAGGCATCTGGCCCAAAGTATAGGGTCAACGAATGCTGGCTGCCACCTTTCTTCTGGGGAAGACACTGTGGCGTGCCAGAGCCCCCAGTACCCTGAGTGTTTTCAGAGCAGAGACGGTCTTAGAAGAGAATAGAAAACAATGTTCTAAGTGTGTCCTTGTGCTCAGCATTGCATGAACATCCAACCAAGGGGGCACATGCATGCTCAGGCCCCATACTAGGAATGCCAGATGGCATCCCATTAACAGTGTCAAAGCAAAAAGTCCGATGGCTCTGTCCCCACTTGTGAGTGTGTGTGTGTGGGGGGGGGGAGGGGACACTTATGTTCCCTTAAGTCCTTCTCAAATTGGTCTAGAGTTCCAGAGGATTCCATATGACCTCAAGAACATTGTCCTCTTATCGTTCCCCTGCTCTCAACCATGTATCTCCTTATCAAGCTTGACATCTTGTCCTGTTTCTTCCTGTTCCAGGTGTGGCCAAATCTGGTTTGCTGTTGATTCGTTCCACCCTTTCCTGGATCTTGGAGCTCTTGGTCCCTGTGCCACAGGACACAGAGAAGTCCTGCCCTATGCTCTCGGTCTTAGAGAAACGATCACAGAGCTGATCGTTTTCAAATTCTCACTGTGTGCATGACCCTACACATTCCACGTGCGTCATATCTACCAATAAACTGCCAGTAAACTATATATCTGCCAATAAACTACAAGGTAAGTACAGTTATTACCCCCATTTTAACATAAAAAAAAATATTGGCGAGTAACTTAATTCCTTTCAACTTCCAGGTCTCATAAACTAAAAAATTAAGGGAGTCAGGGTTTGAACCAGGTATAGTTATTTTTAAATATGTCCGTAAAGTAACAGAATGAACCCATGGGACTTAATATATGTACATAGTTAGGCATAGAAATATGCATAGGTGCTATGGACATGTGCATATGCACATGTGAAGAATATATGTGTGTATACATGTACATAGATCTTTTTCCCAGCTCTGTCCTCTGAGAGAGCCTGGAAGCAATGCCACCTCAGGAACAATGACACCCTGGTGCCTAGATCTATGTTTCTAGATGCCATTCTCTGCTAAAAGGAATCAACGTTCCTTGGAGAAAATGGCTGGTTCCAGGACTTAGCCAGGGAATATCCGGGATGAGTCTTGTGCAAAACAATCCGGCAAACTGCCCAAAGAATAATGAGAGAATATCAAAAGGACACGAGAGCTGACTTGAAAGGACTCCCACTGGCCAACTCGGTGTCAATTTATACATCATCATAAATATGGGGAGCAAAGGCTTATAACCTATGGAAAAAAATTAAGAATCCAAGAGTCTGCACTGGTGTGAATAAATAAATAAACACCCTTCCTTACAGTAGAAACCCAACAATAAAAAGATGATGGAATTAAAAACAAAAAACAAAACAAGAACAACAACAACCATTTGGCCACCACAGTAATAATTGATTTGGGGGACGATCATCAATAGATGTTAAAACCAGTGGGAGAAAGTTTGAGAATAATAGGATATTTTCATAACCTCAATGTACCTCTCCAAAGGATACTTATTAATTACACAGGGTAAAATGGTAGCTTTCTGGTGGACACCATGGTAACCCCATGATCACAGAACATTGCTAGTAATGGGTTCATGGCCAGCACGTGCCCCCTGGTACGGCACTCTGAGAGAAGTCAGTATCATGTCTGTGGGATTCCTGCCCAAAGATGTGTTAGACTCTCCTCAGCAGGAAACACCAGACAAACCCACTTTAAGGGACACTGTACCAGGTGCCTGGCTGGGTGTCCTTCACAAAAGCCAATGTCATGAAAGACAGGGAGAATAGAGAAGATCTAAATATTGCAGAATAGAGAAGGTCTAACAAGCAAATGCAACACGTGGTCTTGGATCATTTTGTTATAAATGACATTGTCATGAAATCTGAATACAATCTGTGGATTAGATAAGAAACTTTCTTGCTTTTAGGAAACGTGCTCTGAAGTATTCAGGGATAAGGCGCATCATGTCTTAAATGGTCCAAATGGTTCAGAAAAGAGGTGGGGAGACAACAAAGCAAGTAACAAAATAAAATATTAATTTGGGGGGGACCTAGATCAAGGGTATTTAGGAATTCTTTTGTAATATTTTGCAACTTTTCTATACATCTGAAATTGCCAGAATAATTTTTTTTATAAAACATAAAATGTAAAACAGCTTTTCTGCAAACTCCCTGACACTCTTCAAGAGGTGAAGTCTAATTTCCTCCCCTTGAAAAAGGTCTGGCCTCAGGGACTCACTTCTGTAGTTACTGGAAACCAGATCATTGAGGGGATCCAGTATCCACCTGGCTCCCCCGTCTCTGGACACACAACTGTGAGCTCTGAGCCACTGTGTAAGAAGCCCACCAACCCTGAAGCCACCGTGCTGGAGTGGCCACGCCCATGATCTTGGAGAGGTGGACATGCCTGCAGAGCCCCGGCCATTCCCTGAGGACAAAGGGTATTTTTGTCAGTTACATGTCTGGTCTTACCAACCAGGCCATGGAACTTCCCCAACGTTGGGGACAGGTCATTCCTATCATCACACAGAGCCACCAGGAATAGATAAGAGGGAGATGCAAAGTTTAAGGAAGTGATCCATGCTCACCTGTTGTCACATGCTCCTTCTATGCCCAGTATGGTGGATAAGGCACAGGAATTAAGGCCACCTTCAAATTCAGTGTGAGTCTTTCTGACCAGGTGACCTTGGGTGAGTCTCTGGAGCCCTCCCCAGGTCAACTGTCTCTTCTCTTTAATGGGCAGGCTGGAAGGACCTCACCAGGTGTATGCGAGCTCTAGGGGGGACAGTGTGGTTGCACTTCGCTGGTTATAAAAGAACATTCAAGTGTGTTGTGTGATGATCACACTTCCTGTTTGGCTTTCAGCCCTGCAGGCCTTTGATTGGCCCAAAATGTGAGGACCACCTCCTGCCATGAGCAACGTCACCCCAGGAATTGCTGTGTAAACACCTAGTTACTCACTTAATTGTAACACCCAAGACTGGTGTGTGTGTGTGTGTGTGTGTGTGTGTGTGTGTGTGTGTGTGTAGGACACCAAGGTGGAGAGAGATGTTGACATTTAGTGAGCACCTACTCTGTGCCAGACACTCTTCTAGGCTGAGAAGACAGTGGGGGCAAGACAGAATGAGTCTCAGCTCTCACGACTATTAGCTTCTAGGACGATGAACTTCTACCCAAACTAGGAACCTCAAAGTCTTTTTAAAATGTATCCAGCCATAAAGTTCTTTTTTAATGAGAAAAGAAGAAAAGGACAGGGGAGGGAAGCAGAAGGGAGGGGAGAGGCGGGGAGAGGAGGGGCGGGGAGAGAAAGAAAATAAAAAAGAAAAGAAAAGAGAAGAGAGAATGACACAAAAGTAACCTCAGTGTTATACACACTCATTGAACCCGAACCCGAACCTTTGGGGTTGATGTACCCATTTCTCAAATAACAAACTGAAGCTAGGCGAGGTGCCCAAATTCAGACAACTAATACATGGGGGCCGCTAAACTTTGAACTGGGGGCTGTGGAGCTTCAAAGCCTGGGCAGTGTGGCTCTGTGGGCAGGCAGCTGGAACGGGGGTCCGTCAGTCTGGGTCGGGCGGGGTACGCCTTTGTTGTGGGGCCATCTTCTACACTGCACGATGTTTGACAGCATCCCTGGCCACTACCCACTAAGTGGCAGGAGCACCCCACTCCCTGTTGTGACAACCAAAAATATCTCCAAACATGGCCCAATATCCCCTGGGGGACAAAATCACCCCAATTGAGAACCACTGGCCTAGGGGTAAACCCTGGCTCCACCACTGGCTAGTCACATGACCGTGGAGAAGCCACTTAGCCTCTCTGTTCCTCAGCGTCCTCATCTGTAAAATGGGAAAATAATAGTACGTGAGGTTAATGTGAGGATCAAACAGGAATCGGGAAAGCACTTGGCCATCCATGAAAGAGCTCAGGACACGGCCTTTTTTTTTCTACTGCCCTCTGCTACCTGCCCTACAAGCACCAAGGTGTGCTCAGAGCAGGCGTCCAGTGAGGGTGGTCTTACGAATGGATACAGGAATGCCACAGTTCATTAAAAAATGAACGAGGAATATTGTGGTGCAGGCCTTAAGTGCGTTTGCTGACTGCGGATGCCCTGGCAGTGCCTCTCACCACCGCAGGCAGTTTAGATGAAAAACTCCATGCCCGGGTTCAAGTGCAGCTCGGCCCCTCGTGAGCTATGTGACCCTGGGCTAGGTAGTTAGCCTCCTCGTGCCTTAAAAGCGCATTAACTGAAGTAGCACGTGAGTAGTACCCTGCATAGGACGGGTCTCTAGAGTGCCTGCTGTTACTGCTGTAGGTGTTCTTAGCATTAACCTTTCACATCCCAGGGCCGGCCGAGTGGCGCGATGGTTAGGAACTGGCTTGGGACGCCAGAGGGCCCCGGTTCGGATCCCACATATGAGGGCTGGTGACACTGCCCTCCACAAAAAAAAAAACCTTTCGCAGCCCTCCAGCCCATGGGCCGCCTTCCCGTCTCCCAGGGTACCCAGCATCCCCACTTCCTGGCCTTGGCACTTGCCAGTCCCTCCACCCGGAGCACTCTTCCTCCTGGACACCAGCATCGCTCCGACCCTTCCTTCTTCATTTGGGTCTCTCTTCGTTGTGCCTCTTCTTAGAGGCCTCCCTGAGCCACCTTAAATAAACAGCACGCTGCCATACAGCACGGTGTCGTAGGATCCGTCTGCTTGTCTCCCTCCCATTAAAACAGAAGTTCCAAGGCTGAGCATTTGATTGGCAGCTATGTTCCTAGGACAGTGCCTAGTGCCTAATAGGTGTAAATAGTTATAATGAGTGATATTTTGCAGAAAGGGTTTCCAAAGTCCTCACATCAACCATTTCTTTCTGACCCAGAAATTATTTGAACTGGGGCCTAGAATAACGTTTGCCAGCAAATACTCTGCTTCTAACCACCTGTCCTTTTGAATAGAGCAGCTGCATTTTAGAGACTTCCAGGTCAATTGAAGTTTCTTAAACTGTGTTCCCTGCCACTGTAGTCTCCAGAGATCCAGTAATAAGGAATTCCACCGAACAAGGATTCACACGGTCATAGGCATTGCAAACCAACGTGGAATTCTCTCCTGCTCGGGGATTCACAATGTCTAAGAAAAGTCCCAAGAAGCCCTGTAGAGAAAATCGATACTGTACCTGCATTTGCTGAACTCACTCCACCCTAGACCCTACCCATTAACATCTGCATCGTGCAGCACAATTTGGAAAACTGCTCTAGTGCAAGTCTTTCAATTTACAGATGCAGATAAAAGGTGAGGCCCAGAGAGGTTAATTGACTCATTCAAGGTCACACAGCCAGCCATCTCCTGAAACAGAGCAGGGTACTCTTCACTGACATTCCCTAATGGTCCACTTAGCTATCAGTTCATCAAAGGTAAAAAACTGAACACAGACCTCAGATTCCTACATTGGTTGGACTAAACTATAAATGGAAATTAATTACCACATAGGATTGCTTCCAATCTCACTGTTCCAGAAATAATCAGTTATTCATTCAACAAATATTTGCTAAGCATTATGTGCCAGAGACTGTACCTTTTGCAGCAAATGACACATGGCTATTCAGTAGACTGACAATAAAATTATCCCTATAGAGGCCAACATTGATTGAAGTGTCCTTGATAAGCCTGCTTCAAAGTAGAGACTGACTGTAAGAAATTACGTATTCACATTTCATTTGCTTCCATCAACAAGGCTACCATTTATATCTAATGGTAATAATCTGCTCTCAGCTGGAATGCTTCTGAAATAAAATTCTCCCCTTCACACCTTCCACACTGCAGAGAGGACAAGCCACAAGATTGGAATTCCTTGGACTTTTTGGTGGGGTACCTCAATCAACAGATGTTCCAATTTCCAATTCATTCAAATTTCATCTCTGGGTCCTACATGTTAGTTAAAATTCATTCTCTCTTTTCCTACTGTTTGCAAATGAAAATGCCTATTTAAAAGTGGGATTTCTTTTTTACAGCATATCAACTCACGTATTTCAAAGCCCTTCAGGGGGTGTGGTTGATCAAAAGCCACATAATGTTAAAACACTACAGATTTGAAGTTGAGAAAGATCTAGCTATTCTTCTGTATGACCATTTCACTGAACTGATAGCTTCTGTCGAGGAATCAGAAGGATTGTTTTGTGTTATTTTAAAGAGAAGATTCTAAGTCAGAAAAAAAAAGTCAGAATTCCAGGCTTGACCTTCCTATATGATGTCATGGCATTGAAAGCTAGCTTTCAGTATAGACTCAAGATATATGCATCTATTTTTTTAAAAATCGGAAGCTCTTCAATACCTCTTGCCCCATGTGCATCTTTAGGGCCAAACTGTCTGTAAATAAATAAATAAATAAATGTGTGCTTCTACACCCAGCAAAAATCTTCCCTGCTTTGAAAAGGTGCTCTCGTGGTTTCTCCAGGAGCCATCCTCAAAACTAATCTGGCAAAGCAAAGATAATCACCCCATAACACACATAATTTGTGTTTATTAGACACTGGAACAAGTCAGGAAGAGGTCCTCAGCTGTAGTAAAGACACCGAGAGAGCAGAAACTACATGAACACAGGGCCACAGGAAGCGAGATACAGGAGGGCCACACATCCCATCAGCATTACATACAAACACTGAGTCTGTCATTTAAAAATCAACCCAAGAGCAAGTCACTGAGCAATCCATGTGCTTAAAAAGGGAGGGGAGCGTATATTTTTTAAAGACCAAGTCCCACTTTTTTTTAAGGACCAAACACCACCTCCCTCCTTTTCTCTAAAAGGACCACTGGTCCACCTCTGCCAGACTGGGGTATATCTGACTTTGTTCCAACCTCCTCTGCTCATTCTTTCAACAACAAACCAGTCAGCAAAGACTTTGAAGTACAAAGGCTACTACATAGAGACAGAGGAGAACTGATAAACTGAGCAGCACTGGAAATGTGTGTGCATATGTGCGTGCACGTGTGTGCGTGAGTACATGTGTGTGTGCATGTGTATGTGTGCGCATGTGTGTGCGCGTGCATGTGCGTGCTCGTGTGTGCGTGTGTGCGCGTGTGCGTGTGTGTTTTCCACATGCTTGTTAATGTCTGTGATGTTATAGAGACCCATGGGGAGCATTTTTTATGCAGTTTAATGGAATCCACTTGGGGTGAAAGGCATGATTTTGCCTAATGAAATCTCCCCCTCACAGTCCAGCTCCCAGACAGACGCAGCAGCATGGTCACCGTCTGGGGACGTCCGAGAGACCTGGGACATAGGATCTAAAGGGCCCTCTTCCTCTGTGAGCACCTCCCTGTCCCCCGGGGTCACCGCGTTGGGGATCATGTGGATGTAGTCAGCCGCCATCTCCTCGTGGAAGACGGTGTCCTGATTGTAAGAGATGAGCTCATTGCTGATGTTCACTGACTCCACCGGGGTGCGGGAGCAGAGGCGGCTGCACCCCAGCAGCTGGGCAAACACCTTCCGGAAGTCAGTGTTGAAGGCATAGATGATGGGGTTGAGAGACGAGTTGGCCCAGCCGAACCAGACGAAGACGTCGAAGGTGGTCTCACTCACGCAAGGGAAGCCCGTGCGAGGGCCCTCGGGGTGTCTGCTGCAGAAGGGGACCATACAGTTAAGGATGAAGAAGGGTAGCCAGCAGCACACGAAGACGCCCATGATCACCGACAGGGTCTTGAGGACCTTGGTCTCCTTCTTGATGGACGCTCGCAGGCTGGTGTCTGGCGCACAGGCCGTGCGGCTGCGGCGCTCCGCCGCCCTCTCCAGGCAGGCAATCCTGCGGATCTGCACCTGGGCGATGCGGTAGATGCGCGTGTAGGTCACGATCATGATGGCCACGGGGATGTAGAAGCTGATGAGCGAGGAGGAGATGGCGTAAGTTCGGCTCAGGCTGGAGTCGCAGTTCTCTGCCCTCCCCTCTGGCTCTCCCGCTTCATCCCAGGGCGTCGCGTTGGCCGGGTTGGATGGCGGGTCCACCCTGCCCCAGGAACTTGCCTTGTCCTTGTGCCAGTGGAGCTGGACTGGGATGAAGGAGATGAGGATGGACAGGGTCCAGGTCAGACCTACCATGACCAAGGCCACGCGCTGGGTCATCTTGCGCTGGTAGCGGAAAGGCCTAGAGATGGCCCAGTAGCGGTCCACGCTGATGACGCACAGGTTCAGGATGGACGCGGTGGAGCACATGATGTCGAAGGCCAGCCAGACGTCGCAGAAGGCCCCAAAGGGCCAGTAACCGGCCAGCTCGGCGACCGCCTTCCAGGGCATGACCAGCAGCGCCACGAAGAGATCGGACACAGCCAGAGACACGATAAAAACGTTGGTTCTCCTGGCGCGCAAGTGGCGGTTTCGCACGATGGCCGCGCACACCAGCACGTTTCCCAGCAGGGTCCAGACGATGAGCAGCGTCAGGAGGCCGGCCGTGACCACCTGCGCCGGCCCCAGCGGCGCTGCCCCCTCTGAACCTCCCACGGCGCCTCCATGTGCAAGCTGCTGCTGTCCAAACCGCTCCCGGTACGCGGTGCCATTGCGCCCGGGCGGCAGCATGTCGGGCTCGGCGCCAGGGGCGGGCTGCGTGTGCTCCCAACTTCAGCCCTGCGACCCCCGGGCGACCCCATCGGGCACCCGGGGTGAGGTGGCACGCTGGGACCCGCGGCTAGGGGATCCCCGAGCCCCGGGGGGCGCTCACCGTGCGCTGCGCCGGGGCCCCGGGACCCCTTTCGCCTTCGTGCGCCTCCGGGTCGGTGGCCGCGTTGCGTCCCTCTAGTGCTGGCGCTGGGGACAGGAAGCGACCGCGGCCCGCGGGGCTGTTCCCGGGAGCCTGCAGCGCGCCGGGCGGCGGTGGAGGCTGTGTCTGGTTCGGAGCCGTAGAAGCGAAGAGCAAGCCACCACCGAGGGGGCGGGGGCCGGGAGCGGCCAGCGCCGGGCGAGGGCTGCCGCGCTGCCTCTGTCCCCGGCTGCTCCCGGGGCCCGCGCTCACGCCCCCGCGCCTCCGCGCTCTGCTCTCTCTCGCGCGCCCACCCTACCGGGGCCTGAGCGCCCTCTCCCCGCGCACTGGCCTCACCTGTGCCTTGGCTCCTTCTCCGCGGCCCTGCCGCCGGAGTCTGGGAGAGAACCCGCAGGTGGGAGAGGCGCCCCAGTGCCAGACTCTCGACTGGTGCTAGAAAGAACGCTCCCCAGGAAGACGAAGAGGTGCCTGGCCCAACCTTGATGCCCTGGCCTTGGCCATGTTTGGGGAACAGGAAGGTGGGGTAGGGGTGGGGGAGGGGA
Organism: Hipposideros armiger; assembly: GCF_001890085.2. Lineage (NCBI taxonomy): Eukaryota > Metazoa > Chordata > Mammalia > Chiroptera > Hipposideridae > Hipposideros > Hipposideros armiger. Next base: position 794,951 of record NW_017731687.1, read on the forward strand.
GAGCCCTGGCTCCTAGACTGGGAGGGAGAGCTCGTAGGGTAAAAAGGGCGTCTTTGAATATCTCACAGACTTGCGTCCCAATTCGGACTTCATTCCTGGCTGTGTGATCTTGAGCGCGCTATTTAACTTCACTGGGCTTTGGTTTCCTCATCCACATATTGGGGTAATGATTCCTTCTCCCGCCGGTAGAGTAAGGGTTCAGGGAAGGCATCTAGGGAAGATGTGCAGGAAGCCCTGTCTCCTAGGAACAAGTTGTCCCCACCTCCTCCTCTCCCCCCCACCCCACACACACACTCCTAAGATTGGGGCTACATCTGACCTCTTCGGAGAGTCCTCTTCCCCATCCCACCCCAATCCTGGGGAGATTTGCACTTGGGAGAATAATTTTGGATGAACCCAGAAGACAGCGAGGAAGGGAACCCCCAGCAATTGGGAGCCTCCTCCCTGCAGGACGCTGTCACAGTCTTTCTTTTTTAGCCTTGAGAGGGATGGATTGATACCTCAGTGCTTAGCAGAAGAGGGAACTGAGGCTTGAATGGGTGGCCAAAGTTCAAAATTAAAAAAAAAAAGAAGAGGAGGAGGAGGAGGAGG
>NW_017731687.1:798311-836443 GCF_001890085.2 Hipposideros armiger
CCTAGTTACTCACTTAATTGTAACACCCAAGACTGGTGTGTGTGTGTGTGTGTGTGTGTGTGTGTGTGTGTGTGTGTGTGTGTAGGACACCAAGGTGGAGAGAGATGTTGACATTTAGTGAGCACCTACTCTGTGCCAGACACTCTTCTAGGCTGAGAAGACAGTGGGGGCAAGACAGAATGAGTCTCAGCTCTCACGACTATTAGCTTCTAGGACGATGAACTTCTACCCAAACTAGGAACCTCAAAGTCTTTTTAAAATGTATCCAGCCATAAAGTTCTTTTTTAATGAGAAAAGAAGAAAAGGACAGGGGAGGGAAGCAGAAGGGAGGGGAGAGGCGGGGAGAGGAGGGGCGGGGAGAGAAAGAAAATAAAAAAGAAAAGAAAAGAGAAGAGAGAATGACACAAAAGTAACCTCAGTGTTATACACACTCATTGAACCCGAACCCGAACCTTTGGGGTTGATGTACCCATTTCTCAAATAACAAACTGAAGCTAGGCGAGGTGCCCAAATTCAGACAACTAATACATGGGGGCCGCTAAACTTTGAACTGGGGGCTGTGGAGCTTCAAAGCCTGGGCAGTGTGGCTCTGTGGGCAGGCAGCTGGAACGGGGGTCCGTCAGTCTGGGTCGGGCGGGGTACGCCTTTGTTGTGGGGCCATCTTCTACACTGCACGATGTTTGACAGCATCCCTGGCCACTACCCACTAAGTGGCAGGAGCACCCCACTCCCTGTTGTGACAACCAAAAATATCTCCAAACATGGCCCAATATCCCCTGGGGGACAAAATCACCCCAATTGAGAACCACTGGCCTAGGGGTAAACCCTGGCTCCACCACTGGCTAGTCACATGACCGTGGAGAAGCCACTTAGCCTCTCTGTTCCTCAGCGTCCTCATCTGTAAAATGGGAAAATAATAGTACGTGAGGTTAATGTGAGGATCAAACAGGAATCGGGAAAGCACTTGGCCATCCATGAAAGAGCTCAGGACACGGCCTTTTTTTTTCTACTGCCCTCTGCTACCTGCCCTACAAGCACCAAGGTGTGCTCAGAGCAGGCGTCCAGTGAGGGTGGTCTTACGAATGGATACAGGAATGCCACAGTTCATTAAAAAATGAACGAGGAATATTGTGGTGCAGGCCTTAAGTGCGTTTGCTGACTGCGGATGCCCTGGCAGTGCCTCTCACCACCGCAGGCAGTTTAGATGAAAAACTCCATGCCCGGGTTCAAGTGCAGCTCGGCCCCTCGTGAGCTATGTGACCCTGGGCTAGGTAGTTAGCCTCCTCGTGCCTTAAAAGCGCATTAACTGAAGTAGCACGTGAGTAGTACCCTGCATAGGACGGGTCTCTAGAGTGCCTGCTGTTACTGCTGTAGGTGTTCTTAGCATTAACCTTTCACATCCCAGGGCCGGCCGAGTGGCGCGATGGTTAGGAACTGGCTTGGGACGCCAGAGGGCCCCGGTTCGGATCCCACATATGAGGGCTGGTGACACTGCCCTCCACAAAAAAAAAAACCTTTCGCAGCCCTCCAGCCCATGGGCCGCCTTCCCGTCTCCCAGGGTACCCAGCATCCCCACTTCCTGGCCTTGGCACTTGCCAGTCCCTCCACCCGGAGCACTCTTCCTCCTGGACACCAGCATCGCTCCGACCCTTCCTTCTTCATTTGGGTCTCTCTTCGTTGTGCCTCTTCTTAGAGGCCTCCCTGAGCCACCTTAAATAAACAGCACGCTGCCATACAGCACGGTGTCGTAGGATCCGTCTGCTTGTCTCCCTCCCATTAAAACAGAAGTTCCAAGGCTGAGCATTTGATTGGCAGCTATGTTCCTAGGACAGTGCCTAGTGCCTAATAGGTGTAAATAGTTATAATGAGTGATATTTTGCAGAAAGGGTTTCCAAAGTCCTCACATCAACCATTTCTTTCTGACCCAGAAATTATTTGAACTGGGGCCTAGAATAACGTTTGCCAGCAAATACTCTGCTTCTAACCACCTGTCCTTTTGAATAGAGCAGCTGCATTTTAGAGACTTCCAGGTCAATTGAAGTTTCTTAAACTGTGTTCCCTGCCACTGTAGTCTCCAGAGATCCAGTAATAAGGAATTCCACCGAACAAGGATTCACACGGTCATAGGCATTGCAAACCAACGTGGAATTCTCTCCTGCTCGGGGATTCACAATGTCTAAGAAAAGTCCCAAGAAGCCCTGTAGAGAAAATCGATACTGTACCTGCATTTGCTGAACTCACTCCACCCTAGACCCTACCCATTAACATCTGCATCGTGCAGCACAATTTGGAAAACTGCTCTAGTGCAAGTCTTTCAATTTACAGATGCAGATAAAAGGTGAGGCCCAGAGAGGTTAATTGACTCATTCAAGGTCACACAGCCAGCCATCTCCTGAAACAGAGCAGGGTACTCTTCACTGACATTCCCTAATGGTCCACTTAGCTATCAGTTCATCAAAGGTAAAAAACTGAACACAGACCTCAGATTCCTACATTGGTTGGACTAAACTATAAATGGAAATTAATTACCACATAGGATTGCTTCCAATCTCACTGTTCCAGAAATAATCAGTTATTCATTCAACAAATATTTGCTAAGCATTATGTGCCAGAGACTGTACCTTTTGCAGCAAATGACACATGGCTATTCAGTAGACTGACAATAAAATTATCCCTATAGAGGCCAACATTGATTGAAGTGTCCTTGATAAGCCTGCTTCAAAGTAGAGACTGACTGTAAGAAATTACGTATTCACATTTCATTTGCTTCCATCAACAAGGCTACCATTTATATCTAATGGTAATAATCTGCTCTCAGCTGGAATGCTTCTGAAATAAAATTCTCCCCTTCACACCTTCCACACTGCAGAGAGGACAAGCCACAAGATTGGAATTCCTTGGACTTTTTGGTGGGGTACCTCAATCAACAGATGTTCCAATTTCCAATTCATTCAAATTTCATCTCTGGGTCCTACATGTTAGTTAAAATTCATTCTCTCTTTTCCTACTGTTTGCAAATGAAAATGCCTATTTAAAAGTGGGATTTCTTTTTTACAGCATATCAACTCACGTATTTCAAAGCCCTTCAGGGGGTGTGGTTGATCAAAAGCCACATAATGTTAAAACACTACAGATTTGAAGTTGAGAAAGATCTAGCTATTCTTCTGTATGACCATTTCACTGAACTGATAGCTTCTGTCGAGGAATCAGAAGGATTGTTTTGTGTTATTTTAAAGAGAAGATTCTAAGTCAGAAAAAAAAAGTCAGAATTCCAGGCTTGACCTTCCTATATGATGTCATGGCATTGAAAGCTAGCTTTCAGTATAGACTCAAGATATATGCATCTATTTTTTTAAAAATCGGAAGCTCTTCAATACCTCTTGCCCCATGTGCATCTTTAGGGCCAAACTGTCTGTAAATAAATAAATAAATAAATGTGTGCTTCTACACCCAGCAAAAATCTTCCCTGCTTTGAAAAGGTGCTCTCGTGGTTTCTCCAGGAGCCATCCTCAAAACTAATCTGGCAAAGCAAAGATAATCACCCCATAACACACATAATTTGTGTTTATTAGACACTGGAACAAGTCAGGAAGAGGTCCTCAGCTGTAGTAAAGACACCGAGAGAGCAGAAACTACATGAACACAGGGCCACAGGAAGCGAGATACAGGAGGGCCACACATCCCATCAGCATTACATACAAACACTGAGTCTGTCATTTAAAAATCAACCCAAGAGCAAGTCACTGAGCAATCCATGTGCTTAAAAAGGGAGGGGAGCGTATATTTTTTAAAGACCAAGTCCCACTTTTTTTTAAGGACCAAACACCACCTCCCTCCTTTTCTCTAAAAGGACCACTGGTCCACCTCTGCCAGACTGGGGTATATCTGACTTTGTTCCAACCTCCTCTGCTCATTCTTTCAACAACAAACCAGTCAGCAAAGACTTTGAAGTACAAAGGCTACTACATAGAGACAGAGGAGAACTGATAAACTGAGCAGCACTGGAAATGTGTGTGCATATGTGCGTGCACGTGTGTGCGTGAGTACATGTGTGTGTGCATGTGTATGTGTGCGCATGTGTGTGCGCGTGCATGTGCGTGCTCGTGTGTGCGTGTGTGCGCGTGTGCGTGTGTGTTTTCCACATGCTTGTTAATGTCTGTGATGTTATAGAGACCCATGGGGAGCATTTTTTATGCAGTTTAATGGAATCCACTTGGGGTGAAAGGCATGATTTTGCCTAATGAAATCTCCCCCTCACAGTCCAGCTCCCAGACAGACGCAGCAGCATGGTCACCGTCTGGGGACGTCCGAGAGACCTGGGACATAGGATCTAAAGGGCCCTCTTCCTCTGTGAGCACCTCCCTGTCCCCCGGGGTCACCGCGTTGGGGATCATGTGGATGTAGTCAGCCGCCATCTCCTCGTGGAAGACGGTGTCCTGATTGTAAGAGATGAGCTCATTGCTGATGTTCACTGACTCCACCGGGGTGCGGGAGCAGAGGCGGCTGCACCCCAGCAGCTGGGCAAACACCTTCCGGAAGTCAGTGTTGAAGGCATAGATGATGGGGTTGAGAGACGAGTTGGCCCAGCCGAACCAGACGAAGACGTCGAAGGTGGTCTCACTCACGCAAGGGAAGCCCGTGCGAGGGCCCTCGGGGTGTCTGCTGCAGAAGGGGACCATACAGTTAAGGATGAAGAAGGGTAGCCAGCAGCACACGAAGACGCCCATGATCACCGACAGGGTCTTGAGGACCTTGGTCTCCTTCTTGATGGACGCTCGCAGGCTGGTGTCTGGCGCACAGGCCGTGCGGCTGCGGCGCTCCGCCGCCCTCTCCAGGCAGGCAATCCTGCGGATCTGCACCTGGGCGATGCGGTAGATGCGCGTGTAGGTCACGATCATGATGGCCACGGGGATGTAGAAGCTGATGAGCGAGGAGGAGATGGCGTAAGTTCGGCTCAGGCTGGAGTCGCAGTTCTCTGCCCTCCCCTCTGGCTCTCCCGCTTCATCCCAGGGCGTCGCGTTGGCCGGGTTGGATGGCGGGTCCACCCTGCCCCAGGAACTTGCCTTGTCCTTGTGCCAGTGGAGCTGGACTGGGATGAAGGAGATGAGGATGGACAGGGTCCAGGTCAGACCTACCATGACCAAGGCCACGCGCTGGGTCATCTTGCGCTGGTAGCGGAAAGGCCTAGAGATGGCCCAGTAGCGGTCCACGCTGATGACGCACAGGTTCAGGATGGACGCGGTGGAGCACATGATGTCGAAGGCCAGCCAGACGTCGCAGAAGGCCCCAAAGGGCCAGTAACCGGCCAGCTCGGCGACCGCCTTCCAGGGCATGACCAGCAGCGCCACGAAGAGATCGGACACAGCCAGAGACACGATAAAAACGTTGGTTCTCCTGGCGCGCAAGTGGCGGTTTCGCACGATGGCCGCGCACACCAGCACGTTTCCCAGCAGGGTCCAGACGATGAGCAGCGTCAGGAGGCCGGCCGTGACCACCTGCGCCGGCCCCAGCGGCGCTGCCCCCTCTGAACCTCCCACGGCGCCTCCATGTGCAAGCTGCTGCTGTCCAAACCGCTCCCGGTACGCGGTGCCATTGCGCCCGGGCGGCAGCATGTCGGGCTCGGCGCCAGGGGCGGGCTGCGTGTGCTCCCAACTTCAGCCCTGCGACCCCCGGGCGACCCCATCGGGCACCCGGGGTGAGGTGGCACGCTGGGACCCGCGGCTAGGGGATCCCCGAGCCCCGGGGGGCGCTCACCGTGCGCTGCGCCGGGGCCCCGGGACCCCTTTCGCCTTCGTGCGCCTCCGGGTCGGTGGCCGCGTTGCGTCCCTCTAGTGCTGGCGCTGGGGACAGGAAGCGACCGCGGCCCGCGGGGCTGTTCCCGGGAGCCTGCAGCGCGCCGGGCGGCGGTGGAGGCTGTGTCTGGTTCGGAGCCGTAGAAGCGAAGAGCAAGCCACCACCGAGGGGGCGGGGGCCGGGAGCGGCCAGCGCCGGGCGAGGGCTGCCGCGCTGCCTCTGTCCCCGGCTGCTCCCGGGGCCCGCGCTCACGCCCCCGCGCCTCCGCGCTCTGCTCTCTCTCGCGCGCCCACCCTACCGGGGCCTGAGCGCCCTCTCCCCGCGCACTGGCCTCACCTGTGCCTTGGCTCCTTCTCCGCGGCCCTGCCGCCGGAGTCTGGGAGAGAACCCGCAGGTGGGAGAGGCGCCCCAGTGCCAGACTCTCGACTGGTGCTAGAAAGAACGCTCCCCAGGAAGACGAAGAGGTGCCTGGCCCAACCTTGATGCCCTGGCCTTGGCCATGTTTGGGGAACAGGAAGGTGGGGTAGGGGTGGGGGAGGGGAGAGCCCTGGCTCCTAGACTGGGAGGGAGAGCTCGTAGGGTAAAAAGGGCGTCTTTGAATATCTCACAGACTTGCGTCCCAATTCGGACTTCATTCCTGGCTGTGTGATCTTGAGCGCGCTATTTAACTTCACTGGGCTTTGGTTTCCTCATCCACATATTGGGGTAATGATTCCTTCTCCCGCCGGTAGAGTAAGGGTTCAGGGAAGGCATCTAGGGAAGATGTGCAGGAAGCCCTGTCTCCTAGGAACAAGTTGTCCCCACCTCCTCCTCTCCCCCCCACCCCACACACACACTCCTAAGATTGGGGCTACATCTGACCTCTTCGGAGAGTCCTCTTCCCCATCCCACCCCAATCCTGGGGAGATTTGCACTTGGGAGAATAATTTTGGATGAACCCAGAAGACAGCGAGGAAGGGAACCCCCAGCAATTGGGAGCCTCCTCCCTGCAGGACGCTGTCACAGTCTTTCTTTTTTAGCCTTGAGAGGGATGGATTGATACCTCAGTGCTTAGCAGAAGAGGGAACTGAGGCTTGAATGGGTGGCCAAAGTTCAAAATTAAAAAAAAAAAGAAGAGGAGGAGGAGGAGGAGGAGGAGGAGGAGGAGGGATGGTGGGGAAACCCTGGGGAGGGAGCGCAGTGTTCCAGGATCTCACCACGCCTCCCCGCCTGACAAGTTCCGTTTGTGAAACGCCAAGACTCTGCTACTTAAGCTCAGCTGGAGAGAGCAATGGGTGAGGCATCAGCTCACTGCACAGTTCCCCCTGAGACCTGCTGTGAAGTCTAGAAGCATAGACTGGACCCTCAACCCCTTCCTAGTCTCTTCGCTCAGACCCACCCGCCCCATTCACCCAGGCACCACCTGTACCCCGGAGCACCACCTAAGTGTCCCAGCTTCTCACACTCAGCCAGCTCAGCCTTAAACAGCTCTTCCCCCCTCAAACCTTCTCCCGGTGCTGCGCTTTGCTGGAGAGAAGACCACCTGTCCAGGTGCCTTTGCTTAAAACTGGGGAGTCACACATACCAGCTGTCTCTCCCCATCTCCTAGGAGCTGGACCACTCCCCTCCACCCCTGATGTCCCTGTCCAGGACTTACGTCTTCCCCAACCTGTTTTATGGTGTCACTGTCCTAGGTTATCACACTCCAGGTTCTGCTGTGATCCTCTGTCCACCCTCCACTCAATGGCAGGCAGAGTGACCTTCCTCACATGTAACTGTGGCCATGTCATTCCCCACGTGGAGAACCCTCAGGAGCTCCCTGTGGTCCCTGATCCTTAGACAGTCATGGAAGTTCTTTTAAGTCTTTTCATCACCTAGCCCTTACTCACTGCTCCTACTCCTCCTGTTACTCCTCCTCCTCCATATACAGCCAGGATTCAAGCCACTAACACACACACACACACACACACACACACACACACACACTCATTTCCCTAGTGGATAATAAGGAAATGACCTTCATCCCATCTTGTCCTCCTGCAGAACACCAGTTTATGATGTCAAAAAGGAGATTGGGTTTTGGAGACGGGGGTTTGAATTTCAGTTCCTTGTTCTTTTATTCAGCAAATATTCATTGAGCACCTATTATGTCCCAAGTGCTGTTTTGTTCACTGAGAATGTGTATATATCTTTCCTTCTTCCACGTTATAGTCTAGTATTGGAGATAGACTTTAACCCGAGAGTCATCCAAAGAAATGTGCATTTACGACTGTGCCAAGGGCGAGGAAGGAAAGGTACACAGCATTATGAAAGCACAATGGAAGGGATTGACTGACATGACATATTTAGGGCAGGCTTCTTGGGGAAGTCCCTCTTTGGGTTGAAATCACACTTAAGTGGACAAAAGGGAAGACCAAGAGAAGGAAAGGCATGGCGAACAGGAACCGGCATTTACTAGCTGTGGGGTCTTGAGCAAGTTACGTGATATCTCTGAGCCTCAGTTTCTCCTCTTCTAAATGGGCTCACCTTAGTAGTCTAGGAGGTAAGTGTGAATGAGACCCAAATAGTTCCTGTTTGAGTAACTCTGAGCCTCCCTTCCTCCTCTGGCTGTACCTGTGCAGCTCCTTGCCCTGGGTTGCTCTCCCAACAGGGTTCTGCCCTACCTTTTGTAGTGGAGAGTCAGAAACGGGGTGCCTTACTGCACCTGAGAGGCTGGAGGAGGCAGGAGTGGTCCCAGAGCAGGAGAGAAGTGGGGAGCAGGACTAGCCAACCGCGCAGGGTGGGGTTTTCCAGGGAAGTGATGTGAAAGAAGTGAGGGGACTGGGGCCTGTAGGGAAGTGGGTAAGAAAGGAAAGGCGAATTTTAGAAAAGGATTGCCTGTTGCCTTCACAGAACTTAGGAAATGCAACAAAACTATTTGCGTTGGGAATTTATCTTCTTGACACAGCCCTGCTGGGAGACTGGACCACGTGGACCGCAGCTTCATAAGCTGTACCTCGGAGCCCTTCACACCATTAGCACCTCTCCCTCCTGGTAGACCGCACTGAAGCCGCACTGCTCCAGGAGCCGACCTGCCTCCCGTGGGCCGAGCAGGTGTCCCGCACTCCGGGAGACCCCGTGTTGGCTCCTACTGCAGCAGTTGTGACACTGCATTGTTACCATTCTTTAGCATTCATGGCTGTCTGGTCCTCTAGACTCTGAACTTATTAAATCAAGGAACTGTGCCATAATCAGAGAGACAATGACAGCGTTGAGCTTCTAGATCCAGTCCGACCCTGGTCTTTGCAGTTACAAAAGCCAGTAAATCACTCTTTGCTAACACGTGTCTGAGTTGAGTTTCAGTCGTCACCTGCAACTGAAAAAGCCCTGCCTAGAGCGAGGAACAAATGAGGTTCAGTGGTGGCATGAGAACAAGGGGATGGACTGGCCGACTGGGTGGGCAGCAATGGAAGGGCCGCACAGAAGACAGGACACTCAAGCTGGAAGGTGAAATAGAGTCCACCAGCTTTCTGGGTGGAAGGGTATTTGTAACAGAGGAAACAGCATGTGCAAAGGCTCAGAGGCACGAAGCTTCCTGTGTGAAAGGATAGATCTTCAGAACTCTAGGATGTTTCCCTCCATTATCCAAAGTTTTCTCTTTGTCAATAAGACCTGATGCTTACAAAGTGGAAATGCGCAGCCATGTTGCTGCAGCATGTGTCTCCCTCTCTCCCGTCTTCCCGGGGAGGGCTCCTGGAGCAGCGTGCGTAGTGGGGATGCTGGTCTCGTGTAAGCAGTGGCTGCTGTTTCTCACCCAGGCTCTTTCCCGTATTCCTCAGAAGAGCTGGACAGCATCCACAACTGAAAACCGAGGAGTCTCTTTGGTCAGCCTCAGAACCCAGCCTCATCAGCATGGACTCCAACTGACTAGACAGCTATAAACTCCTTATCGCTTATCTTATCCCAGCCAGAGCCCCGCCTTCAGAGGACAACAGCAAGGAAATGATCCTCTCACACACTTGGCTGCTGCAAAATTGTACTAAGAGGATTTTCTTAGAATGGTTTAGCACACTGGGGGTTTTTCTCATCTAGTTGGCAGATATTCTTCTATTTAAACTCATTGCTCTTCCTTTCTCTGAAGATATACTTTAAATTGGATTTGTTTCGTTGGGACGATTGGCTAAATCAATAGGACCACAGCCAGGGTTTGCTGCGGCTGCTGCTGCTACCGCTGCTGCTATCAAAAGAATGTTTTACGACAAGACAGACTCGGTTCCTTGGCAACACGATACACCTGAGCTCCCCGGGCACCAGCCCTGCCAATGTGCTCAGTTTGACTCAGAGGAGCCTGGGCAGAGAGGTAGAGATGACCCATCAGCAGCATCTATATCTGTCCCTGGAAAAGCCACCTCAAACACAGTCATTGATGATGACTTGGAGGCTTCTTCAAACCCAAAGGTCAGTCCCTGGGTCCCCACCCTCTCACCAGCTCAGAAACACAGGAAGCTGAAAGCAGCCATTTCAGGCAGATTAAAATGGCTATCCCAGAAGTTAGCACATTCGTGTAGACAGAGGATGGAAGATGAGCTTGCAAATGAGAAAATTCTGAGTTCAAATCCCTCCTCTCTGACTCACTAGCTCTAGGACTTTGAGCAGTTACTTAACCTCTCTGAGCCTCAGTTTCCTCACCTTTAAAATGGTAACATTAATATTTACCATGCAGAGATGTCATGAATAAATGATGTGCTCTACTTAGGAAATGGTGAGTCTCTGTATTAGTCAGCTTTTGTCACCATAATGCTGCATAACAGCCCTCATATCTCAGTGGCTTAAAATAACAAACATTTATTTCTCGCTAATGATCTGCAGTCAGCGGGGAAAGCCTTGCCCCGAACTGTCGGTCAGGTTCCTCGTGTCTCTCATACCCAGGCCAGTGGTTCCCCTGGGGCTTCCTCTTCTTAGGGTACAGTGTGGGAGCCGACAGGGCTGCCCCAATCATGCACATACAGAGAGTGCCAAAAAATGTATACACATTTTAAGAAAGAAAAAAGCTATTAAAATTGTAACACTCAATATATATATACCCATAACAAAAGATGAATATAAGTCATGTTTGACTTCTGCAATTACAAGAGGTGCTCAAAGTGGTTCCCATTAGCGTCTAGACACTGCTGATTATGACGAACTACTGCTTGAGCAACATTGACCAAAGTGTCCACTTGTATGCATTGTTTTGGCACTCCCAGTATTTGGAGCCTCTGGTGAAACGGGGCATATGTGAACTCAGCTCATGCACTCTGACCAAAGTAGGCCACGTGGACAAGCAAGAAATGTGCCCTGTCCACAGGGAAGCCACAGCCAAGTGGGGAGACCAGGGTGAACTGTGAGCAAATAATACCATCCACACAGTCTGCGATAAACAGAATCCATTATTGGGCCATAGTTCCAAAATGGCTTCGACGGCCAACCCCATCTATCCATCCCCTCTGCCACCCCCAATTCAGGTCCTCATTGCTTTGTGCCTGCGTGATGGCTGGAGCCTCCTGACAGGTCTGTGTCGTGGTGTCTTCCCTCCGCTCCATCTGATGCTCTGCCACCACTATGATCCTCCTGAAGATGCGATGCCCTTCACCAGCTTCAACATGACCCACTATGTCTCATGACCGACATTAATAATTATTAACCCAACCAATAAAAACTAATTTGTTCACTCCAAACTCCTCAGCATGGCCCTTCACAGTCTGGTCACCACCTGTGTACCTGGATACCCACCTGGCCACCAGCGGCGACTCTCGCCTCCCAAGCCTTCCCCAGGCACACCCCGTCTCCTACCCACCCCCAGCGGTCCCCTCTCCTCCCAGCAGGCCTGGTGTTTTCAGGGCTTGTGCCCTCACTCTCACTTCTCCTTCTGCCTGAAATGTCCTTCCCGCTCTTTTCTACATGACGTGAGCCCCCACTCGCCTTTTAAGCCCAGCGCCGATGGACCACCTTGGTGAGTCTCCCACAGGACGCCAGGGAGGCAGCCCCTCTGTGCCTGTGCTCCCGCCGCGCACGGCCCCCGCCTCGACGGCAGCTCGTACGTCCACTGTACTCTGGCGGTCTGCTCACAGACTGCTTACTTACCTTTCTCCCCACAACTGCAAGCTACTGGGGTGACGTCCTCCCAGCCTCTGGGAGTCAGCCAGGCTAGGAGGAACCCAGTCGATATCTGTGGCACAGGTGAATGTGTTTTGGTAGAGAGGCGAGGGTGCCAGCTGTCCGTGAGCTCTCTGTGCCACCCAGACTCCCTGGTGCTTCTGGCAAGTGGGAATGTGAGCAGCTTGCCCTGTCAGAGCAGCTAGGATCCCGGCCCTCTCTTCTCCTCAGTGATGACCTCGTGCAAGGATGTGACGATGGAACCTGCCTGGATGCCCGTGTTCCTGGATGGAGAAGGCTCCCACTGGCTGCCTCAGACTCTGCATGAGTGAGACGCAGGCGTCTTTCTCCCTCTCACTGAGACTTGGGGGTGATGTCTCACTGCAGCTCAGTCTCGCATTAATTAACGTTGACTAATATGTGTATGAGTAAATGTTGCTCCATTTCTCAGGGCTTCTGACTTAATGCTGCTCAACACCCACTTGGAGTGTCTCAGAGAAATGGCTGATGCCAGACCTGGGGCAGGGAACGTACAGGACGACCCTGGAGCATCGTGGGTGCCAGGAAGCAAGAAAGTGCTCAAAGAATGACGGAGACGCGTCCAAAGGACATGGCAGCCAATGTGAAGGCACTCCCACTGGCCAAATCCAGGACAATGGAAGCATCTGAATTAGTAATAATGATTGTAATCTGTTGAATAAAGTGAGAACCCATGAATCCATAGTGATAAAAAGAAAAAGGAAGAGGGTTGGAGGAAGAAGGGAGAAAAGAAAGGAAGGCGGGAGAAAGGAGGCTTCCTTATGTAGAATGTGAATCAATAAATGCCAAAGGAAGGAGTTAGAAAATCACACTTGCAACCATAATAGGTTTTTTTTTAAGAATTCTTTTTTTTTTTTATTGGGGAATTGGGGGAATGGGAACAGTGCTGGGGAATTGGGGAAAGGGGAACAGACAAGTTGCTGTCGTTTTGTTCTTCAATCTAGTTGTGGAGGATATTGCTTCACTGGCCCAAGTTGGCACCATCATTGCGCTCTTCCCGGGCGAGGCAGATCAGTCGCCGGCTTCTGGACGGCCGCTCACTGCGGCTGATGGCCGCTCACGCTGGCTGATGGCCGCTCACACTGGCTGATGGCTACATACGGTAGCCCATGGCAACCCACTGCCACAGGGAGTGCAGCCTACGCCGTCGCCGGCGACTCATGGCAGCCCAGCTCCAGGTTGAGCTGTCGTTCAGCATCTTAGCTGTGGAGGGCAGTGTCACTGGCCCTCATATGTGGGATCCAAACCGGGGCCCTCTGGCATCCCAAGCGAGTTCTTAACCATCGCGCCACTTAAGAATTCTTTAAAAAAAAAAAAAGATTTTATTGGGGAATTGGGGGAGGGAACAGACAAATTACTGTCATTTTGTTCTTCAGTCTAGTTGTGGAGGACGTCGCTTCACTGGCCCATGTTGGTATTGTGATCATTGCGTTCTTTCCCAGGTGAGGCAGATCAGTCGCCGGCCATTGGATGACTGCTCACAGTGGCTCATGGCCACTCACACTGGCTGCTGGCCACTCACGGCAGCCCACTGCAGCCCCACCATCGCCGGCGACTCAGGGCAGCCCAGCTCCAGGTCAAGTTGTTGTTCACCATCTTAGACATAGAGGGCACAGCATCACTGGCCCATGTGGGATCCGAACCGGTGGCCCTGCTGCTCAGAGCTCATGTTCCCAAGCCAACTCTTAACCAATGCACCACTCGGCCAGCCCCGCAACCATAATAGTAATAATTCCTTTAGACAAGAATCGTCACTAAGGAAAAGTTTGGAGAGGAACAGGATATTTGCACGGTCCCAAAGCACCTGCACTGATATTGCTTATTAGTTACAAAGAGAAAAATGCCATTTTCACAGTTGAGAAACCTGGCAGCTCCCACCCCCTTAGTGAGTGAATGAAGTTAACACCCCCCAGGAATGGGACTAACAGACACCAAGTCCTCTTGATGTGACACACTGAGGACTCACCATCCTTATATAGTGTCCTGAAGAGGAAACTTCAGACAAACCCAAACAGAGGAACCGTCAACAATTGGCCTGGACTCTTCAAAAGTATCAAGGTCACAACTGACAAAGAAAAGTCGAGGAACTTTTCCAGATTAAAGGAGACTAAGGAGGCATGCCAACTGGAGCTTTTGGGGAAAGTTCCTTTAAAGGATATTATTGGGACAGTTGGCAAAATGTTCGTGTGGACTGTCTATTAGGCAATTATTGACAATTTCAACCATTGGCAATTACTGACAATTAGACAATGATATGGCATCCATCATAAACTTCCTGAGCTCAGTCATTAGACTCTCCTTGTTCTTAGAGAATACATGCTACAATGTTTAAGGCAGAAGGAGCAAGGGGCCTGCAACTGAATTTCAAAGACTTCAGGAAAAGGTCAATGTCATGCAATCTCATATCATATACATGGAGAAGAGACACAAATGTGGTCAAGCTGATGAATCTGGGTGGAGGGTCTTACAACTCTTCTGTAAGCTTGAAATTATTTCAAAATAAAAGAAATTTTAAATAAATTTATTGATTAGGAATGCTTCCAGCTTGAGTAACAGAAAGCCTGACTACTCATTGCTTTATTGCTTGTGCAATAAAGACATTGAATTCTCTAACATAACAGGAAATTAAGAGGAAGCAGGCAACGGCTGGTGGGAAAACTCAGTGATGTCACTGAGGACTCAGATTCTTTTCATCTTTTCCTCTTTTCACCCAGACTTTCCACCTTTCTCAACATGGTGCCTTTGCGCCCTGGGAGCCCCGCGGTCACAGGGTGGCTGTTGCAGCTTCAGGCACCATGGCCAAGTTCAAACTTCAGGAGCAAAGTGCGGAGACGCGATATCAGGGGGAATTTTCTTGTTGAGTTTCTCACCTGTTACCCAATAACGAAAATCTTAGAAGGGCCTTTTGTCTCATTAGCCAGAAGTGAACCACGTGGCCGCTCCTTACTGCAAGGCAGGCTGTTCAGAGTGTTAGGCAAAGGGGAACAGAAAGCCTGTGCTTGGCTTAAACAAACCATGATTCATCACCTGAGTCTGGGCACTCTGTGCCCCCAACCAAAATCAAGGGTTTCTTAGCAAGCAAAGGAATAGCTTCCAGTAAGGTAATTAACAGTGTGTGCCATGATTAGTATTTACGAACCACCTGCTCAGGTCGACACTGTGCTGAAAATCGGAATACTGGAGATGCAGACCCAGTTCCCATGCCCGGAAGCTCCCAGTCTGCGCCCCGTAACTCTTGCCACTGCAGCCCTCCATCTGGACCAGGAAGCGCCTTCGGAGCTTAATTAGGATGGAGTGCCCACAAAAGGTGACCTCACCGAGCTGAGTTTTTCCAAAACCAAATAAATAATTAAATAACATTTTAACCAGCACAGGCAAACATCAAAGGAATACATGCTTTCTAACTGAGCCCTGCATTATTGACAGTATTTCCCAGTTCCCATTTTTCATCTCAAAAGATCTTTAGGCATCCATCCATTTTTCATTCACTCATCAATGATTATGGAGCTCTTCCTCGGTTGGCAATGGGGATACAGCTGGGGGAACAAAACCCTCTTGAGCCTTATAGTTAAGTGGTAAAAATAATTTAAACAATTAAGAGACTGCTATTCAAACAATCTAACACATATCGGTGTGATTAAAAGGTATCGTAGCCTCAGTGAAAGAAAGCTAGGTGGTGTTGCAAGAGTTTGGGCACAGAAAACCTGGTCTAGGGGTGAATGTGACTTCCCTGGGACGCTGTTGTTTGCATGGAGAGCTGAAAGGAAGAAGAAGCAGCAAGTGCAAAGGTCCTGAGGCAGGAGGGAACATAGCACATTCAAAGAACTAAGAAGCTGGTCAGTGTGATGGTGCACAGAGGAAAAAGAAGCACAAGGAAAGTGATATGAGATGAGGCTAGACAGGTGGGCAAGAAAGACCACGCAGGATTCCAGGGGCCCAGGTGAGGATTTTGTTCTCTGTCTCAACAGCAATGAGAAGCCACCCATGAGAGGATATTGAACTGGGAAGGTTATGAGCATATTAGCCTTTCTCAGACTCCACTCTAGCCACAGCGAGAAGGACAGACCGGTAGGGGGCCAGGGATGGATTGCAGAAACGAGTGACAAAGCTACTTCCGAAGACCCCCTGAGAGATGACAGTGGGTGAAGGAGAAGGGGGGTGGGGGTGGGAGTAGGGAGAAGCAGATGGACTCAGAATAGCTGGGACTTGATTAAATGTGTAGTTTCAACGGCTGAAAACCACACAAACTTATTATCTTACAGTCTGGAGGGAGAAGTCCAAAATGAGTTTTCCTGCACTAAAATCAGTGTGTTGACAGGCCCATCAGCAGAGGCCCTAGAGGAGACTGTGAGCCTCGGTCTTCTGGCTTCTGGGGGCTGCCAGCTTTCCTCAGATTGCGGCCACATCGCTCCGGTCTCTGCCTCTGTGGCCACACTGCCTCCTCCTCTTCTACAGTCAAAGCTGCCTCTGCCTTCCTCTTATAAGGACCCTTGTGATTACATTGGGCCCGCCCAGATAATCTAGCGTAACCTCCCCATCTCAAGATCCCTGACTGCGTGCCGCCTGCAAAGTCTCTTTGCCCATGTAAAATGACATATTCACAGGCTCCAGGGATTAGGACATGGGCATCTTCGGGGGACATTGTTTGCCCTCCCACAGGCTCTCTGGGCGTGACTTCCTCCCACAATCACATTCAGGCAGGAAGAAAGGCAGACTTCCTGCTCATCTCTTTCCCAATCCTCGCAGAGCTATCCAGCACTTGCCTCTCGTTGTCAAGAGCAGAGGTCAGCAAACGTTTTCTATGAAGGGCCGGACAGTAAACAGGGTAGGCTTTAAGGGCCACGTGTGATCTCTGCCGCATATTCTCTTTTTGAGATTATATATATATATATATTTCCCCCCCCCCAAATTGTAAAAACCATTCTTAGTTCATGGGCCATAGGTCGCCAACACCTTGTCTAGAGCTATTCACAGGCCCACCTCTACACCAATCTCCAGCACAGGTAGAGTGCGTTTACCATGCTTGGCTTAGACCAATCACCCAAAAACAGTGTTCCAGAGACATAGGGGCGGCTCTTTGGGCCGTTAGGAAGACAGCCCCCATCTCCACTTCCTGCCCCAGCGGGAAGGAGCCATGGGCTGCTGGTTCTTTCCTGTTCCAGGAGGAGAGCACAACCCATCTGCACACCTCCACCGAGATGGGTCCCACTGCTCCCCTCACGATCCAGACCAAGCAAAAGGGAGCACATCCCATTTCAGGGGTCTTCTGAACGCAAGTTTACCAACCAGGCTTAGAGCGCCACCTTGTGCCTCAAAGGCGAATGGAGGGCTGGAGGTGTGGACTAGAAGCTGGCAGAGAATCTCTGCCAAGGTCTTACGAACTATTCGAGGAAACACGCCAATCATGGGCACCCACCGTGTTCCCGGCAATAATCTAGTGTTAGGAGGGCAGCACACGTGTTCATGCAACCGTGTAAGGCCCTGGAGAGAAAGAGGTGAAGCCCCTACCCTTGCAGGGCAGACAGTCCTGCCCAGGAGAGCGGGGCACAAACAAATAAATAAACAACTCACGGCCAAGGGTGCCAAGGGAAAGCATGGAGGGTTTGTTTATATAGATGAGCAGGGCACACCCCACACACAGCCTGAAGGGTGAGAAAGAGACGGAGCCGTTTCAAGGTACCAGAGAAACACACTCCTGAGACACAGGAGATTTGGCATATTCAAGGAAGGGAAGGCAGGCATACATGGCGGCAGCAGTGGGGGTGCCCGGGGGAGGGGGGGACAGAGAAGGGGTTGGTATGAGAAGATGAAGCAGCTGCGACCAGACCATGAAGATCCCAATAGACCTTGGTCAGGAGTTAGCACTGTCTTCTAAAAGCCATTGAAGGGTTTTTAGCAGGTGATTTGATTTGATTTACAGTTACAGACAGCATTTCTACCATTGGTGGGGTGCTTCCCATGTAATGAACGTGGCTGAAACACCATGCCAGAATGCCCATCGCTTTTGAGCATTAAAATGGTGCACTCATTCATTCTCCTCCCGTGCCCTCCCCACGGTCCCCCAGGGCCTTCTCTGAGGAGGTCAGGCCCCACGGAAGTGCCCTCCCCGCCAGTTGCCCCAGCCTCCTCCTGGAACACATTCCGCCACCCCACTCCCACCTCGAGCTGGGGACTCTGCACATGGGAACACCCAGCAGCCACCATGTCTCCCCAAAGCCTCTTAGTGGGGCTAAGGATGCCCCACAGGGAGCGGGCCATGGTGGCGGCTGGTGGAGAGAACATCCTTGTTGACGCTGTAACTAGTTCTCAGCTTGTCCAAGAGAACGCAGAATCCTCCCCACCCTCCCCCGGGAGTGTGACAGCCATCTCCCACGCACGAGACAGGCGTCCATAGCTGTGCATGGAGTCCAGTCCGGCATGTGCGCCCGTCCTGGCGTTTGTTACCCTTCCCCTTCTGTCTCTTCACCTGGAAGCGCAGGTGAGGAGGATTCAGAAGAAAAGACACCAGCGCCCCCTACTGGTCACGCTCCCCCTCAGCAAAGTTTTGTATTCATAGGTTCGGGGCCAAAGAACCAGCTGTTTTCTGGCATTATAGTTTCTGTCCTTGACCATTTTAAGTCAAGTGGAGCATTTTATCACTGGATGGAACATAGAATACTCTATCAGTTGATGGATTCTTCGATAGGCACATCCTCAAGCAACTGTTTGACGGGTATTTTCACCGAATTGACTTTCTTTTTAAGATGATAACAGAGAAGAAAGGCAATGAGTTTTTAAAAGGCAAAACAGTCCAAACGCTACAACTTACTAGCTGTGTAGGTGTGGTCAGAAGTCCCCTCCATTCAGACGGAGTAGCAATGCTTACCTAACAGGTCACTGCGGAACTGAAACTCCATAGATAGAGACGATACTGGGGTGCTTTGTTAACTGCATGGGTTATGCAGTAAGGTCCCACAGCCGCAGTAATTACTCCAGCTGGATTGCACGACTGATGGTTGCCATGGAGACACAAAGGAGCCTCATTTGACCTCCAGGCCAGAGCGACTAGACGGATGCTGGTGAGGTTTAGTCCAAGAGTTTGTAAACTGGTGGAAGGGGTGTCTTTTCTCACACACACCCAGGTGCATCCGGGGCTCAGGGTGACCCCGGGCGTCCAGCCCCAAAGCCCTTGCCCTTCCACTCTGCCTCACCAAGGGCTGTGGAACCCAAACGACATGGGTTTCAGTCCTGGCTTGGTGTGGGTCAGGGATGAATGCGCTCAAGCTGCCAAATGCACAGGCTCCTTCTGGATAAGGTTGCGAGAGGTGAGAGATTTCCTGACAACCTGAGTGCCCAGGGCATCGGTCCCCATGGCGAAGAAGTACATGGGAAGGCAAATCGATGTCAGGTTTCCTGATGAGCATGGTCTGGGCCTCACTCCAGCCCAGTGGAAGCCAAACTTCTGGCTGGAAGGACAGGAATCATAAGAGCTCCCTAGATGAGTCTTACGGACACTGACGTGTGAGAATGAATGCCACAGGGACCCTAGAATAGTTAAGGAGCATGCTGGTGTATTAAGAGAAAAGAAACAAATTACATGAAAATGAAATATATGAGTATGTTTAAAAATCCATTTGTGTGTGTGTGTGTGCGCGCACACTAGTAGGTACCTAGGTACCAAAAATTAACAGCAATTACCTCTAGATCACAATTTCTCAGTCTCAGCACTATTAACATTTGGGGCCGCACAATTGTTTGTGGTGGGGGCTGTCCTGTGCATTGTAGGATGTTTAGCCCTAGCCCGGGCTCTACCCACTAAATGCCAGTAACAGCCCCAAGTGGTAACAGTAAAAAATGTCTGCAGACCTTGCCCTGTGTTCCTGGGGGACAAGACCTGCACCACCCCCTCATCCCAAAACTGAAAACCACCATCCTAGATGGAAGGTGTGATAGATGTTTTACCTTGTTTTTAGTCTGTCTGCCCATTTTTTAGGTTATTTTTCTAAAATGAACATAAAGTATTTTAGTCATGTGAAAAAATGCAGTTTTTTGAGGTTCTTTGGGTGTTTTTTTGGTTTTGTTTTTTTTGTTTGTTTGTTTGTTTTAGCTGAGCCATCCTGCCACCGATTGGCAGCTCATCAGCAGCTCAACTCGGGCTGGGAATTGAACCAGGGACCCTGTTGTTCAGAGCTTGCACTGTTGAGAGAGATCTTAAAAAAATTCAGTTTCTTGATGTCCCACTGCCTGTGCTGTCAAAAAAAAAAACCCCACTCAAATGAAAAGATATTCACATTCGAATTTATAGCAAGTTAACTAACTTTATTATGATTTTGAAATAATTATGGAAAAACATATACAAAGGTCCTCCAACATGTCTGTGTTCCTTATAACCTTTGGAATAGGCATTCTGATCTTAAGTATACCTTAAAGAAGCAATTCTAGATATACAGAATGCTTTACAAATATGGTTGATTTTTGCAAAGATACTTGTAAAAACAAAAGGTTTTGACTAGTAAAACCAACAATAGAAAACTAATCATGGTACATTTACTTGGCAGACTATAATACAGTATTAAATGATATTTACAAAGAATTTATAACAATGTGGGGGAAAGGTTTATGTCAGATTGTTAAGTGGAAAAAAATGGATACAAAGTTGAAGATATCATCACTGGCAAGTATAACAAAAATAACAAAGAAAATAATCCTGTGAATCCACAGGGTTAAAAGAAATACACCAAGATGTTAAAAAGTGATTGTCAATTGAACAATGGCACCCTAGTTGAGTTGTTTCTTTCTACTCTTCTGAAATGTCCAAATTTTCTATTAAAAAGCATGTATGTATTTATAGTGAGAGAGAGAAAACAGCAAAATATATATATTTTTTAAACTTCAAAATGATCACAAACAAAAATACACCAAAATTTCAGGTAAGAAATATCTTTATATGGATCTATACACAAATTTCCATCCAAAGGATAAAAGTAACTTTGTCCAAAAATGTGACACACTCAGAGAGTACAATATAAACTAAATGTGATGGTATCTATACACATGAGCTCTGGGAAGGATAAAATTTAAGAGTGGCCATACTGCACAGATAGTCAATGAAAGGTCGTATGTAGGTAACATGATAAATTGCAAACTGAAGATGATTTTTAAGAAAAACAAGCTGGATAAACTCTTGTTCCAAACCTGGGACCACATTCTTCTAAAACAGAGGATCTCACTTAGAAGGAGATCAAATAATTTGGGTTTGATTTGAATTAACTAACCACAGACAGATTTCAGCTACCTCCTTGATTTGATCTTAACTTGTTTACATCCATCCAGGGCAATGGATATTTGCAGTCCATGGGAAACACAATCCCTGTAGACAAAAGGCAGACCTTCTCGGCAGACATCGCGTGTGTAAGTCAATATTTGCTAAGCCTGCCCTTCCCAGGTGGCTCCAGGGAACTCTCTTGTTCACTCATGCCTTGGTCTTTCCTGTGGACACAGCCTATATCTTACAATAGACCTCAAAGAGGGAGGCAGCTGCGTGCATTCGGTAGAAAATAGAAAATGGCATGGCCAGGTTGACCACGATTATCCAGGGTTCAAAGCCAAAGACAATTTCCTCCAATCCATTGTCGTACTCAGGGCGGCAGCCGAAGGCAGGAGGGACCCAAAGCTGCAAGAGAAGGGAAACCGTCCATGCTGCCGCCTCAGAGGCCCCACAGAGTCACACGTGTCACCGCGATAAGCGTTCTCCACACCGCATTCCTCATCCCCACAGTCTATCAAAGCCACTGAGCCCACCTGATCCTTCTCTCTCCCTCAGCGCCCCCTCCTGAAGGAAGGCTTTTCAAACCCATCTGATTCTCTCCAGCCCTGCAGCCTCACCTTGGTCGGGTCCTCGGTTTCCCCCACGTGAACTGCTGCAAACCTCCAGATCACCCCACTCAGCGGTTGCCTTCATCCTGCCCCCCCCACATGCCTGCGGGAGTGATCTAGATAGAGCACACATCTGACCTTGTCCCTCCTCTGATTGTCACTCACCAGTGGCTCCAGCTGCCTTCAGGAGAAAGTCCAAAAGCCCTCAGTGATTGGGCACCATCCATGTCTCCGTATTCCTTGTCACACCCTTTACTCCAGCCTCCCCAGGCTGTGCACGGTCCCCAAATATACCTTTCTCTCCCAAGTGTCCAGGGCTTTGCCTCCTGCCTATTCCACCATCAGAGACTCCCTGTGTTCTCCCTGATAAATCCTGCCTTCCTCTGTTCTGAGCTACCTACCACCTCTTCCAGGAAGCCCTCCTTGATCTAGCCAGTCTGGGCAGGAAATCCCTCTGTGTTCCCACAGCCCCCAGTGTTTACCTATAGCAGAGGTCACCTGTCTGCCACACTCGCCTTTACTTATCCAACTTTGGCGCTGGGAGCTCCCAGCCTCTGGGGTCTGGGCTGTGAGTTCTGGGGTCTCCTCTCTGGCTTGCCCTTGGCTTTGAGAGGCAGCCCAGACCCTGCCCACACCCCCAGATTGGAGGAGGAGCACATGCGCTGGAGCCAGACCCAGGTTCATAGCACTGTAAGACAGTAATTTAACCTCTTCACACCTCAGTTTCCTCACCTGTAAGATGGAAACACCCATCTCAGAGGGCTTAGATAAGAATGAAATGGCAACGAGGTTTGCACAACCTAAAGCAATAACCTATTACTTTTGTTGCTCATGGAACCTACACACTGGTCCCTCCTTCTCAGTCTCCCTGTCCCTAAATTGTCAGGCTCCCTGGACTCCTTCTCTTTCACACTGCACACTTCTGTGATGTTCTCCACCCCACGCTGTGACTGGTGCCACCTCCTGGGAGTCACATCCTCATGGAGACCCCTCCCCTTGAATAGGGCTGAACCTAGCATCTTGCTTCCAACAAACAGAATGTGACAAAAGTCATGGGACATGGGATGGAACCATCAGGTTACAAAGGACTGCGGAATTCCTCTTCCTCACACTCTCTTGCAAGAGAGGAAGCGGCTGCCACATTGTGAGCTGCGCCGTTGAGAGACCATGTGGCCAGGAGCTGAGGGAGGCCTCGGGCAAGCAGCCAGCAGGGAGCCGAACCCTGCCCGCAGCCACGTGTGGGGGCCTGGAAGCAGGTCCCCTCCCCCACACACAGTCAAACCTGAAATGACCACAGCCAGTAAGCCACCCTGAGCAGAGACACGCCCCTGCGCCCCCTTGGATTCCTGACCCATAGGAGCCGTGAAATAATAAATGCTTGTGGTTTTGAGCTGCTAAGTGTGGGGTAATTTCTGACGCAACAGTAGATAGCTGGTACACGTGGCTTTCCTTCACATCTCCATCCAGCGTTCTCTCTAGTTGATATCTCTATGCCACTGTGTTCTCTGGGTTCTGTGATATGGAGGTGTCTCCTCGCGCCCCAGCTGCTTCTTCACGGCCTCCTTAGCTGGCTCCTCCTCCTTTGCTCAACCTCTCAGTGTTGGTTGGTCCTGGGGCTCATTCCTGGGTCCCCTTCTCTTCTCTGCACTCATGACCCCTGGATGATCTCACCCAGTCCCTGCTTACAAGTACCAGCTGTTGGTCTGTGACTTCCCAAACTAAATCACCTGCCTGGTCCACCCTCGAGAACCCAGGCTTGTGGGTCCCATGGGTTATTTGGGTGTCTAGATGTGCCTCAAACTCAAAATACCTGCGCCATTTCCCCTATCTCATGAGCAGCAGCGTCCATCCGGCTGCTCCACCAGAACCCCAGGAGTCATTTCATTTTCCCTCTGACTCTCAGAACCATCTGTCTGCTGCTCAATCCATCAGCAAGTCCTGACAACTGCGCCTCCAGAACAGCCTTCTCACTCGCCATGTCTCTCCACCCCCCCTGTCAGGCCACCACCTTCACCTCTTGCCCAGACCCTTGCAGTAGCCTCCTGACTGGTCTCCTTGCTTACGCTCTTGCTCCTACAATCTACTTGCCACTCAGCTGGGAGATGAATTTTGTATGTAAATAAGATTGTGTCCCTTCCCTGATTCAACTCCAAAAGTGCTCATGGTTTACTTAAAATAAAATTTTAAAAAAAACTGCAGGGTTTCAAAGCACTGCCCCTCGAGTTACCTCAGGACACCCTAAGACATCACCCTGCCGTGATTTTTGTCCTCTGGCTCACCCTCCAATGCACAGCGGCTGCGTCTGGGGCCATCAGCAGAGCACAGAGATGAAGAGACAAAACAAAAGCCTCGTCCTGGCACAAAGCTTTCCCGACCGACCATCAGTTGCCACTTGAGTCTAGTCTCACTGGCAGGGCTATCCTTGTTCAAACAGCTCCAAAAATGCAAGCCAAGTGTTTCACCTGGTGGTCAAGCAAAGACCCAGCCGGGAAAGGGGCTTTTCTGAACTTGCTGCAAAGAGATCTATTCATGCCTCGGGGTGTGCAGAAACACAAAATGCTGTAGGGTCATTCTAGATCAACTCTGACTTTGTAAGCATCTGAGCTGACACACCCCTCTCTGGAACACAAGCCTCGCGTAAAATGCAGCCCTGCTGTAGTTGCTAGTATCGGTCTCTCTCCCTTCCCTGTGTGACTCCTTTGCTCACTTCTGTTCCCACGGGTCCTGCCGTGGTTCCTGGCACACAGCAGGTACTCGATAAATGTCCCTTAGATGAGAGAAGAAGGAGCCTGGAGCCGAACTCTTCTGGGCCCCTTCGCCCTTCACAGCGCCTCGTAACTGTCTACCCACCTGGAGGGGGATCAAGGCCCAGGTGACCCAAAGCAAGACTCAGGTTTGATTGGCAGACACAGTCCTTTTAGCTTCCGATGGACCCTCTCCACTTTGTGGCCTTAGAGTAATATCGAAAGTTGCAGCCCTCGGGCATGCACCAGCTTAAAATACATGAGGAAGCTCAGAGGCCAATGAGCTGATGCAGAAACGCAGAGTAGCCCTGATGATACATGGAGGCCAGGAGCGGAGAGCTGGCTCTGACCCCGGCAGGCTCTGGGCACTGGGCGTCCCCGCCATTCCATCAGCCACAGTCACTGCAGAGACCTGCACGGTGCCAAAGCCCGCTTCCCCTCCTTTTTACCAAGCCCTGCCCTCCTTCCATGTTCTCGAGAACAAATCCTAACAACACACGGTACTTTTCATTCCTTTTTATTCTCCCCATCTCCACCACCCCTGGGCTGGTTCCGGTCCTCGGCATTTCCTGTCTGGGCAGCTGCCGGGCCCCTGCTCCAGGCTCCCTGCCTTTGGTCTTACCTCCTTCCATCCTGCCTGCTCACTGCTGCTAAGGGGAACACTCCGGAACACAAAAGGAAAGGGTCCTCTAAAGACCAGACGCAGCCAGGCTTATGAAGCTCTGCTCAAGCCTGGCTCAGCCAACTGGACACTCCGTCGTATTTCCCGCTCTGCGGCTCTGTTCAATGCAAATGAGATTCATACTCAACTACTTGGTGCTCCCAAAATTGGCCATCGTGCCTTTTGCCTCTGTGTCTTTGCACGTTGTGTGCCCTCTGTCCAAAATGCTTTCCCTTGTCTCGACCACTTACCACCCATTCCTTGAGGCTGAGCCAGACCAGACGGAGCGACTGACTCTGCTTCTTCCTCGGCCTTGCTACCCTCCATCACAGAGGCTGGCAGCTCTCCCAGCCTCCTTTGCAGCTGGGGATGGCCACGTGAAAGACATTTCCCAGCACCAGTCCTTTCTCCCTTCCTCCTGTCTTGAAACCAGATACGATGCCTGGTCTACTGCAGCCGTCTTATGACTACGTGGCAGCAGGCACCACAGCAGGTCCGTGGAAAGGTGAACAGGCCCAGGTCCTTGGTTATAGGGTTCAGCTGTCAGGCCAACCCCGAACAACCAAGCTCCAAAATTGTCTTTAAGACTGAGGATACTGCTGGTCAAGCGTTAGGTTATTTGCAGCCAGAAGCACTCCTAATTAAGGCCGGGCTGCACCTCAAGCAGCCCCTACTCACAGAAGTCCTTCCCTGGGTCCCTGCTCCTTTCATACCTTGCACATACCCGGCCAGGCACTTGCCATACTCACCGTCTCATCCTTTCCCTTGTGTCACGCCCCCGCTATTCCATGTGAAGGCACCAAGTCTTCTCACCCTTCTCCTTTCGTTCCCACCCCTGCCCCTGGCACGTAGCAGGTACTCCCCAGGTGGATTTGTACAATATAGACCTACCTTCCAGCCTCATTTTTTAAACACACTTAAATTATGTTGATTACAAGCTGCCTCCATTCCTTATTTGAAAAAGGCAAGGAAAATAGATTTTAAAAATAAATAAATCATTTGATGTAGATTACCGAAATATTGCACAGGAACAAAAAGGCTGCGATATTCCTTAAGACTCTCCCCTTGGCGTTGCTCTGCAAGAAACAGGGGTGGCCGGCCAGGCCCGGGGCCCCTTCCCCACTCCGCTCCTCTTTGCCACCGTCTCCTGTCAGACACATATTTCCGTTGATGGCTGGTAGCATCTCGCTGCCCTGGAGGGGCCCGTCCCCAGCCACAGCTTGGCTCTTGAGGCAGGGAGAAGCAAGGGAGGTGGCACTGCCATTGCCGACTGTGATCACCCGCACGGTTCTGATGTCCTCGGAGACCTCCGGCTGTCGGTGGGTGGACTCGATGATGAAGAGGTTCTGGATGGCTTTCTCGGCAATCACCAGGATGGAGTAGGGCAGGTTGTACCAGGTGTACGAGGGGCGGGACTCGGCACAGAGGATGGCCAAGATGGAGCCCCAGGAGAGGAGCCAGGAGCCGGAGGCAGTGCCCACCAAGAGGTCCGCGTCCAGTTTGCGGGCTGGGTTTTTGGATTCGTCTAGCGATTGCTCATGGAGCCTGTAAATCAGGATTCCGACCAGCCCTGCGGCCCCCATGAGCGTCAGCACGGTGGTGGCGTACAGGTAGAACATGATGAGTGCCGACTCGCTCTTGGACTTGGAACGCCCGATGTGAATCAGATACACCACCACCACCCCTATGGTGGCGGCCAGCACCGTGAGGCCCAGGGCCGAGCCCACCGTGACCCCATGAAACTTGAACTGTATCTTCTGGTGCTGATGACTGTCCACTTTGCGACCGATGTTTTTCCACAGGACGTAGAGCATCGTGGAAGCCAGGATCTGGTACTCGATGTTGAAAGGGTAGAGATAGTAGATCCCATGCGAGATGGCAGAGCAGAGAGTCGGGGGTGTGCAGTTACACGGAGGCGTGTGGTCATCTAGCTCTAGGGGAGAGAGGCAGATCCCATGCGAGGGCAGTTAGTGTGTGCCCTGGGACATGGAAAGCCACACAGAGGTGTTTTCGCTGTGGAGTCACGCTTGGGGTTCTCCACTGAATTAAAAACTTTACTTCATGGCTTATTATCATGTTTAATAGCATAGTTAAATTGATAGCCATGAATATCGCCCTGAAAGTATTAATTCCACAAATCATATGGTATCCATACATTGGAATATTATACAGCCATTACAAAGGGTATGGCAGAAATTTACTTAGCGACATATAAAGATGTTCACAAGATGTTGTTCAACAAAAGCAGCTTGCAAGGCGGCTAGAGCATAACACCATTTTTGTACATTATAGATACGTAGGAGAGAGAGAGAGGGAGAGAGAGAAATATAAAAATCTGGAAAGACATAGATAAAAATGTCAACAGTGGTTATCCCTGGGTGGAAAAATGACAGGTGCTTTTTCTTTTTTTTTTTTTTTTTCAGTAAAAGAGAGTGTCCCTTTTTCCTAGCTTTACTGAGATATAAGTGACACATAACATTGGGTAAGTTTATGGTGCACAATGCACTAACTTCTTCTAGATTTTGCTTCCTTATATCTTCTAAACTTATGATTTAACTTATAAACATGTATGATCTACATGTGTGATTTAAGAAATTTTTTTTAAAATAACTTTGTGAGGGAAAATGCTCTTTCCTCATTAGTAAAGGTTTTCCTCTTGAGACTATCCCATGCTCTCAAGTCTGACATGAGACGAGCATCCTCAAACACCAACGGCAGGAAGGCAAGTTGGCACCACCTTCTGGAAGACACTTGGCAAATGTATAAAGAAACGTTTCATAACAAGAAGGGAAAACGCTGTCAATAAATAATGAAATACATAACAAAAGTCTTAAAGATGGGTATAGCTGTTGGGGTGTCGGGAAAAGTCATGACACATTTTTGTGACGAAAAACATAAAAAAAAAATACATCATGACTTTTCCGAAAACCCAATATAATCTTTAACCTATAATTCCAATCTATTCTAAGGGACTAATAAAAAATATAATCAAAGCATTAGGTAAAGTTGTGTGTGTGTGTGGCATGTGTGTGTGGTGTGTGTGAGAGAGAGTGTGTGTGTGTGTGACTGTGTGTGTGTGACTATGCATGTGTGGTGTCCATGTGTAAGAGTGTGTGTGTGTGACTGTGTGTGTGTGTTGTGCATGTGACTATGTGTGTGTGTGTGACTGTGTGTGCATGTGACTATGTGTGCGTGATGTGTGTGTGGGTGTATGTGGGTGTGGTGTGTGTGTGAGTGTATGTGGGTGTGGTGTGTGCGTGTGACTGTGTGCGTGTGATGTGTGAGTGGGTGTATGTGTGTGTGGTGTGTGTGTGACTGTGTGTGAAAGTGTGTGCGTGTGACTGTGTGCGTATGACTGTGTGTGTGTGTGCGTGTGACTGTGTTTGTGTGGTGTGTGTGTGTGTGTGTGTGTGTGTGTGTGTGTGTTTGTGGTGTGTGTGTTTGAAAGAGAGAGAGAAACACCTCAGTGTGAAACGATTTAGAAATTGTTAAGTGAATTTTTGTACATCCATACAATGGAATGGTAAGCAGCCATTAAAAATTAAAATTAAGTTGTGTTTCAATGATACAAGAAAATAATCACGTTCAATAACAATGGGAAAACATAGGAACAAATTGTATATTCAGTATTTTTTAATGCAGATCACAACCCACTATTTAGTTGTGAAATCGATTTAGAGAGTAGCAACTAATTTTTTTTTAACAGAACGCAATTGTAATGGAATAGAATAGGATAGAATGAATGGAAATGAATGCAACAGAAATTTGAAAGTGTCTCCGATACATTAAGATTATTATTTCATGATATATGTGCACATACACAGGTATGTGTGCATTTATGTTGCAATGTAAAGTTTGTTTCTTACCGTAGGTTGTAATCAAAATAAAGATGAAATATATATGGTGTGATTTCAACTATAAATAAATAAACAGCACACTACAAAGAAATATCCAAGTATTAACAGCATTTAACTGCGTTTCTGGGTAGGTGTTGTTATGGATTTATTTCTTTACACTTTGTCACTGTATTAATTTATAATATGCACACACTACTTATAAAATCAGATGGAAAAGGTTTGTGGTAGCATTAATTGCCCTCACTTTTGCAGAACACTGGAATTTTCAATTCATAAGGAGTTTCCCTTACCACTTGCAACCCAATACAGTACTGTGCAAAAAACAGGGGGGAAAATCAGGAGGAAAGGCTCATATTAACAGGATGTTAGAGCTGATAAAATCCTTTTTTAAAAAAAAATTAATCTAATCCTCTCTTTCACTGAGGTCTCTGGAGCCAGATTGCTGGGATTCAAATCCTGGCTCAATCATTTACTTGCTGTGTGACCTTGGGGTGGTTACTTAACTTCTCTGTGGTTCAATGGCTTCACCCATATAATGAGGTCCACAGTGCCTACCTAAGAGTTGGGACAAGAATTAAACGAACCACGTCAAATGCCTAGGACAGTGCCAGGCACTCAACAAACACGTAACAAAATTTTGTTTTTGATATTGTTTGTCATTGCTGTTACTGTTATGAAGACCAGTGAGGAAATGAGACCCAAAGAAGATCCTTGAGAAGGATCTTCTCAAGGGCGGGCTGCTGTTTGGGAGTGGTGAAAAAATACAGTGTGTATCCCGGATGTCATCATCCCCACCCCACTGGTGAGGACACGGGTGTAAAGTCGCTCTCCGTGACTGGCCTGGGGTCGTACAGTTAGTACAGACGTGTAGTATAGTAAACCTGGAAGGGCTCTTGAAAGTACGTGGTTCAGGTCCCCTCAATTTATGAAGGAAAATGGGAGGCTCAGAGAGGTTGACTGGCGTCCAAAGGTCACACAGATAGTACGTGATGAGAACAAGACTTCCAGCTCCCAGTACATTGCACTTTTCTCTACCCCGCATTCCTCTTAACCCCAGTGTTCTAATTATATAAGTGCTATATCATAAATACTAAAGCCCTTTGGAAGAAAATAGAAAGATTAGCGCTACAGGCTCTCACATAGGAGCAAGGAGTAATAAAGACAGACCAAAATTATATGCAAAGTAGAGTTAAATGAAAACTTCAAATGAACTAAAACCAATTAACCACAACCTACCATTAGATATCTATGGGTTCTTGAAAGCTATACTTTAGTAGAAAGAACTGGTAATAAAGGCTTCATTAAACACACAAACAGAGACCACCACCAATTTTCTGTAGTTGTAAACGAAGACATTTATTTCCATACCAACATGGACCATGAGAAATGGCAATCCAAATGATAACCCTTGGGTCTGACAAGCCCCTGAGTCACTGAAGAAACCTTTAATTATGCTCAGCACACTCTACTTACGGAACCAGGATGAGAGACTCATGAGATTTTGAAAGATTTTGCGCAACAGCAGAGGACGGTCTGGCCAATGCTGAGTCGGATGGACCCTGCAGTTCTTTGGAAGCTGTCCCTTCATTCCTGAGCACCCTGGTCTCTGCAGGTTTCCAAGACGTTCCAACATGGCGGCAGGGCAACCCTTTGGACTCACCTATTGTTATGTTCCCAAAGCCCAAAGTGATGAGCCGTTCCTTATGCTCATTAAGTTGGTGCTTTGACTCATTCAGGACGCTGTTGGCCCACAGAAGCAGGTTGGTGAACACCGAGTGGATCACCCCAAACCTGAAAAACACAAAGACTCCGTTCTTGACAAGTCTTGGCAAGACCCAAACCCCATGGGGTGAGACGAAGACATTGCATCTCACACACACACACACACACACACACACACACACACACACACACGGCTCCTTCTTAGCCATGATTCTGGCTTCATCTGGCAGCTTAGGCTCCGGGTGGGTCCCCCGTGTGGCTGGGAGGGGCAGTTCACTGAGAACTACCAAAACCACAGTCTTGGCATTCTGCCTTAACCTTGAACCTACCAGTATTCAACTCATTCATTGTCTACAGGACAAAAAGAAACTGCGTCTTGAAAGCAGGGAAACAAGGATGGAAATTTTCTAAAAGAAGGCAACCAACCCTATCCTACCCCAAACCCTTTCTTCTAGAAGAGAAGAGAACAGTAAAGGAAAGATGAAAGGGGTGCATTGGATATCTGGAGAGTTGGTTTACCCTTAATATTGGTTGGTCAAACCAGTGGCCATCATCTACCCTCTGCCTCGCACTGACCTATAAAGACACTGAAACAAGCCAGAAACTTGCTTGCTGGCCTCCCTTGCAGCTAGGCATGGCCATTGTGGCCAGTGCGTTGTGAGGTAGAGTCTTTCAGACACTACTGAACAGCTTTAGCTTTCTTGATGAAAGAGTTAAGAATAAAAAAAGCCCACTAACTTCCCCTTTTTCCAACCTCGAATGCAGACATGAAGGCTGGAGTTGTAGCAGCTATTTTGTGACCACGAAGCAACCAGCATGGGATGAAACTCCAACCCACTGAGGATGGCAGAGTACAAACATTAATTTTAAAAAAGCCTGTTTTGTGTTGAGCTGTGGCAGTCTTGGATAGGTTCAGAAAGTATGTCATGGTCACAAATAGAGTGAGTAGCCACACTGGGGTTTGAAGAGTTAGTAAGCAGCAGGGCAGTTCTCATCTGCCCCCCGAGTTCTGCCCTCGCCCCTCTGCCACCCCACCTCCTAAGGAAGAAGAACAGAGATGATGTGGAAGGTGGACACTGACTCTGGGGAACAGAGATCTGTGAGGAATATGGTTCCAGTTGGGTCACTGACTGTTTCGGAACCTCCAGCGTCTCCCCCTGCCTGCCGGTTTAAGACAGGTTCACATCAGTAGCTTCCAGGGCACTTAACATGGGCCTTGCATGGAGCAGGCGCAGCAGATACTGTGCTTTGAGAGGCATTCCTTGATACTTGTGTGCAACTGATCTGTCCTCAGTTGAAGAGAAGAGGCCTGGAGGAAGCACACCTCCTCGCTGTCTGACCAAGAGCATGGTCGTCCATGATCAACCTACAGGATAAATGGTGCGATTGGGTCCTCAACCTGGACCTTGCCTCTGCTGAGTTTTAACCCCGGCGGACCCCTCTGGGGCTCCCATGAGTGACTGCAAGCAAAGCCTAGCTTCCTCCGGCAGCTGCATGAAGTCCGGGCACCACCGGAGAAGGAAACAGCCTCCTCGAGGTGTCTGAGTGTTGTTTGCCCATCTGCTGGCCCCTTGAGCTTGCTCAGTTGCTATAGCTCATAGCCAGCCCCCCCAAGGGCATCTGGGAGGCGTTGTATGGAGCCTCTGACAAAGGCAGACAATGCCGTTTGCCTCAGGCTGGCTGGCTTTTCTTTCACTTATAATGCACACAGCTCCCCTTTCTTCTCCTCTTTCCTGGTCCAAATGGCGGCTGTCCAAGCCCAGGCCCGCTGAACCAGAGGAGGCGTTGCAGACTGTTCTGCCATGCGAGCTCCCCACGAGCTGGCAGCCTCCTGTTGGTTTGATCTGGAAACTGTCCTATGAACTCAGGGCAGACGTCATTTCCTCATGCCAGGCTGCCTTTCTCATTCTTGGATCCGATAACCCCAGACCACAATAAAGAGAAGGCTTCCATGAGCCATTTCTGATCTCAGCTTAGGTATCCAGCTCTGCTTTCAAATGTACTGTTCCGCTAAACCTCACCCTTGGGAAAAGAAAAGGACTCCAACCGGTAAGAGGAATTCTCGGATCAGGAAAAACTCCCTACAGGCACTCAAAGGATGGGACAGGGGGTTATTGGCTCGAAAGACCAGACAAAAGCAGTTAAGTCCAGAGCTGGCAAGTTCCCCAAGCCTTCAGGGCCTGGCAGGAAATGGCGATGGATAAAACAGGTCTAGGGTAACAACAGGGAGTGATGGGGACCACAGCCCACTGAGGGGACCGCCCCCATCTGGAGGGTACAGCTCAGACTCAGCTCTAACCCTTTGTTGCCGTGCCCTTGGAGGTTGGCTATGCGATTATCTCCATTTTACAGATGAGGAAAACTGAGGGTCATAAAGGGAAAGCGTCTAAGATGGTGGAGTGGAGTGAAAGTTCAACCCCAACTCCTTCTCCTTCCAGTGCTGTCCTCAGGAAGAGACCGAAGGCAGAGGGCCTCCTCTCTGGCCACAAGTGAAGGCTTTGCTTGTCAAGATGGAACAGAGAGTTTGATCTCATATCTATAACCTGACCAAGATGGCACTGATGAGCTTCATTTGTTCTAACCGAACACCAAATTCAACATGTAAAGCAGTGACCCACGTGTGACTTTTACCTTTCCAGTGTTTTGAAAGACTGGATGATATCCTTTGCATGCCCCCAAAGGAAATACACCTAGATGGAAATAAAGGAAGAAAAGAAAGACACATCAGGGGGAAATCATCATTATATTTGCACATTTCAAAACCGTAAGGAAAAGGTGTGGGGAATATTGGGGACATCCGTGATCTCCCACCATAAGAACAGCAACTCGCTATCCTCATCTCAGATGGCAGTGCCATTCCCCAGTGGGGACAGTGGTCAGAGCAAGGTGGTGAGAACCACTGCGAGGCCGCCTGCTGTGGGACGGGGCTTGGCGAGCAGCAGACTACCTGTCATCACCCCTGTTAAGCTGTTTTTATCACCCACTGAAGAGTTACTACGCCAGTGGACAGAAACCTAATGGTGAATGCGTTAAGTGAAGAACAGAATGGATTCAGGCTGGTCATTTCACTCTATTACATAAGCTGCTCTGTCCCCTGGCCACATCACTAGTAGAACACAGGGGAGGCGCTGAGCTCAGGAAGGCCTCTATCCGACCTGGCTTACTTGGCCATGGGCAAATCCAGGAACCTTTTTGCATCTGTTTTCTGTGAAATGGGGATGACAACGGAACCTACCTGGGGGGGTGTTGTGAGCAGTTAATTCATGTCAACTACTTAGAACAGTGCCTGGCATGGGTACAATTTCAGTAAACCTTCTCCACTGTCAACTTACTCATTCGTTGACATTGGTTGAGCATCTCCTGTGTACCAAGCATTTTTTGAGCTCTTAAAACATTCCAGGCCTTATTTTAGACACAAACACACATTGGGCATCTACTAAGTGCCAAGCATTGGTGGGCACTTTATAAACTTGTCTTTTTAATCTTCATTTTGTGGTTAAGTGCTGTAAAAAGACAGCACAAAATAAAATACATTTACACGTACTATCTCTTGCACATTGTTTTACTGAAAATTTACTGTCCTGCTTTGGAAAACATTTCAAGGCAAGATTCTTAAAACATCTGATAATTTAAAAACAGACAGCAATGACCCCTGGTAAGATGACATTCAGCCCAACAGGGGAACAGTTAAATAAATTTGTATTTATCAATGAACTTTAAGTTAGACAGCAACTTAACTGATGCTTTTATGAAAAGCATCACAAAATATACAGCAACACAAAAAAGTGTATGGTATTTTTTAAGTAAAAAACTCGGAATAGGAAATTCTGCACCTTCTATGTAAAACCTCACAAGAACGTACACTTAAGCGCAAGGAATGGAGGGAATACATAAAACAACAAATGTTCCTGTTAATGGGCTTATAGGCACATTCTTATTCTCTTTTCCAATTTTTTTCAATAATGTTATACCATATTTTTTAGTAACTATTTTTAATTACTGTACAATCCAGCAATCCCACTTCTGGGTACATATCCAAATGAATTGAAAGCAGGTTCTCAAAAAGATTTTTTCATGCCTATGTGTATAGCAGCATTATTCACAGTAGCCGAAGGGTGGAAGCAACCCAAGTGTCCATCAACAGATGAATGGACAAAAAACAATGTGGTCCATCCACACAATGGAATATTGCTCAGCCTTAAAAAGGAAGAACATTCTGACATGTGCTACAGAATGGGTGCACCTGTAAATGAAGACATTTTGCTAAGTGACATAAGCCAATCACAAAAGGACAAATACTGTGTGATTTCACTTCCCTAAGGTCCCTACAAGCAGTCAGATTCATAGGGACAGGAAGTGGGATGGCGGCTGCCCGGGGCGGGGGGAAGGGGGACCAGAAGTTTGTGTTTAGTGGAGAAAGAATTTCATTTTTGCAAGATGAAAGAGTTCAGAAGATTGATGGCAAACTATGTGATTATACTTAACACTGCTTAACTGCACACTTAAAAATGGCTAAGATGGCAAATTTTATGTTATGTGTATTTTACTACAATTTAACAATATAAATAAACACTATTTTTTTTAAATAATGGTTTTCATTATCCAGTTATCTAATGCAGCAAAGGTACATAAGAAGTGTCCAATAGGTATAGAATGATTGATAAATTAATTGAGCGACTGGTAAAAATACCTTAAATTAAGAAGTAAGAGATCTCCAATCCACCAAGTGACAGAGTGAAAACGTGCATCCGTCCAGGTCATCCCTCTGCCTAAAGCCTTCAATGGCTCCCTACTGCCCTCAAGATGGAGCCCGAGCTCTGATGTGCCCGCACCTTCACCAAGCGCTCACTGCAAAGTTCTTTCCATGCATCGGTACCTGTAATTCTGACAAGAGCCCCACGAAGTAGGCGCTTTGCAGGTGAGATCCATGAGGCCCGGAGAGGTTAAGCCGCTTGCCCGAGGTCACACTGCTGGTATGAACCAGGCCAGGTGGTCTGACCAGAGCCTGTGCTCACTAGCCCTACACAAAACCGTGGCTCCAATCAGTCCCATCACCACAGTTCTCCCTCCACAGCTCCACACGTTCCCTTCCCTGTCGTGTGGAAAGGCCACACATCCCCAAAATGTCCTCGTTTAATGGTCTCTGACACACCATATCCATCCCTCTTTCATCGATACCTCTGGGGTTCCTTCCTGGCAGAAAACACCCCTCACCCCAAAGCTGGTGAGAGACAGCTGGTGTTCCCCATCACCAGGAAGGTTTGGTCAAAGCATCATGCCCTAGTGTGGTCACTGTCTATTTTTGTTTGGTAAATGTCTCCCCATTTGACTGACACCACCACAGGACACAGACCACAGCTTTTCACCCTGTATTCCCAGTACTGAGAACAGTGTTTGCCCCGTTTGGAAGGTATGAAGGCAGGGAGGCAGAGAGGCAGGCAGGAAGGAACTAGTTCTTTCTGGTCTCACTAAGGCTTTCACATTATCACTGGTATCTCTTTAAGACCTTGTCACCATGGGATTTGACTCCCCTGGAATAAACAACCAGCGAGCTCTTGTGTTAATTTGCTGGCGGCTCTATAACACAGTATCATAGACGGGGTGGCTGAAAACAACAGAAATGTATTTTCTCACAGTTCTAAAGGCCAGAAGTCTGAGATCAAGGTGTCAGCAGGTTGCTTCCTTCTGAGGCCTGTCTCCTTGGCTTGTAAATGACCAACTCCCGCCAGTGTCCTCACAGGGTCGTCCCTCTATGTTTCTGTGTCCTAATCTCTTCTCATAAGGACACCAGTCCTACTGGATTAGGCCCACCCCTATGACCTCATTCAGCCTTAATTACCTCTATAAAGACCCCCTCTCCATATGCCATCACATTCTGAGGTACTGGAGGTTAGAATTTCAATATAGAAATTTAGGGGACACACAATTCAGCCCATAACAACTCTCAAATGCAAAGTGACTCCTTCAAACTAGTCCCCCAGGAAGCCACTGACCCATTCCACCATGCTACCACAGAGCCAAACCGCTGCTGAGCTCGCCTCACACATCCTCTCCCAGAGCTTCATTTGTGAGAACGTGTTTGATCTCAAGAAACATCCTGAAGTCGCAGGGGGACACAATCGGGAGACCTCTTAGGATGAAAGACGGAGTCTGAAAATGGTGTCCTTGGCATCCAAAAGGTGGATCATTGGTCCTGAAGGGACATTCTTAATCTGGGAACCCAGAAATACTTTGAGCCATGACAGTATCACTGGATCAAGTTCATGGTCTTCCAGGGTGACTTGTGTGGAGGAGAATCGTCACGGCTCAGCCGTGACTTTGGGCAAGTCACTTGTCCTCTCTGCCGTCCAGGGTCTTCCCTGGAAATGAGTAGGACGATCCAGCACCCCGTCTTGTGGAGTTGTTGGAAGCATCACATGAAGTGATAAATGAAAAGCACTTCGCATGCTCGGAAGTTCTACAGAAACGTTAATTTTCACTGTTATTGTTAGAGAACCAGGGACCCCAGCTCTGAGAGCCATTGCCAGCGGTTTCTGCTAAGGACGGAAACTATGCTGGAGGCCCATCTAAGATTCTTTCAAACACGAGATTTTTCTAAGCTACATATTTAAATTATATACCTGAAAGCCTTACTTCTTAGCCACACCAAGTTGACCAATGCTGAGAAAGAGCCTCTCATACATTTCTCAAAGATTTTAATCCACAAGTAAGCAAACAAACAAGAAATTGTTTCAATGACCCAGAGGTGTGGCTGTAACAGCACAGGGTTTCCTTTGTGGGGGGGGGGATGAAAATGTTCTAAAATGGATTGAGGTGATGTTTGCACAACCCTATGAATACACAAACCACTGACTTGTGTACTTTAAACGCGTGAATTGTATGGTACGTGAATTATATCTCAGTATAACTGTTACGTTAAAATGCCCCCCCAGCCATTTCTGGTAGACGTTGGCTTGGCAGAATTTCCTGACTCTTCATCATGACAAGCTCTGCCTCATAGGATTCCTACAAAGATGGCCAAGGGGACACAGAGTTCCATTTTACACGGAGGACAGAGCCTCAGAGATGGACTCAGGTTCACCTCATGCTGCCCCACGTATGCCGTTTTATACACCCTGGGATACACTTAACAGAAAGCAGAGCAACATAAATAAACATCTTATGGTTTACCTGCAACAGAGTATGTACTGCGTGTGTGACAGGAAACACTCCTTCAGTGGCTGATAAACACTCAGAAAATCCAATGAAGTACCCAATTTTAAGGCATCCCAGGATGACGGTAATGACTGCAAACAATGTGATACTACCTAAATTTGGGGGGGGGGGTAGAAACACACATATAAGTGTTAATATTCACTGATATCATTT